>NC_135806.1:57023302-57338890 GCF_964213995.1 Mustelus asterias | reverse complement strand
ACCAGAATGTGGCTGTATTCATGAACTTTGGGCCTTAATGTAAACTGTGAGTTCACTCGACAGACTGCTTACAAATAGTCATTCACGGGTATGATTTGAACTATAGCATGCCTTCATGAGACTTCGTCTGAGCAGACAATGTAGCCCAGGCTAAATTTCATCACATTTTGTCAACATGTCATTGGTATCCTAAAAACTCTCATACCCAGGGTTCAAAATGGCAATGGAAAAATGTATTGATTCCATTTGTTTGCACACTTTTTTAAAATAAATTGTTTTTGACGCCTGGTTTAGTTGTTTTTACATACCTTTTGTGATTTTCATTTGATATTGCCCTTTTTTTTCTTTAAACATATCACAGGAGACCTTTCTCCCCATTACATTCTAGCAAAACCAGGCCTGAGATACAACCGCCATGACAGTATGACTACAAAGTACACTCAAATTTAACGCAGACACAGGACATGAAATTTTAGTTGCAACTGTCTCCTCCAATTTGACAGTATACATATTGCAACACCTGCTGGACCCAGTGAATTGTCCACCCCACATATTTGATAATTTCCCAGCCTGCCTGGCTTCTGGAACACACAAACCAATCAGCTACCTTCCATCACAAACAGGACAGCTGTGTCATTAACATGGTACAATTCAAGGGAACCACCATATCTACAACATATCATGCGTCAGCTGTGGCTCATTTGGTAGCACTTTCACCCCTTAGTCAGAGGTTGTGGGTTCAAATTCCACCCCTGGACCTGAGCATGGATAACAAGGTGAGCACTCCAGTGTAGCACTCAGGACGTGCTGCACTGTTGGAGGTGTTGTCTTTCGGGTGAGACTTTAAACTGAGGCCTTGTCTGCCCTCTCACAGAGCAAGGGGAGCTATCCTCTGGAGTCCTGATTAACACTAGTTACTCAATCCACATTACACAAATAGAGGAACCATACAGTGCAGAGAGAGGCCATTTGGCCCATCAGGTCTGTACCGACTCTGAAACAGCACACCACCCAGGCGTTCCCCGCTGCCCTATCACTGCAACCCCATGCATTTACCATGGTTAATCCATCTAACCTACACATCTTTGGACATTAAGGGGCAATTTAGCATGGCCAATCCACCTAACCTGCACATCATTGGAAAGTGGGAGGAAACCCCTGCAGACATGGGGAAAACGTGCAAACTCCACACAGACAGTCACTCAAGGCTGGAATCGAACCCGGGTCCCTGGCACTATGAGGCAGCAAAGCTAACCACTGTGCCAAAGATGGACGTTGCTATTTCTAGGAGCTAGTTGTGTACAAAGTGGCTGCTGCATTTCCTACACTGCAACAGTGGCGACAGGTTAAAAATATTTCATTGGCTGTAAAGTGCTTTGGGATATTTAGTCATGAATAATCACCAAAGGAGGCTATTCGGCCTGTCATGCCTGGGCCATCTCTCTGAAAGAATAAGTTCGCTAGTCCCACTCACCCACCTTTTCCCCATATCCTTGGAAATCTTTCTCTCATTAGGTTCTTATCCAATTACCTTTTGAAAGCCAGAACTGAAACTCCCTTCTCCACACTCTCAGGTAGTGTCTTCCAGATCCTAACCACATACTCATCTTTCTCATGTTGCCAGTTGTTCAAATTGGTGTCCTCTGGTTCTTGACCTTTCTGCCAATGAGAACAGTTTCTCTCAATCTACTTTGTCCAGACCCTGCATGATCTTGAAAACTTCTATCAAATCTCCTGCAAACCTCTTCTTGAGAGAGAACAGTTTCAGCTTCTCCAACTGTTTTTTATTAGTGTCACAAGTAGGCTTACATTAACACTGCAATGAAGTTACTGTGAAAATCTCCTAGTCGCCACACTCCAGCGCCTGTTCGGGTTACACTGAGGGAGAATTTAGCACGGCCAATGCACCTAACCAGCACGTCTTTCGGACTTTGGGAGGAAACCGGAGCACCCAGAGGCACAGGGAGAGCATGCAGACCACAGACAGTGACCCAAATCAGGAATCAAACCCAAGTCTCTGGCGCTGTGAGGCAGCAGTGCTAACCACTGTGCCACCATGCCTCCCCTGTCCACATAACTGTAGCTTTTCCTCCCTGAAACCATCTCACAAAGCTTACCTGTGCCTTCTCTCAAGCTTTCACATTCTTTCAAAAGTGTGGTGCCCAGAATTGGACCCATTATTCCAGTGGATGCCAAACCAGTGTTTTGTAAAGGTTGACTCTAACATCCTTGCTTGTGAACACCATGCCTCTATTTATAAAGCCTTTTGCCTGTTTGACCATTTTCTCAACCTACCCTGCCACTTTCAATGATTTGTGCACATATATCCACAGATCTCTCCATTCTGAGAACCGTGCTCTATTTTTGTATTGCCTTTCCTCATTCCTCCTACCAAAATATACCGCTTCACACTTTTCTACATTACATTTTATCTGCCATCCCACCAACCTGTCTGTCTTCTTGAAGTCCATCGCTATCCTCCTTGCAGTTCAAAATCCTTCCAAGTTTTATGTCATGTGCGAATTTTGAAATTGTGTCTGCACACCAAGTCTAGATCATTAATAGAAATCAAAAAAGCAGCGGTCCCCAGTCCCAACTCTTGGGAAACTCCACTGTATACCTCCCTGCAGTCTGAAAAACACCATTCACCCCCAACACTCTACTCCGTGTCACTCAACCAACTTTGCTTCCATGCAGCCACTGCCCCTTTTACTCCATGAGATTCAACTTTGCTGGCAAGTCTATTAGATGGCAATGTATTCAATGCCTTTTGGAAGTCGTGTACACCACATCAACAACATTACCATCATTAATTGCTTCTGTTTTCTTATCAAAACACTCACTTTCGGTAGTGAAACATAATTTGGCTTTAACAAATCCACGCTGACTTACTCCAATTATTCCAAATGACTGTTAATTTTGTCTCAATTTATCATCTTAAACGTTTTCCCATCACCAAGGTGACTGGCCTCTAGCTGATAGGTTTTCCTGAAACATTTTGAACAAGGGAGTTAAATTTGTAATTCTCCAGTCCTCTGGCACTAACCCTAACTATCCAAGAAGGATAGAAGATTATAGTCAGTGTCACTGCAATTTCCATCCTTACTTCCCTGAGCATCCTTGATAGAATCCCATCTGGCCTTGGTGACTTATCACTTTTAATACAGCCAGCCTTTCTGATACCTGTTTTTAAATCAAGTTTTAGACCATCCCTTATCTTAATTGCCTTCTTTTTTTAAACTATGACTTTGACATCTTCCTCAGCAGAATGGATTTGTTTAGTCTGTCAGCCATGCCCTCATCCCTATACATAGTAACAGATGGTCCCTGAACAGCCTACCCCATCCCCTTTTAGTATTTAGTATATGCTTATAGAAGACTTTTGGATTTCCTTTTGTATTACCTGTCAGTCTCTTCTCTCATTCTCTCTTTGCCCCTCTTATTAGTTTTTTTCCACTCCTCTGAGTGTTCTATATTTAGCTTGATTCTCACCTGAATTATTAACATGACATCTTGGCATCGGGGCACTCTTTTTCTGCTTCATCTTATTCTCTGCTTCATTTTATTCTCAATCTCTTTCGTCATCCAGGAAGTTCTGGCTTTTTTGCCCCACCTTCCCCTTTTTGGAATGTAGCTCGACTGTACTTGAATTATCTCCTCTTTAAAAGAGATTGCATTGTTCTGTTACACTTTTGCCTGCCAAACTTTGATTCCAATTTATCTGGGACAGGTCTGCCCTTACCCCACTGAAATTGGTCCTCCTCCTGTCTGGTATTGTTCCTTGTCCCTTTCAAATGGCTAACCTAAATCTTATGATCACTGGTCCCTAAAAGTTCCCCAACTGCCCTTGCTCCACGTCTTTCCCAGAACAAGATCCAGCAAACATTCCTTCCTTGCTAAGCCAAAAGCAATCTGATGTAGAAAAAAATGCCCGAATCACTCTTCCTCCTCTCTGCCCGTAACACTATTCCTATCCCAGTCAATATTAGGATATCAAAGTTTATCATTATCGCAACTCTAGTTTTCGCATCCTTCTGTAATTTCCTGTAAATTTGTTCTTCCAAACCTTTCACACTGGTTAGTGGCCTATAGAATACACCCATGAGTGTACTGGTACCTTTACTATTTATTAGCTCTAATTAAATAGATTTAGTCTTCAAATCTTCCAGGGCATCCCCAAAGGCAAAATTAATTTATAGGAACGGTGGCATAGTGGTTATGATGTTGGACTAGTAATCCAAAGATCCAGGCTTAATGCTCTGGAGACACAGGTTCAAGTCCCACAAATTCAATTCAGAAATCTGGAATTAAAAGCTAGCTAGTAATATTGCCGTGAGACTACTGGGTTGTCACAAAAAACAAGGGCCTGCAATGCCCATCAGTAGCACCATTACTGACTGAGCTGACAAGAGTGTTGGAGGACATATCAGCCAGATTGAGCCTGCAGCAGGTGGTGAGGGAACCAACACAAGAGGAAAAACCTACTTTTCCTTGCCCTCCTCAATCTATCGGTCATAAATTATCTATGGCAGTACTGGCAGGGTTGACAACCACACAATCCTTGCAGAGGCAAAGTCCTGTCTTCACAATGGGGATACCGACCATCATGTTCTATGGCCAAAAGAGAAAATGCTGGAAAATCTCAGCAGATCTGGCAGCACCTGTAAGGAGAGAAATAAGCTGACATTTTCAGTCCAGATGACCCTTTGTCAAAGCTTTTCCAGCATTTTCTCTTTTGGTTTCAGATTCCAGCATCCGCAGTAATTTGCTTTTATCATGTTCTATGACACTACCACTGAGGTTCAATGAATACTGCAGCGCAGCAATTAAGGAACAGCACCAGGCATACCTAAAATGAGGTCCCAACTTGCTGAAGCTACATCAAAGGAGTACTTGCATGCCAAACAGTGGAAGCAGAAAATGATAGATGGAGCTAAGCAATCCAAAAAAAAAGGATCAGATAAAAGCTCTTCAGTTCTGCTGCATTCAATCATGAATAGCGGTGGACAGTTAAACAACTCACTGGAGGAGGTTCCACAACTATCCTCACCCTCAGTGATGAGGGATCCCAGCATATCAGTGCGAAAGACGAGGCTGGAGCATTTGCAATCATATTCAGCCAGGAGTGATAAGTGGATGATCCAACTTGGCCTGCTCTGCAGGTTCCCAACATCACAGATATCAGTCTCCAGCCAATTTGATTTACCACACATGGTATCAAGAAACAGCTCAAGATACTGAATACTGCAAAGTGTGGATCAACAACCTGACAGTAGTACTGAAGACTTGTGCTCCAGAACAAGCCTCTCTCCTAGCCAAGCTGTTCCAGTTCAGCTACAACACTGGCATCACCCAGCCAAATCTGTAAAATTGTCCAAATCTATGCTATTCTCAGGATACGTCACTCTCACCAGTATTCAGAACTAAAGACTCGCTGGAGAACAAAATACACTCGAAGGACTCCTACACTGCCTGCCTGGTCATCCTTTGCATGTCTACTGACCAGTGACATGCAAAGGCCTCCCCACCCACCCCCCAGCTCCCCCAGCAACGGCCACACATACAAAAAGTGGCCATCACGATTATCAACTTTAAAATCTCAACTGGAAAGGAGAGCTGGATAGGAAACAAGACAAAATGATGACAAGCGTACAGCAAAACAGCCCATAACACGGGGGAAAATGGAAAGTAGTTGAGAAAGGGAGAAAGTGACAAAGAGACACAAAGTGGTCATAAAGAAGAGAGAGAAAGTGGTTGAGAGAGAGAGAGAGCGAGAGAGAGAGAAAGTAGTCAAGAGAGAAAGAGAGATAGAACAAATTCTGATCACAACATGCTGAATTAGCAGCAGGGACAGGCAAAATCCCAATTCATAGACGTCTATTAGCAAAATGATGATTGAATAATTAGTACAGGATACAACATGCTGAACTGTTGCTGATGGCTGTCTGATCTCATTACTCTTAAGCGATAGGAAAGGAAAATAAAACTGCAGATGCTGAAGTCAAAGACAGAAAATTCTGGAAACACCAAGCAGGCCAACCAGAGTCTATGGAGAGAACAGACAAGTTAACGGCTCAGGTGTGGACCCTTTATGATATTACGGATGGGCAATATTCTAAAAAGAGCAAATGAAAAGGAGCATTGAAAGACAAAAGAGAAGTAACTGGATGTTTGAATGGAAAACAGGTATTAGTTAAATGGCAGAAGTAGTATTAAAATGAATCAGTAAATGTTACAGAAATATACTGAAAGAGCTAGACTAGCCCAGCAGCAACAACCTTATTTAATTTTCTTTCATGATCCTTCACTGTTGCTGGGTTAACATCCTTTTCTAACAGCACTGTCGTGTACCCACGCCACATGGACTGCATGGGGTTTAAAAAGGCAAGTTCACCACTACATTCGCAAGGGAGACTTAGGATGGGCAACCAATGCCGGCCTTGCCAGGAAAACCCACATATCCACCATTGAGTAATTTAGTCTTTTTTGCAGACTTTTTTTGTTCACCTTTGTTGTGGACTGTCTGTCCATTATAGACTCCATCTAAATTTCCTCTCCATTGGAGTGCATTCCATGCCTGTAACGGTTGAGTACAAGACTTTAGTGAAATATTAATTTTAACTTGGTTCAGTCTTTGAAATTTGAACTTTAGTTAAGAAAAAATAAAATACGATAAAAAGTGAACTTTGTAACCTTTTGAGCTATGACAATATGAATATTAATTTTCCTCTTAGTGTGGAAGACTCAAAAGCAGTGTCATAAAGTCATAGAGGTTCACAGCATGGAAACAGGCCCTTCGGCCCAACTTGTCTATGCCGTCCAGTTTTTACCACTAAGCAAGTCCCAATTGCCTGCGTTTGGCCCACAGCCCTCGATACCAATCTTACCCATGTGACTGTCAAAATGCTTTTTAAAAGAGAAAATTGTACTCGCCTCTACTACTACCTCTGGCAGCTCATTCCAGACACTCACCACCCTCTGAGTGAAAAATTGCCCCTCTGGACCTTTTTGTATCTCTCCCCTCTCACCTTAAACCTCTAGTTTCAGACTCCCCTACCTTTGGGAAATGATGTTGACTATCTATCTTATCTCTGGTGAACAGTAGAGAAAAGGTACGATACTAAATTAGGTTATTTAGCAAAAAGGATTAAAAAGCATCACGTGATAAAGGCGGTGAACATGAAGCTTTATTTGTGTGGGTATTTTATTGGGTAATTCCACATGGAAATGAAAACCACCACAAGGTGTCTGGCTATGAGATAAGTGACAACATTACAATTGAGCAATTCTAATATCAGCACTCAGTAAAATGCCTGTGCACCAGCCAGAGGTGAAGCTGAACCTTTCCTAAGCTCTGGATATGCCACAACTAGAGTATCGCTTCCAGTTCTGGTCACCACACTTTAAAAAGAACATAAGGATCCTTGAGGAGATACAGAGAAGATTACCAGGCTAGTTCCAACGATGAGGGATTTCTGCTGTAAAGTTAGATTGGAGAGGCTGGGAGTGTTCTCCTTGGTGCAAAGGAGATTGATAGGAGATTTGATCGAGGTGAACAAGATTATTTCAGGTTTGGATCAGATAGACAAAGGAAAGCAATTCCCATTACCTGGTGGTACAAGGAGTAAGATTTTGGACAAGAGCTGCAAGACAGAATGTGAGGAAGAACCTTTTTTACCCAACAAGAGTTAATGACTGGAATTCACTGTCTGTGAAGGTGTTGGAAGTGGACATGATCATTGATTTCAACAGGAAATTGGATGGGCACTTGAAGGGAGTAAACTTGCAGGGCTACAGGAATAGAGCGGGGGAATGGGCTGACTAGATTGCTCTACGGAGAGCCAGCATAGGTTCAATAGGCCAAATGGCCTCCTTCTAGCTCATAATAACTTTAGGATCAGGGTTTTCATAACTGAGGCGGGTAGCTCAAGTCAGGGAAATTACCTCCCCATCAACAGGTGCCGTAGATTTACAAAGGACAAATGAGCTGATTAAAAACTTCCCCAACAACTCATAACGATTGCAGGATTTATCTATTTAAACCCTTCCTCACAGGGAATACTAAAGCACCAGCCTGAAAGAGATAGACTAGCCCATCAGCAACAGTATTTAATTTTCTTTCACGATCCTTCACTGTTGCTGGGTTAACATCCTGGCATGCCTTTTCTAACAGCACTGTCGTGTACCCACGTCACATGGACTGCATGGGGTTTAAAAAGGCAGTTCACCACTACATTCGCAAGGGAGACTTAGGATGGGCAACCAATGGCAGCTTTGCCAGGAACACCCACATATCCACCATTGAGTAATTTAGTCTTTTTTGCAGACATTTTTTGTTCACCTTTGTTGTGGACTGTCTGTCCATTATAGACTCCATCTAAATTTCCTCTCCATTGGAGTTAATGAGGTGGGGTGGGTGGAGAATTGGCAGCCAAGCCAGCATGTGCGCATCCCCCCCCCCACTTCGTGCCCCCACTAGGCTGGTGAAAATGACTCATTTTGACTTCTAAAAAATAGAAACCTTAACCAGGCCTTCCCCCCCCCACCCCCCGCACAACACCCACCATCCCCACGGCTTTCCAGCATTTCTGCCTTTACTTCACATTTCAAACATTTTCAATTTTTCTTTTTATCATTCCTACCCCAGCTCAATGATATGAATTCACCAGTTTTGCTTAATTATCATGCCACTTAATGGCAAATAATGACCAGATTTGTTTTGCTGTGGACATGCATCCATTGGGAGTCGAATATATTAAACTGATTTTGTTTGGAGGCTTTCCAGCTGTCAGAAACGTCGGCAGTTATCATTGCATCTGTGTGGCTCCCAGAGACAACAGGCTGTGTGTGAAATCACCTCACCACCTAATCCACAAACAAATGTCCAACGCTGAGATCACAAAATACTACAGTGCAGAAGAGGCCCTTCGGCCCATCGAGTCTGCACCGACGCGTGAAATGCCCTGACCTGCCCACTTGCCCTAATTCCACTTCCCAGCACTTAGCCCATAGCCTTGAATGTTATGACGTGCCAAGTACTCATCCAGATACTTTTTAAAGGATGCGAGGTCTCCAAAGATCAGAAGGTACTATTTAAAGATTCTCCATCCGATGGTCAACATTTCAGGAACACTTCTCGCTGAACTTTAATGCAGTTTGCAAATACACCCTTCAGTTCTTTCAAAACGAAACAGCTGAACCTATAGATTTTATAACTATTTTCAAAGCTCCTCGCTTTTCAGGTATGTTAACAAGTCTGAATCTTGCTTGCTTGCAGCGTGTTCAAACTACATTTTCAAAAACAACTGTGACAGAAATGTTAGAGCATGTGAAATATTCACGATGGATGAGACAAGTTTAGAGAAAAGAGATGTATTTTCTCCACTTATAGCCAAACCTCCTGTAAACGGTGAAGTTTTCACAATCAAGATGCAGTTACGGTCAGATCTGATGCCGCCATCAGCTCAATGTAACATGTAGTTTATAACTTCCTGATCGACACAAACTGCTCTCTAATGGCATTTCTCCAATACGCACTACTTTCACAAAACACTTCACACATGCCTGCCAAAACGGTGACTTTGATAACTGATATTCTGCGGGCAGTAATTCTTCCTGTAAAGCATTGGATTTCCCCCATCTCATGTTGAGTATGTTAGTTTTCTGGAAACTTCTCGCTTGAACCATTTCCTTGTCCCCGCTGAATAATTGGACAGGTTTAATCTTGGCTATCAGTCACACAAACAGCCATTTCCGGCTTTAATCAAGCTCTACCTCTTTACGTGTGCACACATGGTCATGATCAGCAGGGTAGGTGGCTTGCGTTTTTTTTATATGTAAGACGGGGATTCTCCATCTGCTTGTTCCTCACAGTTGTTCCCTTTTACTTGGGAAAATAAATAAAGCAGATGGCAAACTGGGAAACCATCTTGTCAGCACTGATGGCCAAAGGCTGAAAGTAGACTATATCTGAAAATGTCTTAACAGCAGCAGCTAACCAACAGAAACTACAATGTCAAAGGACGAACAACACTGTCCTCAACATTTGCAGAGTCTTGATTATACCTGCCATTTAATTCTAAATTTAATGCGAAACAACATTCGCAACGAAAGACTGAACCAATAATACTGTTCTTCGACAGCAGAATACTTGATAATACTTGATAATCCAAAGCTGTGCAGGTTAGGTTTTTAAAGTTTATTTATTAGTGTCACAAGTAGGCTTACATTAATACTGCAATGAAGCCACTGTGAAAATCCCCTAGTTGCCACACTCCAGCGCCTGTTCAGGTACACGGAGGGAGAATTTAGCATGGCTAATGCACCTAACCAACACGTCTTTCGGACTGTGGGAGAAAACCGGAGAACCCAGAGGAAACCCACGCAGACATGGGGAGAATCATAGAAACCCTACAGTGCAGAAGGAAGCCATTTGGCTCATCGAGTCTGCACCGACAACAATCCCACCTAGGCCCTATCCCCGTAACCCCACATATTTACCCCGCTAATCCCTCTAGCCTACGTATCCTGGGACTCTAAGGGGCAATTTAGCATGGCCAATGCATCTAACCCGCTCATCTTTAGACTGTGGGGGGAACCAGAGCATCCGGAGGAAACCCGCCCCAGAATGTTCAGACTCCGCACAGACAGTGACAGTGGATTGGCCATGGTAAAATGCACCTTAGTCAAGGGGTTTAGCAGGGTGAATACGTGGGGTTACGGGGATAGGGCCTTGGTGGGATTGTTGTTGGTGCAGGTTTGATGGGCCAAATGGCCTCCTTCAGCACTGTAGGGATTCTATTATTCTATAACATTGTTTACTTTCCTTAATCATATTCCTGGTTGATCTATCAAGCTTTTCTCATCTAGAGCAGTCATGGTTGCTTTTCGTTAAATTAATAAAAGGGTTTGATAGGTAGTGTCGACACACAAAAGATGTCATAATTTCTATTCTTTCGCGGATGTGGGCATCGCTGGCAGAGACAGCACTTGTTGCCCATCTCTAATTGCCCTTGAACTGAAATACTTGCTAGGTCATTTCAGAGGGCAGTTAAAAGTCAACCACATTGTTGTGTGTCTGGAGTCCCATGAGGCCAGTCCAGGTAAAGTTGGCAGATTTCCTTCCCTAAAGAACATTGGTGAACCAGATGGGTTTTTACAATAATAGATAATAGTTGTCAAAGTCACCATTACTGAAACTAGCTTTATATTCCAGCTTTATCAATTGAATTTAAAATCTACCAGCTGCCCTCATGGGATTTGAGCTCAGAAAACATTAACCCGGTATCACTGTTCAGTGGCATTACCACAATGCCAATATCTTCTCCTTAAATATTGAATAGTCACCAATAAATTCAATAAGGAATTCAGGAGAAGCCTCTTTACACAGAGAGTGGACAGAATGTGAAACTTGCTAACACAAAGGGGGTGATTTTGAGTCCACATTAGCCATCAGCGTAAAGCTGACATGGGGCCAAAATCTCGTGACAGTCAGGAAACAAGATTCTCACCAGTGAGATCTCGTTTCCTGGTGCTCCGTGCCGTTTTCCCATGACGTAACAATGTTCCTGCCCTTTAAATTTTAATAATGTCATTATAGGGCTTCCCCGCAATATGTTCCCCCTCACTGAATAGTCATATCATGTGACACCTCGTCAGCGAGGTTTACAACAGGAGTTTAAACACTTGAAGCAGTCGCTGGAAACCCAAGGTGGGGATGCACCAACGGCGGGACTGGAGAATCCCGCTGGTGTCAACAGCTGGAAAATTACAGCCGCTTTGGGGCTTTCAGCGTTTTTGTTAATACAGCGACAACATACAAACTGCCATTCTCAATTTATGATGTGGAGATGTCGGCGTTGGACTGGGGTGGGCACAGTAAGAAGTCTCACAACACCAGGTTGAAGTCCAACAGATTTATTTGGACTCACGAGCTTTCGGAGTGGGTCCCAATCACCTGATGAAGGAGCAGCGCTCCGAAAGCGCGTGATTCTAAATAAACCTGCTGGACTTTAACCTGGTGTTGTGAGACTTCTTACTGTTTCTCAATTTATTCTTACAATACCTCCCAAAAACTTTGTAACAAAGGACCAAGTGTATATGTTAGTTTAAAAACTGGTTTAATGCCTGAATAGCTCAGTGATTTTACTGGCACAATATTTAACCATACAGACCAGAAAGATTGCAGGTTTAACTTTGCTCTATATGGACTTCATTCAACCAAGGTAGTGGCTCAGGTGCTGCAATTTAATTCAGGAGGCTAAGATGGGGAGGGAATAAAACAGGATTTCAGCTCCTGGTGACGAGTGAGAGGGGACAGGGTTGGGCTTGGCTGTGATGCCTTCTGTAGTCAAAGAGCCCACTAATACTCCCTAGCCAGGTTCACAAATGAAGGATAGTTACACGGGCAAGGTTCCATATCGCAGCTGACATCCTTGGAACTGTGTGCAGAATTTAACGTGGTCCTCAGGAACGGGTTGCAAGGCAGGGAGGGTACGTTTAGAGTCAGGAGGGAGCGAGGGGGATGCGTGCCCATCACCTTCCTGACAACATGGAATTCTCTCAGCAGCAGGAAAGGTCAAGGATGGCCTTCCTGCCCAGAGGCCCAATCTGGCTTGGATGTGGCCACTTAAGGGCCAATTCCTGTTGTCATTGTCACTCTACCAGCAGCAGGGTGCCCTTCTCCACATGGGAAGACAGCCCTGTAAAATCTAGGGGGCCTCCGTCTGGACTTGTGGGTGGGAAGAATGAGGATCCTTCTGATCAGGCACCCTCTGACCGACTTTTATAAAGTGACTGCTATTATTTATTCCTTAGACATATAAAAGGGGAAATTTGCAGGGCTATCGTGAAAGGGCAGTGGGCTTGGTTTAGTTAGTAGCCCTTTCAAAAAAGCCAGCACAGGCACAATGGGCAGAAAAACCTCTTTGTGTGCTGTGTGATTCTATAACAACTCTAGGGTCTTAGATATTTAATTCAACAGGAATGAAAAGGCTAACCAAGGAAAGGTAATAAGTGTGTTTTAGGAATTTCCTATGTAATTGGGAAAAACTCCACAATTTGCTTAACACTCATCTTTATCTTCCATTATTTCAGAACACTTTGCTTCATTTGCTGATATTTACCGGTTATTCCATTTTGGCACACAATAGTCACAATTTTCATTACTGTCAATATCCCCCCCACCCCACCACCCACCCCACCACCACCGCTGTCGCATTGATATCCTGCAATTTAAAAGATTAATTGGGTTAAAATTTAAACAAAGATGTGATATTTTTGATTTCTAGTCATTACTGCAAATCCCCAGTTTTTTTTTTAGGGGGAGGGCTGTTTCAGTTTGCTGTACACCCAACTTGTTTCTACTCCCACGTTTTACAGAATTCTCTTACCCAACGTCACGATCCGACACAAGCATGAAATGTTGGCGTGTTCACCCTGTTACTAATTAATTGGCTGCAATTAAGATAACCACAATTCTTCTACAATTTTCGATCAGTCCAAACTCTTCTAAAAGTGAAAGCAGTTGCATGTTCCAGTTCATTTAAGACTGTCGGGAGTTTTCTCAGCGTGTGGAACATGCCGATCTCACTAACATTTATGCAAGAAATGTTTCACAGATGACAGAGGATAATCTTCAGCCCTGTGTTCTGCTTCAGCTGTGAATGTGAATCAATTTGGAACTTACAGCTGTTTGGGATCGTAATGTACTATCTGAAAGGTGTGAATTTATTCTTGGATGCTGGTTCTGACTAAAATACTTCAGCTCCTGGTCTGAATTTAAATCCAGTGCGTTCCTATTTAGGCTACACAACTGAATTTGGTGCTAAATACAAGCCAGTAATACACTATTTGCCCAGGTTCTCTGTTAAAATACCCGAAGAAATTAGACCACCATAGCAATGAAGCTGTGCTGAATGGAGTGAACTGAGGCTGTGCCCTGTGACTCTCCAATAGGTTGTTAACTGTAATTAAATGTGTCCCTGGAGGTTTTATCACATCACTGGCCCCCACGCTCCAGCCATTAGTCAGCCAACATATCCATCCTTGTGACATACTGCCTTCCGAACCAATTGGAAAGCAAAAGGACTCATTACCCAATTTGAGGATGCTTGACTTCAGCCAAACAGCCTCTTTCTCCCCCTCATTTTCAATCTTTTTGTATCCAGTTAAGAGAAATGTTCAAAAAAGATCTTTTTGATTGTCCCAATTCCTTTTCTCCAGGGGGCACAGAACAGTGTCCTGGAGCTTGACCTTCAATTTGTGGAGATACCAGGCCAGTCCTGGGCACTTGGTAACCCTACTCTCCAATTACTGAGTTACCCAATTTCAACCATGTTGCCCTGTGGACTTGGGTGGAGACTGAGGGGAGGCTTGCAGAGTGTCAGGTAGATTTTGACATCCAGGCTGGTAACTGCCTGCCTGTCCCAGTGGGATTAGGGTAGGAGCAATTCTGAGCTCTGGGTTTCATTTAAATGGGAATCTTAAGCTATGGGCTCAAAACAGCTGTCCTGGTGCAAACCACTGGAGGAAGGAGGATGTTAGGCTGGCAAAGGAATGACATTAAAACACTTCTGAAACAGCCTATAGCAACTGCCTTAAACCATGCTCCATCCATGTATCCCTCAAAATTGCAGTATGGCATGGGACACAATTTGCATTCGCAAGAAGCCTTAGTCTGGTCACCCAAGGGAAGGCACTTTTCAAAATAGCAGCAAACAAATTGTCAGCATTAATGGATGATAAGTCTACTGACACCATTTTGAGGCCATATGAACGCTGATTTCAGCTAGCTATAATTCATCAGGAGACCTGATGAATATCTCCTGTTTGTAATAACTCGAATCACCAGAACTTGTTCCAAATGCAGTCTGCTGCAGCACTTTAAAAGATTTGAGCATTGCTACCCATAGTTATTTTTAGCATGGGGGGGGGGGGGGGGGGGGGGAGAGCGGGTGCGATCACACGGCGAGGGATGCTTTTCAGTGGTGAAGCCCGCTGTCAGTTGACTGGTCAAGCCTCCTGGTCAAAGAGAGGCTCTAGATCTGGGCGCAACTTTCCTGCCCAACTCCACTGCAATAAGGCTTGTTGAGAGTACAGAGGTGACATGGGAGCTTTTTCAAAACCAAACTTCACTTGTAAATTTTTCACACTGCAGTGGTGTCGCTTTATTTATATGTGCATCATCGCTAGGGAGAAGGACTGGAAAATCCCGCCCCTTACATTTATATAATGCTTTCCACAACCATCGGATATCTCAAAGCCCTGTACAGCCACTGAAGTACTTTTGAAGTTTAGTCACTGTTGTGATGTGGCAGTCAATTTGCACACAACTCCCCCAAACACGAGTGTGGTAATGAATAGATAATATGTTTCTGTGATGTTGATGGAAGGATAAATATTGACTAGACACCGGGAATAATTTCCCTGTTTCTCTTCAAAGTAGCGCCAAGGGATTTTTTACACCCACCTGAGCAGGCAGATGGGGCCTCAGTTTAACGTCTCATCTCAGAGACAGGCACATCCAACAGTGCAGCACTCCATGGATACTGTACTGAAGTGTTAGACTTAATGTTAGTGCTCAAGCCTTGGACTGGAAATTGAATCTTAGAAGCAGGTGACTCAGAGGTGACTGTACTACCCACTGAGCCACATTTGGCAGGCGATAGAGAATTGGAATACTTATTGGATTTAATGTTCCATTTTTCAGGATGTTTCAGTGAAACATTGTACCCATTAAACTCCATTGCTAGATCTGGTATTTTGTCAAAATCTTCATAAATTGGGTACTGAAGTGTCATTTTACCAAGTGCAAACAAGTAATTGGCCTCCGAGAAATTAAAAATATGTCATTTGTAATTCTAGCCAGCTCTATGCCACTTAATCCCGCATAAATATTCAGTACTTAATAATCGTATCATGGCACATCTGCACCCTTAAGCTTTAATGGTAAATATTTTCATCTTCAGCTGGCATTTTGGTTTTGTTGTTGTACTCTCTCGTAATCATGGGGTCACACATACTCACTAATGATTGTGGGGGGGTCACATTAAAATGGGGTCACTCCAGGAAGAAGTTTGGGAAGCACTGATCCTATCTAATTTAAAACACTGATCAGAGAGATAACTGCACCTCTGAATCAACAGTAAAGTCAGATAGAACATCTTGGCCTTGTATATAGAATTATGGAGAGACAACAAACACAGATGTGCAAATGTTTGTGAATATGGTCATTAAGTTGGTCCAACCTTGCCAACTTCACTGATGCAGTCACTGCCAGGAACTTGTATTGGGTCAGCACTATGGCACAGTGGTTAGCACTGCTGCCTCACAGCGCCAGGGAGCCGGGTTCAATTCCTGGCTTGGGTCATTGTCTGTGTGGAGTCTGCACGTTCTCCCCGTGTCTGCGTGGGTTTCCTCCGGATGCACCAGTTTCCTCCCACAGTCCGAAAGACGTGCTGGTTAGGTGTATTGGCCATGCTAAATTCTCCTTCAGTGCACCCGAACAGGCATCGGAGTGTGGCGACTTGGGGATTTTCACAGTAACTTCATTGCAGTGTTAATGTAAACCTACTTGTGGCACGAATAAATAAACTTTAAAACTTAAAAAAACTATGAGAATTGGCTTTGTCAAAGGCAGATCGTGCCTTACGAGCCTGGTGGAGTTCTTCGAAAATGTGACTAAACACATTGACGAAGGGAAAGCGGTAGATGTGGTTTATATGGATTTTAGCAAGGCGTTCGATAAGGTCCCCCATGCAAGGCTTCTAGAAAAAGTGAGAGGGCATGGGATCCAAGGGGCTGCTGCCCTGTGGATCCAGAACTGGCTTGCCCAAAGGAGGCAGAGAGTGGGTATAGATGGGTCTTTTTCTAAATGGAGGTCGGTCACCAGTGGTGTGCCCCAGGGATCTGTTCTGGGACCCTTGCTGTTTGTCATTTTCATAAATGACCTGGATAAGGAAGTGGAGGGATGGGTTGGTAAGTTTGCCGACGACACAAAGGTTGGTGGGGCTGTGGATAGTCTGGAGGGATGTCAGAAGTTACAGAGGGACATCGATAGGATGCAAGACTGGGCGGAGAAGTGGCAGATGGACTTCAACCCAGATGAATGCGTAGTGGTCCATTTTGGCAGGTGAAATGGGATGAAGGAATACAATATAAAGGGAAAGACTCTTAGTACTGTAGGGGATCAGAAGGACCTTGGGGTCCGGGTCCATAAGACTCTAAAATCGGCCCCGCAGGTGGAGGAGGTGGTTAAGAAGGCGTATGGTGTGCTGGCCTTTATCAATTGAGGGATTGAGTTTAGGAGTCCGGGGATAATGATGCAGCTATATAAGACCCTCGTCAGACCCCACTTGGAGTACTGTGCTCAGTTCTGGTCGCCTCATTACAGGAAAGATGTGGAAAAGATTGAAAGGGTGCAGAGGCGATTTACAAGGATGTTGCCTGGATTGAGTGGCATGCCTTATGAGGATAGGCTGAGGGAGCTCGGTCTTTTCTCCTTGGAGAGACGTAGGATGAGAAGAGACCTAATAGAGGTATATAAGATGTTGAGAGGCATAGATCGGGTGGAGTCTCAGAGGCTTTTTCCCAGGGCGGAAATGGCTGCTACGAGAGGACACAGGTTTAAGGTGCTGGGGGGTAGGTACAGGGGAGATGTTAGGGGGAAGTTTTTCCACACAGAGGGTGGTGGGCGAGTGGAATTGGCTGCCGTCGGTGGCAGTGGAGGCGAACTCAATAGGGTCTTTTAAGAGACTCCTGGATGAGTACATGGGACTTAATAGGATGGAGGGTTATAGGTAGGCCTAAAAGGTAGGGATATGTTCGGCACAACTTGTGGGGCCGAAGGGCCTGTTTTGTGCTGTAGTTTTCTATGTTTCTAATTAAAATGCAATGTTTATGTTGAATAGACAAATCCTTAGACGTTAACACCACAGAAAAACAGCTAATTTCCAACAACAATTTGCAGTTACAGACTGCCAGGTGCTTCACAAGAGCATCAATCAGACAAAACCTAACACCGATCCAAAGAAGAAAGCTAACATTAGAACAGGACAAAAGATTGGGCAATGAATCAGATCTTAAGGAGCGTATTAAACTGTGCCCTCTAGATCCCAGATTCCCCAAACACTCTCTAAGGGCAGAATTTTCCCGTCCTGCCTGCCACAGAAATCGTGGCAGGTGGGATATGGACCACGCAAAGATTTGTTGGCCTCGGGAGGGATTTTCCAGCTTTGGGGTGAGCATGGCTGGAAAATCTTGCCCCAAGTTGAACATTGGAAAAGCTGGTCTTAAAAATGGGTTGGATGTTGCTCTAACTAACTATGTGCCTCTAGTCAAGGTTAAGATCCATCTATTTCCGACTCAATGCACAATTTAGACAAGATACTTTACAAGGAAGTTGCTTGCAATGGAGAACTTTGGCTACAGAGAAAGATTGGATAGGCAGGGGATGTTTTCCTTGGAACAGAAGAGGCTGAGGAGAGATTTAATTGAGTTGTATAAAATTGTGAGGGGTTTAGATACAGTGGGTGAGGAGGAGCTATTTACAGAGAAATCAATAACCAGGGGGCACAGATTTAAAATAATTGATAGAAGGATTAGAGGGGGGATTTAGGGGAATATTTTCAGCCAGAGGGTGGTGGGGGTCTGGAACTCTGTCTGAATGGGTGGTAGAGGCAAAAAATACCTTCATCACATTTTAAAAGTCTTGGAAGCAGTTGCTGTTGAAGTGTTGTTACCGAGGTTACAAGCCAAAAACAGGAAAGTGAGATTAGACTCACTTTTTAGGTCAGCAGACCTAAAGGGCTTCTCCACACTGTAAATGTTCAACATTTCCATATTTGTGGTTAACAACCCAAATAAAGATTATTAAGAACTCCCCAATTCTTTAAGAGACCAAATTCTTCCAGAATTGGACCCTTAACTTCTTGGAATACTAACAGCAACACATCAATGAAAGGCAACCCAAGCTGAATGAGTTCCGAAGAAATCACATCTGACCTTTAACATTAACTCTGTTTACTTTTCCACAGATGCTGAGTGGCGTGCTGGGTTTTTCCAGCACTTTCTGTTTTTGTTTCAGATTTCCTTCATCCATTTTGTTTCTATTTTAGTGATTAATTCACTGCCACGCATCCTGAGATTCACACTCAGTGCTATGTCCGCCAAATGTACACACTCAAACTCTCTCTCAGCACCAACTTACCCTATCTGTCCTTGTCAACAGTTTCATTTCATTCTTCGTCTCATCCAATACCTTAACAATTAACTCTTTCTCTTATTTACAGACAAGCTCCACACAACTTATTGGTACCGATGAACCCCACCCCCCCTGCCCGGTCCTTCTTCCCTTCTGACCCCATTGCTTCTTCTAATCCCAGCTCTTGTCATGTATTCACAATACCCTCTGACCTGCCCCTATCTGCTCTGACACTGAAGTCTCTGCTAAGGGAGAGGGCTCCACTTTATCTCCTTGGACAATTTTGATCTCTTCTACTGTCGTCTTCATCTCCATGTTCACGTCTTTGGGCAGAAGTCCTCCTTCATGCTGCTCAATGAACCTTTTCACCTGTCTCCAGCATTCTTCCTCCACCCGGACCCCTCCCTCTGGCCTCTTACCCACTGTCGGTGTGATATCAGCCACTTAACCTGTCTCCTTCTGAACTTGCTGCATTCCGTTCACTCAAGTCTCATCCTGACTTTGTTATCAAACTAGCTGATGTGATGTTGTTGTCCAAAATACTAACCTCTACCTTGTTGAGGCTGAGCGCCAACTCTCATACACTTCTTCCTACCTTAAACCCTCTCCCCCTGGATCATGACCCTCTGAGCTGAACATCAAGTCATTGTTTCCAGGACTGGCACTGCCCTCCTCCTCTGGAGATCTTCCTTCCACTGCCTCCAACCTCCTCCTCTCTTTCCCAATATCCACAGTTCCGAAGAAGAGTTATATTGGACTTCAAACATTGACCCTGTGGCACGATGGCACAATGATTAGTACTGCTGCTTCATTGCACCAGGGAAGTGGGTTCCTCCTATAGTCCAAAGACGAGCAGGTTCGGTTGATTGGCCATGCAATGTTGACCCTAGTGTCAGGGTGATTAGCAGGGTAAATATTTGGGGTTACGGGAATTGGGCCTGGGTGGGATTGTAGTTGGTGCAGACTTGATGGTCCGAATGACCTCTTTCTGCACTGTCAGGGTTCTATGATTCTACCTATGTTTCTCTCTCCACAGATGCTGCCAGGCTGGCTGAATGTTTCCCGCATTTTGTGTTTTTATTCCAAGTTTAATCGCACCTGATAAATGGTTCTCTGGAAACACCTGGACTGAGAAACTGAAGAGCTTTGACATGGGGCAGCTACACCTTCATGGGATACAGACAGCAAAATGTCACCAACCTTCTTTTATACTCCCCACGGCTAAGGTTGGGAAAATTAGTTGGCAAGAGGGAAATTGGAGGAGGGGGGGGGGGGGGGGGGGGGTGGCGCATGGTTCTTTTTTCCCCTCTATAAAAACACTGGCCCAGAACTGCAGCAATGGTTATACTTAAACTGGATTTTTCAGCACCTTTTTCCTCTGGCCAGGATCTTCATTCATGCAATGCATACATTTTGATACGTTGTTTTGCGTTCATTCCACCCTCATGTTAGTGTTCCATTATTGTCATTGGATTTTTAGTACCAATTAGTGGCATTTATACATTTTTTAAAAATGCAGAAACAAATCTTGAATAAAATATCTGAGAGCTCACATTCCAAGTCAAGCAGCAAACATTTGGGAGAATCGAGGCATTAAACAGAGTTTAAGAGCCATTCAACTACATTCTGACTAGTTAGAGAAACTGGCCTTACAAGAACTTGATAAATGGGGGATCTGCGAACATGCATTAAGACCCACTTTTAACAATGAGAGAGTAGAGATTTAAATGGTCTCTAATGTAAACAGGGAATTAGTGTCAGTGTGAAATGTTGCTTAACAGAGATAGGTACAGACAGGGGTAGAGGAAGCTCAAGTGGGGGGGGGGGGGGGAGAGATAATACATGGTCGGGATAATAAAGCAGGTGTAGTGATAATAGGAAGCAGTGACCGGAAAATCAGAGCTTATCTCTGTCACCAGCAGAATGCTCCGAGTTACTGTGGAATTAGGGAATGGGTCACCTGTCAACTACTGTACAGTAAATGATTGGAGAGAAAGGATTCCTCCTAATACACTTGTGTGATCAGTAATCAAATCACCAAATCTGCATCAGTCCGAAGATTTACAACAAACCATTTTGAACAATTGGGTGAAAGCCATTGAATTTACACACTGAATAAATACATTGAGACAAAACCAAATCATGCTCCGTGCCTTAAATGTGACCTGAAATGAAAGATTGAGGATTTTGTTTTGTGTGCAGCCAGTGGTCTTTTTACATTAAGGAGAAGTCTCCTGTCCCAGGACTGAGGGATGCAGTAAGGACTGAGATTTGCTGCAAAATCTCTGAGCCTCCAGGCTAACAGTGCTGTGAAAGCAGGGCTGATCCCAGAGCTACACATCGCTGCAGACACACACACCCTCCTCATACATCTCTGCAGCACTCCCATTCATCAGCTTCACATCCCAGCTACACGATGCAAACCAGAAATACCTCTTCCACTCCACACAGCAGCATTTCAGGACGAATGCCATCACCTCCCCTCAGCCCCTGAACCCACTCTATATGTATATACACACACACAATAAATACATTAACAAATAAAATCTGGTGAAGGAAAGAGAGAGACACTTCAATCAAACATATGCAAATAATCTCAGTACGCGGAATGGTAAATTGTTAATGCTTCGCAATGTCACCGCGGTGGATTGCAGAAATCACATCAAACCCCCTTCATTCTGATATTAAAATTAAAGAGCCATTCATTTCAAGCTGCCCTCTCTGCAGAAGTGAATGGGAATCCCTCCCATATCGGGAGCAGAGGGGGAAGACATAGAGATAGATAGATAGAGATTATAGATAGATATGAAATTAAACCCCCTCAGTAAGGGAGAGGGTGAAGTTGACACACCTCAGCCAGCCTTGCCTTTACCGTGCGCTGTGTGGGGCAGAGAGCGCTGCTGGCTGCACAGCCCCTGTCTCACTCACTCTGTGCCAGCACACAGCGCTTCACCCCACTCTGTCTCTCACTCTCTGCCTGGCCTCTTCTCTCCCAAAATCCGCTTCAGCCTCAAAGCATTGCTCCAGACAGGAAGATGGCGACTCGGGGCTTTCCTCGGAGAAGACTGAAAAAGCTCCGCCGCCTGCCAGAGGGAAGAAAGAAAAACCGAAAGGGCGAATAATGAGGGAGGGAGTGGGGTGGGGGAAGGAGGAGCCCCAGCAGTCAGTCAGTCCCCTCCTCCCTCAGAGAGGGCCAGCAGCGCCTTGGCTGCTCTCACTTGGGACAGCACCACCAAGAGGCTCTTTTTATTAAAAACCCTGCCTTCCCCAGGCTGACTTTTTACCAGGGGCCAAAGCACAAGTCCCAACAGGGAGGAGAGGCAACACACACCTGGGGATGTGGGATAAGATTCTGCAAGTGTGTGAATGGTTGGCATACCATCATCATGGTCCACACAAATGGCACAGTGTTTAGCACTGCTACCTCACAGCGCCAGGGGCTCCAGGTTCAATTCCCAGCTTGGGTCACTGTCTGTGTAGAGTTTGCACGTTCTCCCCATGTCTGTGTGGGTTTCCTCCCACAGTCCAAAGATGTGTGTGTTAGGTGGGGGGATTAGCCACGGTAATTGTCCATTAGTGTCAGGGGCATTAGCAGGGTAAATACATGGGGTTGCAAGGATAGGGCCTGGGGAGGATGGTTGTTAGTGCAGGCTCAATGGGTCGAATGGCCTCCTGCTGCACTGTAGGGATTCTATCACCATAACCCCACAATCTGCATTCCTCCAATTTTGGGTCCTTCTGGCATCCCTGATTTTCTTTGCCCCATCTTTGAACTGCACTCTGAAATTCCTTCCCAAAATCTCTCAGCATCTCCACCTCTTCTCCTTTAAGACACTCCTTAACAATGACCTGTTTGACCAAGCATTTGGTCACCTAGGGCCCTTTTTTACCATTTTGATTCTAAGTGCTGAACGGACTTAACTGGGAGTGTTTCAGGCACCCCTATACGCACTCTGCCTGAAAAAATAGCAGCAATTCTGAATCGCGCTGTAGAAGCCAATGGGCGGGGCTTATCGCACCCGAAATGCTGCAGCTCTGGTCGGCGCTCCAACTGCGCATGCGCAGAAAGAAAATAGAAAAACACTCCCCTGCCACATTGCTCCCGGGCTGGATAATGCCTCCCCCTGGCCCCCACAGAAATTGCCCCACCCCCACAACATAACTGACCCCCTTATCCCCCCCACCACCCAGACCGATTGCGCCTGTCTGCCCCCTTCCCCCCCCACCAATCGCACGCAGAGTGGCAGTGGACCCCCCCCCACCAGAGAGCCAAGTGACCCGCGCCCCCCCACCCCCTCCTCCCCAACCACCGATCTGAGTCAGAGAGCCGCCGGAAGCTCTGAACATACCTCCTCAGAAGCTGGAGCGCCCGAATTGGATCTTTGCGGACCATGTCTGTTTTGCGCTGAATCTGGACGGGTGAACACGGTGGTAAAGGGGGAAGTGCCGGTAAGTTTGGGCGTGCAGCCCATTAAATCAATTTAAATGCATGCAAATGTATTTAAATTGACGTCACGCCCGTTTCGAACGCAGTCCCGATGGCAGCCATTTTTGGTCATTGGTAAAGGGGGAATGAGTGCGGAGGCGGGCGTGGATCGCGCTACTCGCCTCACGCCTGACTTTACCAAGTATTTGCACCCGAAAACGGGTGATGGTAAAATCGGGCCCCTCGTGTTTCTTTGTAAATAAAAACAGAAACTGCTGGAAATATTCAGCAGCTCAAGCAGTAACGATACAGAGAGAAGCAGAATTACATCTTAGGTCAATGACCCTGTGTTAGAATTAATTTCTCTTTATCTAGCTTGATGTCAAATTCTGATTTGATTTGCTATTGTCACATGTATACAGTGAAAAGTATTGTTTCTTGCGTGCTAAACAGACAAAGCATACTGTTCATAGAGAATGAAAGGGTGAGAATTTTGTCTGATTATCTTTCCTCTTTAGTTTATTTATAAGTGTCACAAGTAGGCTTACATTAACACTGCAATTAGGTTACTGTGAAAATCCCCTAGTCACCACACTCCATCAACTGTTCGGGTACACTGAGGGAGAAATTATCATGCCCAATGCACCTAACCAGCACGTCTTTGGAAGGAAACCGGAGCACCCGGAGGAAACACACGCAGATACGGGGAGAACACACAGACTCCACACAGATAATGACCCAAGCCAGGAATCGAACCCAGGTCCCTGGCGCTGTGAGGCAGCAGTGCTAACCACTGTGCCACCGTGGAGCACTTAGGAACTTTTTTTTACATTTATAGGTGCTATGTAAATGCAAGTTTTAGCTTAATTCACAAGTCGGTCTGGCAGAAACCCCATTGCAGAGTCTCCTTTATGGGTGTGCCTCAGAGTCTGTTGGGAATAAGGTAAAACTGAGGCAAAGTCTCCAATTTCAAACCTCAGCAGACAGTGTGAGTTTGCGCCAAAGCAAGATGGAGAAAGGCTGGCATTCAATCCTGGACAATAACATGACCCCAAGTCTATGACCGTTGCAATTCCACACGAGCGTGTGGTGGGAGAGGAGGAACATCCTTTAAAATACAAACTTCAGGTGTCCGATTTTTAAAAAAGGTACAAATTTTACATTCAAAATCTACTCTGTCCTGCCTGAAACTAAAATTTGAGATTAGTTGTGGGAAATTAGTTAGCCGTATTAATGTTGAAGATATTATTTACTCAGTCACAGCTTTCAGTCCCAAATAAAACATTTGACATCAGAGTTTCTACAACATGAATAATTTAATTTACATTTAAATGCAGGATAAATGCTACTTTGTTGCTTTATTTTTTCTTAAAATGGTCTCAGCTAGAAAAACACAATGACCGAGTATTTTAATCCTTTGTTTACTCACTTTTACCAATTGTGATATACAATTACATTCCTTCAATTAAAATAGATATCTGGCAGTATTATCCATTAGAAGTTATTTTTATGGATTGAAGGGTAGAGGACAAAAATAAACTTATGTTAAAGTAGAGGTTGTATAAACATAGTGGACTAGTCTCCTTACTGTTCTTTCATCTTTGGAATTAGACTCTGAATCCAGGCTGTTAGGATAAATGTCTTGCTCGTAGCACCTTTTGTGAAATGGGTTTGAACTACATTATAAATCTCAGCACAGCATCCTCCCCTTCCTCCTTCAGGTAACAAGCCCTAAGAGGGCATTGACAACCACAGACTTCCATTGGATTAGTCCATGATTCGGTCTGGCAAAGTACTGTAGTGGTTTACTGTAGTGGCCTTTTGCAGTATGGCTGACCAGGAAACTCTGCTGCTCTTACCACCTGTAGTCAGGTGTATTGGAAGGATTTACAGACTGATAATCATCCTGTGGGAAACATATTATGACTCACCTTTCATGGCCATCCATCACTGTCTGTGTGGAGTTTGCACGTTCTCTCTGTGTCTGCGTGTGTTTCTTCCAGGTGCTCCAGTTTCCTCCCACAATCTGAAGATGTGCAGCTTAGATGGAATGGTCATGGTGAATTGTCCCTTGATGTCCCAAGATGTGTAGGTTAGGCAAATCAGCCATAGTAAAAGCATAGGGTTACAGGGTTAGGGCTGTGGGATGGGACTGGGTAAGATGCTCTTTCAGCCGGTGTAATTTCGATGGACTGAATGGCCTCCTTCTGCACTGTAGGGACTCTATGTCTGATATCACCTGCTCCACTGCCTTCATGGGGTGTGTGGTCTGACTAACGCTTTGTTCAGATGTGCTAGGTCAATGCATTTCCTGACCATGCCATTCTCTTTGGACTCTTTATGCAGCACAAACTATCGGTGGAACTGAGTCATTTAATCTCATGTGATACATGACTGGTAGTTTACTGATGACCTGGCAGTCATGGTACATTGTCATCTCTGGGGCTTGAAGTTGGAGGACACGCACTTCTGGGCCAAGTTGAATGAGCTTTGATGTGTTGCTATCTCAAAGTCCTAACAATGGCTTTAAATCCTGATTCACAATGTGAAAATTGAAGTCTCCTTGTGCACAGCAAAGGGTAGCTACACCTTCGGTCGCGATTGTCTGTCCACCATAAACTACAAGGTCAGACTGCTGGTGGGAATCCAGGATCACATCGGAGTCTATCTCCTGTAGTTTGTCACTAGACAGTACATTGCACTTCGCCTCGGTATCGATCTTAACTCCAAGTTTGGCGTTACTACAGTGTACATGTAGTGCAGTGAAGATCTTACCTCTTTCTGTGGAGGATTCCACACTGTTGCAGTCTAATGTTGGTGTTAATATTGTTATTGCTGGTTCCGTGACCATATTACTTGGGTTGAATTGTAATTTATTGATCTTCCTAACGTGCGTAGTCCTCGATCGGGTAGCAGACACGCTGCTGTTAACAGAGAAGGGCTCTTGTTGCTTGGAGCTGCAGCATTTGGCAAAGTGGTTCATTGCCACATTGATTGCGTTTTTTTTCCAACTGTTTGGAGGTGCTGGCCACTGCAGTTGGCTTGGCAGAGTTTTGCAGCTGGTCTGTGTCCTGAGCGCAAGTTGAGAACATGGATTCGATCTTGGTTTCCAGGCTGCGGCGTTTGCTGTAGAGCTGGTGTATGAGGTGTTTGAGGAGGGTGAGAGAGGTGCGATGGCAAAGTCTCTCAGCATAGTCTGTGTTATAGGTTGACCTGAGTGGGTTCGTGATCCGTAGTCCTTTCGGTATCTTGTCTGCTTTCTTGCATCTTTGTAGAAACTTGATGTCTGTGTCGATATGCACGATCTTCTTGGAGATCCTCTCCACTTGGAACCGGCAGTTTGCGGTGTCGATGGTAGTCATGATGTGGATATGCTGGCATCTCCACATCACTGCAGTTGGTGAAGGGAACCTCCTGCACTGCAATAACTTCATTGTCCCCACCTATTAGATTAAATGGACTTGTGTGTTTTGGTTGATGGAATGAAAAATATGGCGATTTTAAATGAGGTTCTCAACCAGAATACATATGGCTTCAAATTTGTTCAGGATTATCTCAGGATCTTCTTTCGCGTCGTCGGATTGGAAAGTAAATGATTGAAATTTTGCTGACGCTTTGGGACCCATTCAACAAAGCGTATGCTTGTATCTATTTTGGCTTGTTGTAAAGTGCTGCACCACAGAATATGAGCCACTCCTGTTTAAACTCCTCCCAGTTGTCTGCCACATTTTGAATGAAGGTTAATGTGTCGATCGTTCAAAGTCCTTCTGCCATGCTGCCAGCCCTGACACCATGTAACTTTTCCTGTAGTTCATTGAATCATTGACTGTGACAAGGACTGGAATAACATTAAGTTTAAGTGGCCAACTCTATAGCTGTGAGAAAAACTTGTGCTCTGCCTGAGGGCCTGGGAAATATGGTGCACTCCCGCCACGTGATGCTAGACATGTCACGTGGCGACCCAGTCTACAAAAATGAAAGCTGGACCCCAAACCTTAAATTATAGAGACAGATTACAGAAAGCAGGAATTAAGGTGTTGACCAAATGTTTTTCAGCTATTCAGGGAAACAGGTAAGGTAGATGGAGAAAATTTATTTCCGCTGCCAGGAAACCCTACGACAACCCTCAAAATTAGAGCCTGACCTTTCAGCAGTGAAACTGAAGCACTTAACACAGAAAGGGTGGCAAAAATTTGAAACTCTTGGCAAACAGCAGTTGATGCTTGAGGAGCTAACTGGCCCACTCCTATCCCTATGTTCCTACAAGGATCATCTGTTTGTTTGGAAATGGTTTGATCTGGATGAAGAAGACACAATAGAGCTTGAACTGGTCCAGCTGGAGCTGCCTGCCTTCAGCCAGGTCAGATAAAGAGCAATGTATTCATGTTTATGGTCTACAGATTTGAGGCTGTTGACATCAGGGTCGTGATGTCATATGGAATAGGAGCAAGTCAGTGCCAGAAAGTTGAGAAAACAGAAAAGGAAGAATTTTATATTTAAAGATTTTAAGTGGATTGAAATACATTCCTTTATCAGTTATATAATATTAAACCTCACTTCCAACATACAGTTGCTTGAGTAAAAGCTTTTCTGAGATTTTCAACTATTTAAGTCAGCCAAATTTATTGACTACATACTGTCTTCCTGTATTAAAACTTTTATTGAAACTTGTAAATTGCATTCCCAAGGGTCCTGGATAGAATTGCAACAATAGAATTGTTATGTGAATAGGACTTGACACTGCTTTCAAGGGATTTTTCTAACGTTTTACTAGTAGTCTGACATGACAGGTTCCAGTGTTCAAAATGGAAACTAACCACTGGAATTTGAACTGCCTTTTGGAGATGAGGTGGGAGGGCTGGATAAATTGCAATGGAAGGTATGGGAAAGGAAGCCTAATGTCTTCCTAACAGCACAGCATATTGCGAAAGGCAGGAACAGCAGCAGCTTGTGTAGTTCTGCATGGTCCGTTAAATCAATGACTGCCCAAGGGATTTTCAACAAATGGGAGATTTATTAACTAAACATTCAAACTCTCATTAACATACCTACTCTGCCCGAGGTCCTGGGTATTTCTGCCAAGCTCTACCTCTGTGACAATACAAGTGACCACGTCATTATGTAGTCGCGTGATGACCCGGCCTACACCCTCTCTATTTAGTTTGGCCCTCCAGTGGTGTGAGATGTAACAGTGTACGCATATCATTATGTACATCTAAATATGTGCAAACAGAACAACAAATTTACAGAAGCATACAACAGTCTGTACAAACAATCAAACACCAATTTGGCTCATACAGTTGGTGTATAGTTTGTGTGTTCATAGTGTCTGCTCCTCCCTCTTCTTTCAGGATAAGCTGGGGGAATAGCAAAAGTAAAATGGACAGAATGAATTTGGTCAGTCCAGATGGATTAAGACATGATGAAGTCCCGATACCACGTGATGGGCCTGCTCAAGCATCTGGAATCTGTATAGACACCAACAGGTGCAGGTGGGACTGTCCTATCAGCAGTGTGCATTGTGGTGACTCTGCAAGGTACATCGTTCATGCGGTGTGAAGGCTTTGGACTTACCACGCAGGACTCCAACGGTGTCCAGGGTGAGGGAGGTGCATGGGACCCGAGGTCCGGGAAAAGTGGTTGATCAAAGTGATCACCTGTCAATGGTGACTGGCAGCCATTGGAGGCCACCACACAGCTGTTGCGCTGCAGGGCCTTGTCATTGACAACTGCTACTTGTCGTGGCCTGTGATCTGCAAACAGACCATTTGGCCTGGTGTTGTTAAGAGAGGAACTAACTATTCAAGATGGTTTAATCCTGTGAGGTCAGCAATCTGCTATTCCGCCCACTCTCCAGTGGTACACCACCCAACAAGTCCATCACAGACGCCCTGGATTGGATACAACTAAGGACAGGACTGAAGAGTCTTGGGTACAAGTTCTGGCTGCAGCATGGCCTTGGCGATCGGGATCATGTCCTGGTGCATCTAAAGAGCTGTTGAGCTGATGAGGGCAGAGCCTGTCGGGGAAGATTACATAGTCTTAGAAATGCAGCATAGAAATCAGTGTCATCCCGTGCACACATTTCCAGATGATGTTTGGCAGAGCGTACAGCTCTCTCAGTGAACCCATTGGACTGTGGATATAAAGACTGCTTGTTACATGATGAAAATCCCAAGTGGAAGCAAAGGTACGGAATCCAGCAGAGACAAGCTGGTGGGCATCATCGGACATTAGATTTTGCAGAATGCCAAGCGTGGCAAAGAGTCTGGAGTTTCACAATTACCAAACTGCTGGTTATACTTGGTAAATAGTCCAGTGTGAATCATCCAGAGTGTGAATCCACCAATACCGGGTGTTGCTTGTTGTCCCATTCAAACATGTCTGCTGCAGTAGATCTGGGACCTCATGTACGCATGGGGCTGTTTTGTCTGGTGTGGCTTAATCATGCTACACAGGGAGCAACTGGAGGTTTCTCTCTCTCTCTCAATATCAGCTTGCATACAGGTATAATATAGCAAGTCTTTGGTCCTGTCCTTAGTTGTATCCAATCCAGGATGCCTATGATGGACTTGTTGGGTGTAGTACCACTGGAGAGTAGGTGGAATAGTGAATTGCTGACCTCACAGGATTAAACCATCTTGAATAGTTAGTTCCTCTCTTAACAACACACGCAGGTCATGAGGAAGCTCTATAGAAAATTCTGGCCAGCCTTGCACGATGACATCATGCAGTTGAGTGGTTGTGACACATTGCTGCAGCACCTTGTCCAACACCTGGATGCAGAGGGAGGAAAGTACCTCCATCTCCATGATGTCAATGTCTGCCTCATGATCAGCCTGGTCTGTGGTGGGTAGAAAGGCTCAGGAGAAAGGAATTGGCTATTTAGAGCTCCTCGCTGCACCTGTACACCACACTGATGTTCCTTTAACATCATGTATTGTAGCTGTGCAGACGCAGTGTGAAGAGGCTTCTTCAGGATAGTTATGAACGGTTGATGGTCAGTTTCCACAGTTGCTGGATGGCCACAGATGAAGTCTCGGAATTACTGACATGCAAAATCCAGGGCAAGGAGCTCTTTTTTGATTTGCGGTACCGAGTTTTGTCAGCGAGTGCCCTGGAGGTAAAAGCTATTGGTTGACCATTTTGTATGCGTGCTGTACCAAGCCCATGTTGTGATGCACCTTCTGAGATTAGGACAGGAGCTTGGAGATTGGAGTAAAACTGATAGAGATGCCAATGATCATTCGAGTCTGTTGAACGACACTGTGTGGTGTTCTTACCAACACCATTCGCCGTCCTGATGTAAGAGTTGCTAAAGTGGTCCAGTGATTTCACTAACAACAAGGAATGAATTCTGAGGTAATGTCAGACCCAAGAGCCGCTGTAAAGTGTGCTTATCCACTGGAATGTCCATGTGGCGTATCACCGTCATCTTCTCTGGATCAGGTTTTACACCATCTCTCAGCAGGTGGTCCACATACTGCAGCTGGCCGACCCCGAATTGACACTTTGCAGGACTGAGCTTCAAACTGAGACCCGGGCTTTGTTGAGGACACGATGAAGACACATCACGTTCGGCTACACTACAATCCCAGATCAGTATGTCATCAAACTATGAGCTCACGTGGTTGATCTGCAAAGACCTGTTCCAAACAGTGCTGAAAAACCTCTCAGCTGGTAGAGATACCATTTGGCCTTTGGAGAAAACGGTGTCTGTCTACTGGGGACATGCATGTTGTTAATCTTGAGGATGCCGGATCCTGTGGCATTTGCCAAAATCCACATTTTGCATCAAAAACACTAAATAGATTTGCTTGCAGCATGTCAGGGACGACCTGTTCATGGGGTGATGTGGCCTGAGTAGTGCTTTGGTTAAATGTATAGGATCAATACATATCCTGACTGTCCCATCCTTCTTCACCATGACTACCATTACCAAAACCCATTCTATGGCCTCTTCCACTGGGGTAATAACGCCCACTTCCAGCATTCAATGTAGCTCATTGATTACCTTTTGCTTCATCGCAATCAGTATTCTTCTTGGTGCACACATTGTCAGTGTGACCAAGTCATCTCGTTTCATGTGATATATAATGATTGACTGAGTGAAAAATGTCACTGTATCTGTCATCTCTGGGCCTTGAAGTTGCACAGTGTGGGCTTCTGGGTCAAGTTGAATTACCCTGAATGAGATGCAGTCCCAGAGTCTGAGTCGTGGCTTGAGATTTTGGGCCACAATGTGGAAGTCGAAGTTTCCCTTTACGCAGTGAAATGTGGCCACCTCTTTGGTGGTGATTGTCTGTCCATTGTCAGCCACGAGGTCGGACTGCCGCGTGGGGATCCAGCGTTGCCTCAGAGTCTGTTTCTCACTGTTTGTTTCTGGATAGAACATTGCACTTTGCCCATGTGTCGATTTTGACTTTTAAACTTAGCAATGGTTGAGATTATGTGTGGTCTAGTGAATATATTTCTCCTTTGAATGGCTGATTCCACACTTTCGCAATATAGCATGGGCAATTGCATCGATAACGTCTTGGTCGTTTCATTCAGATGACACTGTGACTCACTGATCCTAGTGACATGCCTGTCCCTGATAAGGTGACTGGCGTGGGTACAGCTGGCATAGGAGAGAGAGAGCTGTCATTTGGGTCCGCAGCACTTGGTGAAGCGATTCCAGTTGCCATAGTGATGTCACTTCTTTCCGAAGGCGAAACATTGTGCCCTCTTTGGAGGGTGCTGACCGCTGCAGTTGGTGCAGGGCATCCCTGAACTGAAAGCACGCCAGTGCCCTGCCGAAACAGTGCCATTTCCTGCCAAAACTCTTCATGCATTGTTTCAGATTGTTCATCAACTGTGCACACAGGTTGCTGGCTGCTGTAGTTGATGCAGAACGCCCCCTGTACTACACACACACTTCTGTTTCCCTTCTAATGCACGCTGTTTCCTGTCTGAATTCTCTGTTTGATCTCTGACTGTTCATTTAAAATGTATATTTCTAAAATAGACTGTAATGTCAAATCCTTTTTCTGGAGCTATTTTCTGAGTGCATTGTTTTCTATGCTCCCTACCAACGGACCTCTTAACAAATTTGTCAGTAAATGCTCCAAATGCATCTTTAGTGTGCCCACGTAGGACTGGGTTGATTTGAATGGTTTCTGTTTCGTAGAATGGTATATTATATTTTTAGGCAGAGTGCATATTTCTTCGAATTTCTGTAGGATAATTGCAAGGTCCTCTTCATGTTCTTCGGAATCTAATTTAAACAATCTAAATTTCACAATCACTGCGGGGCATGCTAACTTCAACAGGGTATTGGCTTGTATCTTTTTTTTCAGAAAGCTCTGCACCACAAAAGGTGATCCACTCCTGTTTGAATCTGTCCCAATTGTCCACCATGTTCTCATCAAAGACAAGTGGGTCAATGTTTCACAGGCCCTGTTCCACACTGCCAGTCCTCACACCATGTGGTTCTGCGGGTCCGTTAAATCAATAACTGAACAAGGGACTTTCAACAAATGGCAGATTTATTAATTCATAGAATCATAAAATCAGAGAATCCCTACAGTACACAAGGAGGCCATTTGGCTTATCGAGGCAGCACTGACCACAATCCCACTCAAGCCCTATTCCCGTAACCCTCATTTACCCTGCTAATCCCCCTGCGCGAAGGTCAATTTAGTATGGCCAATCAACCTAGCCCGCACATCTTTGGACTGTGGGAGGAAACCGGAGCACCCGGAGGAAACCCATGCAGACATTGGGAGAAAGTGCAAACTCCACACAGAGACCCAAGGCTAGAATTGAACCTGGGACCCTGGCAATGTGAGGCAGCGGTGCTAACCACTGCGCCACTGTGCCATCAGTTAAACGTACAAACTCTCATTAACACACTTAGTCTGCCCGAGGTCCCGGGTAATCCTGCCAAGCTCCACCCTTGTGATGCTCCACATGACCACGTCATCGCATAGTCACATAATCACCCAGTCTACGGCTCAGCTGTCCACTGACTGGAGGAGAGCAGCCAATTAAGTTACTCAACAGGACTATTAATGCCATTTCACGCATCTTCCTGAATTTTACCGGTGTTAGCATGTCCATTCACTGTGTAGGTAAACTGCCAGGTATATTGTGGCTGGTTCCCGGTGGCTTCCTGGGAGATGTGCTCCCTTTATCCGCGAACAATGGCTCACAACAGGATCCCAAACAACACAGGTCACCCCCGCAGCTCCAACACCACAGCTGCAGGGTTCAGCACTCTAACTACTGAGCCCCATCTACAGGATCGAATCATGACATGCTGGGGCCCTAAGCTATATCCAGTTTAGAAGGTCGCATACCGTAAAAATAATCCTTTATTATTCTCACAGAAAGAACACTGAAAATATCAATATAAAAGCTTTATATTTGTATATATACAAAGGCGAAGGCACAAAGAAAACATCTAATTAAAACTAAAATACGTCTTACAAAATATCTATTTACATTAAATAATACTTTGAAATTAAAATAGGTTCACGATTTCTGAATTGTTAAAAATGAAAACTTTTAATCAGCACAAACAGAAGAGCTGTTAGACAGATCAGAGGCTTATTAAATGGAAGCAGTAATACAATCTGAACTCACTATGACTTGTAACTGTGCAGCCATATATACTGTATGCATATTTTTGCTGTATAAGAACAAAAAGTCCATATTTAGAGATATTTAACAACCGATTAGGATAAAACTTGATATTCAGTCAGTTCTTTTTCTTATTTAGATTCCTCTTATTTTTCGAGGTCCTAAGCTGTAGATGAATTAGTTTAAGCTTAAGTCAAGCACTGCCTGATTATGTGGCCCTGGCACATTTAAGAAAAATGCTCCCTGGCCCTTGAAGGACACAGTAAGAAGTCTCACAACACCAGGTTAAAGTCCAACAGGTTTATTTGGCAGCACTAGCTTTCAGAGCCCCAAGCCCCTTCTTCAGGTGAGTGAGGACTCGTGTTCACAAACAGGGCACACGTTGTCTACCTGATACGCTGCAGGAAAGGATGTCCCGAGGCATGGTACATTGGTGAGACCATGCAGACGCTATGACAACGAATGAATGAACACCGCTCGACAATCACCAGGCAGGAATGTTCCCTTCCAATCGGGGAACACTTCAGCGGTCACGGGCATTCAGCTTCTGATCTCCGGGTAAGCGTTCTCCAAGGCGGCCTTCACGACACACGACAACGCAGAATCGCTGAGCAGAGACTGATAGCCAAGTTCCACACACATGAGGACGGCCTCAACCGGGATCTTGGGTTCATGTCACACTATTTGTAACCCCCACGACTTGCCTGGGCTTGCAAAATCTCACCAACTGTCCTGGCTGGAGACAATACACATCTCTTTAACCTGTGCTTAACGCTCTCTCCACTCACATTGTCTGTACCTTTAAGACTTGATTACCTGTAAAGACTCGCATTCCACCCATTATCTTGTAAATTGAGTTTGTGTCTTTATATGCCCTGTTTGTGAACACGAGTCCTCACTCACCTGAAGAAGGGGCTTGGGACTCCGAAAACCAGTGCTGCCAAATAAACCTGTTGGACTTCAACCTGGTGTTGTGAGACTTCTTACTGTGCTTACCCCAGTCCAATACCGGCATCTCCACACCTTGAAGGATACGTCAGAAAGGACACACTCACTCGTGGCCTCCTCGATCGATTACATTGCTAAGCTGCCGACATTTTAATTGGTCCAGCAGCTCAAAGAGCCAGGCCATCATGAATAGACAACAAAGAGCAAAGAAAAGTACAGCACAGGAAAAGGCCCTTCAGCCCCCCATGCCTGTGCCTATCATGATGCCCTAACTGAAAATAAACCTTATGTCCTTACTCGGTCCGTATCCCTCTATTCCCTCACTATTCATTTATCCATTCAGATGCCTCTTAAATGTTGTTAATGTGCCTGCTTCCACCACATCCTCTGGCAGCGCGTTCCAGGCACCCACCACTCTCTACGTGAAAATCTTACCCCTGCACATCTCCCTTAAACTTTCCCCCTCTCACCCTGAGCCCTCTAGTAATTGACACTTCCAGCCTGGGAAAAAGTCTCTGACTATCCACCCTCTCTATGCCACTCATAATTTTGTAAACCTCTATCAGGTCTCCCCTCAGCCTCCATCTTTCCAGTGAAAACAATCCTAGTTTATTCAACCTCACCTCATAGCCAAATGCTTAATAGAGTTCAGACCCGTACTTGGTCCTGGCAGTGAGATCCATGGCATGCTGATAACATTCCAGCCATCATGGTGAACAGTTACATCATCCAAAACAGTGGTGTCAACAAATAAACCAGCAGCATTTTGAATGTTATTATATGGTCTTACAATTTGAACAAATAAACTGTTGTCTTCAACCTATGTATACATTCTTGGTGTAAGCATGAGTCAGTAAGCATTGACATAAAATTCATTCACGGGATATGGGCATCGCTGGCTCGGCCAGTATCTATTGCCCGTCATTGATTGCCCTTGAGAAGTGGTGGTGGGTTCCCTTCTTGAACTACTGCAGTCCATGTACTGCCGGTAACGCACAGTGCGGTTAAAAGTTCCAGGATTTTGACCTGGCAACAGTGAAGGAATGGCAATATATTTCCAAGTCAGGAGAAATTGCAGGTGGTGGTGTTCCCACATATCTGCTGCCCTTGTCCTTCTAGATGGTAATAGTTGTGGATTTGAAATGTCTAAGATGGCTTGGTAAGTTCCTGCAGTGCATCTTATCGATGGTACACACTGCTGCTACTGTGCATCAGTGGTGGATGGAGTTAATGTTTATGGGTGGGGTGACAATCAGACTGTTTTTTTCCTGGATGGTACAAAGCTTCTTGAGTGCTGTTGGAGCTGCACTCATCCAGGCAAGTGGAGAGTATTCCATCACACTCCTGACATGAATCTTGAAAGATGGTGGACGGCTTTGGGAAGTCAGGAGGTGAATTACTCACTACAGGGTTCCAAGCCTCTGACCTACTATTGTAGCCATGATGTGGAGATGCCGGCGTTGGACTGAGGTAAGCACAGTAAGAAGTCTCACAACACCAGGTTAAAGTCCAGCAGGTTTATTTGGCAGCACTAGCTTTCGGAGTCTCAAGCTCCTTCCTCAGGTGAGTGAGGACTTGTGTTCACAAACAGGGTATATAAAGACACAAGCTCAATGAACAAGATAATGGTTGGAATGCGAATCTTTACAGGTAATCAAGTCTGAAAGTTACAGACAATAAGAGTGGAGAGAGGGCCAAGCACAGGTTAAAGAGGTGTGTATTGTCTCTAGCCAGGACAGTTAGTGAGATTTTGCAAGCCCAGGCAAGTCATGGGTACATTGGGGAGACCATGCAGACGCTACGACAATGAATGAATGAACACCGCTCGACAATCACCAGGCAGGAGTGTTGCCTTCCAGTCGGGGAACACTTCAGCAGTCACGGGCATTCAGCCTCTGATCTTTGGGTAAGCGCTCTTCAAGGCGGACTTCTTGACACTCGACAACGCAGAATCGCTGAGCAGAAACTGATAGCCAAGTTCCACACACATGAGGACGGCCTCAACCGGGATCTTGGGTTCATGTCACACTGTCTGTAACCCCCACGACTTGCCTGGGCTTGCAAAATCTCACTAACTGTCCTGGCTGGAGACAATACACACCTCTTTAACCTGTGCTTGGCCCTCTCTCCACTCTCAATTGTCTGCAACTTTAAGACTTGATTACCTGTAAAGACTCGCATTCCAACCATTATCTTATAAATTGAGTTTGTGTCTTTATATGCCCTGTTTGTGAACACAAGTCCTCACTTACCTGAGGAAGGAGCTTGAGACTCCGAAAACAAGTGCTGCCAAATAAACCTGTTGGAATTTAACCTGGTGTTGTGAGACTTCTTACTCTACTATTGTAGCCACAGTATTAATCTATCTAGGCTAGTTAAGTTTCTGGTCAATGGTAACCCCAGGATATTGTTAATGGGGCATTCAGCAATGGTAATGCCTTTGAATGTCAAGGGGGATGGTTACATTCGTTCTTGTTGGAGAAGACCCACACAACAAAAGAAGAATCATAGAATCCCTACAGTATTGAAGGAGGCCATTCGGCCCATCCAGTCTGTCCCGACCACTGGACATCCCATCCAGGCTGTATTCCCGTAGCCCCATGCATTTACTCTGCTAATCCCCTGACACTAGGGTCAATTAGCATGGCCAACCGACCTAGCCTGCACATCTTTGGACTGTAGGAGGAAACCGGAGCACCCAGAAGAAACCCACGCAGACACGGGGAGAACATGCAAACTCCACACAGACAATGGCCTGAGGCTGGAATTGAACCTGGGGCCCTGACGCTGTGAGGCAGCAGTGCTAACCACTCTGCCACCGTGTCACCCTAAGAGGGGGAAAAACATGGAAATGAGCAAAACAAGAAATGGGACGTGACAACAACTGCCAAATCAACAAAGAGTGAATGAATACCATGTGTACAAGCAAGCATGGACACAGCTCCTAGCTTGAACACTATGTATACATAGTTGTTATAATTAATAAATACATACAGTTAGCCTACTTAAAACTATGAAGAGTTCATTAAGAGCTACCGAGTGGTATCCAACATCCTACAACATTGTCAACATCCTAAGTTCTAGCATGTCCTCTCTACGTCTCTCGCTCTCCTCCTTTAGAATGCTCTTTAAAACCTACCTCTTTGACCAAGCTTTTGGTTCACCTTTCCTATCATCTCTTTGGTGGTTCAATGTCAAATTTAGTATGATGACACTCCACTAAAGTGCTTTAGGATCTTTTATAACCTTAAAGGCACTAAATAAATGCAAGTTATTGTTGATTGCAAAGTTCAGGTACAAATGGATGGAGCTTGCACTCTGCTGACTGTGACCTGTTGCACCAGATGCAAAGCAGCCCAAACAGCAGCCTTTAAAGGGACCCCTGGAGACCACTCAAAAGTCAGCCAAATAAATCTTTCACTTTTCCTTTTGTGCGCTGAGGGAAGGCAGAAGGAAATGGAAGTATCAGTTTTCAAACTTCTTAGTGCCAAAGGTCAGCTGTGGTCTGAAACTTGGCTTCACCTCCGAGTAGTCTTACTGACGCAAGGGCCCATAACCTTAAAATTAAAGCGAGGCAGTTCAGGTTTGACATAGGAAGTACTGCACACAAAGGAAGCTGTTGAGGCTAGGCCAACTGAAAATTACAAAACTGAGATGCTTCGATTTTTGTTAGGCAAGTGTATTAAAAGTTACAGACTGAGACAGCTATATGGAGCTGCACGCAGGTACAGTGATGATCTAATTGAATGGTACAGGAGGCTCTGAAGGCTGAGTGGCCTACTTTTCCTCTGGGATGGTGCTATGGAGTGGTGCAGGGAATAGCCCTCCTTACAAGTATCTTGTGCAACACCTTCTAAATTTCAATGATCACATAGGGATTGTTTGTAGACTCACACCTGCTACCGACTGTACCTACACCATTCTATCTGCTATTTCGTCATCTCTTCCCTCCTTAGCCTTGATGGGTTGAGATATCTTGTAAGGTTATCCAAAAGATTGCTGAATTTTTGTCCGTAACGATTATGATGCTGCTATTTATCATTCCTGTGGTGGTCATGGCTCTGGATTTAAGGATAAGGCTGGAGGTTAGACTGTTCGTAAACTTTAACTTTTATTAAGCATTAGGCTAATCTATACACAGTACAGCCTCAGCACAATGATCTCTCTGTGCTCTGTTGTCATGCGATCTTATATCACTGATGATATAGACCGTATTTACATAATTAACATTAACATTTTATGCTACAGTGATGCTCCCTTTAAATTCTACTCACACACAATTTTCCTGTAATGTACTCACTAATGTGTGCCCCAACCCTATCTCAGTCTGCAGCCAGGATTGCAAATAATTATTCAGATTCGCTTTGAGAATTGAATGCTATTCACTCTTGCACTTGCTCTAAACAACTTAAAACAACTTTGTCCAAAAGACAAATAATCAGCCCTAACTACTATATTTGGTGAATGCATGGGAGAGAGCAGAGGCAGATGCAGAGAAAAGATCAAGCGAGAACAGGGGAGCTACTTAAGGTAATGTGCAATTCAAAACCATTAGTCCTTGAGACGAGCTTGATGGACAGCAGAGTCATTTCTAGACTAGTGCTTTCTTATGTTCCAATTAATTAACCCAGGGCAAGGAAAACATGACTCTCATATTCACACAAGGAAAGCTCTGGGGTCAGTAGTTACTTCAGTGAATGTTTATGAATGTGATATATTTTGGGAACAGGAAGAACAATTTGTACTGGCACAAGGGAATTGATAATGTGTATCAATCTGAAAGACTCCTGATGGAAGCATATAATCAAAACAAGCAATTGGCTAGGTCAGTTTGGTCAGTACTCAGTACAAAGTAGAGTTTAAGCAGAAACATGCGGGTAGATTTAAGGCAGAACCTCATTTAGAAGGCCGAGTTCCTCCTCGTCGCCCCCCCCCACCCTCCCCAGCAGCGTGTTTCACGGTGACGGAGGCAGTTGCCATTGGCCGGTGGTGGGATCCTATGGTTCCACCGCTATCAATGGGGGCTTCTTGTGTTTGCACCCCGCGGCACCAGGGAACATGCGGTGAGGGTTTGCTGTCAGCAGGACTGGAAAATCCAGCTGGCAGGAATGGCTGGAAAATTCCAGCTATAGGAACAGAAGTTAACTTTTCAGTCTCTTGAACCTGTTCCACCATTCAATTAACTCAGGGCAGGTCTGCACCTTAACTTCCATTTATCCTGTCGTTGATCCAGATAGTGATTCTCTCACCTAATAAAAATCTATCAATCTCAGTTCTAAAGATTTCCATTGACTTCGCACCCACAGCCTTTTGGGGAGAGAGTTCTAGATTTACAATTTTCATAGAATCATAGAATAGAATCATAGAATAACCGACAACCTTTTTGTGGAAATATGTTTCCTGATTACACTGCTGAGAGGCCGCACTCTGATTTTAAGATTGTGCTCCCTTATTCTAGATTCCCTCATCAAGGAAATAGTTTCGCTCTACGTAACCTATTAAATCCCTTTATAGTTTTAAACTTCCTTCATAATTTATGTTTATAATTTATTCCTTATCATTTAAAACAACTCAATTAGCACTCTTGATCAAGGATAACATTGGTGCAATAGTTAGAGATGATCTTGCTTCAAGAGATCATGGGGATGATTCTCCCATCTCGCTGCGCTGATCTTAAAAATCATAGAAACCCCTACAGTGCAGAAAGAGGCCATTCGGCCCATCGAGCCTGCACCGACCACAATCCCACCCAGGCCCTACCCCCATATCCCTACATATTTTACCCGCTAATCCCTCTAACCTACGCATCCCAGGACACTAAGGGCAATTTTAGCATAGCCAATCAACCTAACCCGCACATCTTTGGACTGTGGGAGAAACCGGAGCACGCGGGAGGAAACCCACGCAGACACGAGGAGAATGTGCAAACTCTACACAGACAGTGACCCAAGCCGGGAATCGAACCCAGGTCCCTGGAGCTGTGAAGCAGCAGTGCTAACCACTGTGCTACCGTGCCGCCCCGGGCAGCGGGCCGGGAGATTTAAGTGGGGCTGGATTAGTCCAATCCGCGCTGGGCATCCCGCCCTGAGCAGGTCTCCCAGCGCCGGATTTCCGGTGTCGTCGGCTCAGCACCGAAAATCAGCGCAGAGTTGAATAATTTATTCAGCAACTAATCTTAATGTGATTTCAATGTAATTAGCGGGCCCGGGACTGAAATCTCCAGACCCGCTAGCCTCTGCCCCGCACCCCCCTTCAGGAGTATTTCACCCCAGTGGGGATTACTATAGCTCCCCACTTGCGGGGAGCTAGCGGCCCGAACCCGCCAGAGTGAAGTGGGGGGGGGGGGGGGGGGGGGGTGATGCACTATCAATAAGGCGAAAGACTACCGGTGTGCCAATACAAGTGTAGGCTTTTATTCACAACAGAATCAGGAGCACATCCCAACAAATAACCAACCTGGACTGAACAAGGGGGAGGAGACAGCCACCTTTATACTAGGTGCCAAGGGGAGGAACCAAACTGGAAGGGGATGTGTCCAGGTATGACAAGCACACACAACGGTGGTTCATATAGGACAAAGGCACAACTGAGGTCCACCACATTCATCCCTTCCTTTAAAAAAAGCAACACGGGGGTGAAGCAGAAACAATATTACAAGTCCAGACGAACCGGTGGCTTGATCCGCCGTCGTGATCATCGTAGTGCAGGTCGCAGAGTCGTCCGAGCAGGGAGCGATGTCGGCCCAGGCTCCGTACAGTGAGCGTCGAGAGAAGGCGCCAGGTGGTGTGAAGCGGACCGATCCGTCGTCCCGTCCAGTCGTCGGGTACTGCATGGCGACGGCTCCGGCGACTCAAGCGAGCTGTACACAGGGGCGAGAGGAGTGAGCAGTGGCCCTGGTGGGGTATGGGGAACAGTGGGAACCGGAGCTGGGGGGTGGGGGCCGCAACAGGCTCTGGGCACACTAGATTGGGGACAGGGACTGAGGGAGGAAGAGGCGTAGCAGTCTCCGAGTGGACAACACCAGGGACCGTGGGACGGAAGGACGTGGTGACCTCAGGGGCACCCGCGGGTGCCAAGTCACGGACAGAAACCGTGTCCTCCCGCCCATCAGGGTACGCTACGTAAGCATATTGAGGATTAGCGTGGAGCAATTGCACCTCCTCGACCAAGGGATCTGCCTTATGGGTCCGGACATGCTTCCGAAGCAGAACGGGCCCCGGGGACATCAGCCAATCCGGGAGCGAAGTACCCGAAGAGGACTTCCTGGGAAACAAAAACATCCGCTCATGAGGGGTCGTATTGGTCGCTGTGCACAAGAATGACCTAATGGAATGTAATGCGTCCGGAAGGACGTCTTGCCAACGGCTGACTGGAAGGCCCCTAGACCGTAACGCTAATAGAACGGCCTTCCAGACGGTTGCGTTCTCCCGCTCTACTTGACCATTGCCCCTGGGGTTATAGCTAGTGGTGCGGCTGGAGGCAACGCCTTTGGCGAGCAGGTACTGCCTCAGCTCGTCACTCATGAAAGAGGACCCACGATCGCTATGGACATAGGCTGGGAAGCCGAACAGGGTGAAGAGCTTGTTCAGGCTCCGAATCACTGTAGCCGTAGTCATGTCCGAGCAGGGAAAGGCAAAAGGGAAACGTGAGTATTCATCAATGATATTCAGGAAATAAACATTGCGGTTAGAGGAGGGGAGGGGGCCTTTAAAATCAATGCTAAGCCGCTCAAACGCGCGAGTGGCCTTTACAAGGTGCGCCCTATCTGGCCGGTAGAACTGCGGTTTGCACTCAGCGCAGACCCTGCATTGCCTGGTAATCGTCCGGACTTCCTCGAGGGAGTAGGGCAGGTTATGGGACTTGACAAAATGGAAAAACCTGGTGACACCCGGGTGACAGAGGTCGTTATGGAGGGACTGTAGCTGGTCTAGTTGGCGCTGGCACATGATCCACGGGACAGGGCATCTGGGGGCTCATTGAGCTTCCCGGGCCGGTACATGATGTCATATCTGTAGGTGGAGAGCTCAATCCTCCACCGCAAGATCTTGTCATTTTTAATCTTGTCCTTTTGCCTGGTGTTAAACAGGAAGGCAACTGACCGCTGGTCCGTAATTAAGGTGAATCGTTGGCCCGCGAGATAATGGCGCCAGTGCCGGACGGCTTCCACGATGGCCTGGGCCTCCTTCTCGACAGAGGAGTGTCGAATCTCAGGGCCTTGTAAGGTCCGGGAAAAGAAGGCCACCGGACGGCCCCTCTGGTTAAGGGTGGCGGCTAGGGCAAAGTCAGCCTTTGCGATGTCCGCTTTGCTGTCATCGAAGGCCCGACGAGCCTCCTCCGCCAGGGGAAAAGAGGTCGATTTTAGGAGCGGACGGGCTTTATCCGCGTAACGGGGAACCCACTGGGCATAATAGGAGAAGAAGCCCAGGCATCTCCTCAGTGCTTTGAGGGTAGTAGGAAGGGGAAGCTGCATAAGGGGACGCATATGGGCTGGGTTGGGGCCAAGGACACCATTTTCTATCACGTACGCAAGGATGGCGAGGCGGCGTGTCCGGAAAACACACTTCGCCTCATTATATGTGAGGTTCAGGAGAGTGGCCGTACGAAGGAATTTTTGTAGGTTGGCATCATGGTCCTGCAGGTCATGGCCGCAGATGGTGACGTTATCCAGATACGGGAAAGTGGCTCGTAGCCCGTGCTGGTCTACCATTTGATCCATAGCCCGCTGGAAGACTGAGACCCCATTGGTGACACCAAAGGGGACTCGGAGGAACTGGTAGAGGCGGCCATCCGCCTCAAAGGCAGTATATGGGCGATCCTCCGAGCGGATAGGGAGCTGGTGGTAAGCCGATTTCAAATCGATCGTAGAGAAAACCCTATAGTGCGCGATGCGGTTGACTATGTCCGCGATACGGGGAAGAGGATACGCATCTAGTTGGGTATACCTGTTTATGGTCTGGCTGTAGTCAATCACCATGTGGTGTTTCTCCCCCGATTTAACTACGACCACTTGCGCCCTCCAGGGGCTGGTACTGGCCTGAATAATCCCTTCCCGGAGCAGACGTTGTACCTCGGACCGAATGAAGGCCCGGTCATCCGCACTATAGCGCCTACTCTTGGTGGCTATGGGCCTACAATCCGGGGTGAGGTTATCAAATAAGGCGGGGGGGGGTGATCTTGAGGGTCGAGAGACTGCAGGTGGTGCGCGAGGGGCGCTGCCGTGACGGCGCCTTGCAGACAGAGAGCGGGGGATAAGGGCCATCATACTGCAGGGTGACGCTCCTCTGATGGCTGAGGAAATCTAACCCCAGCAGTACAGCTGCACAGAGTCGCGGCAGCACGAGGAGCCAAAAACGCTCGTAGACTGTGCCCTGTACCGTCAGCGTCACCAAGCAGCACCCGAGGACCTCCACTGAGTGGGAATTCGAGGCCATGGAGATGGTCTGGCTCCAGGGTCGCACGGGAAGGGCATATTGACGCACTGTGCAAGGGTGTATAAAACTTTCTGTGCTCCCACAGTCAAACAGGCAGTTTTCTGCATGACCATTTACCTTGATCTCCATTATTGACTTGGAGAGTTGATGAGGCTGCGACTGGTCCAGGCAAATCGATGCCACCGTCGAATCAAAGAAGAATCTGTCTTCGTCGCCGTCTGATGACGTCACGGATAAAGTTTCCTGCTCAGCGCGTCTTGATGCCAGTCTCAAAGATGGCGCTTCCCGCGCTTCCGGTGACCGCATCAAAGATGGCGGTTCCCGCGCTTCTGGTGACCACATCAAAGATGGCGATTCGCGCGCAGCCGCCGCCTGCATTAAAGATGGCTGCGCCCGCGGAACACACATGGCGCCACGAGGCTTCGGAAGCGGCTTTGCCCGGCAGACTTTAGCGAAGTGGCCTAGCTTACCGCATCCGGAGCAAATCGCGTCCTTCGCCGGGCAGCGACGCCGAGGGTGTTTGGGTAGGCCACAAACGTAACATTTGAGCCCCGCCGGAACAGCCGTCGCGGTGGAGCCATCGGTAGAACGGGATGCAAGGTAAGACCCGAGATTGTGAGAGGCCGCTTCTAACGTTTCAGCCATCGTGGCTGTTCTTCGGAGATCTAGGTCATCTTGTTCCAGCAGGCGCTGCTGGATGTATGTAGACTCAATGCCCGCAACGTAGGCGTCGCGGATCAGGTCCTCCGTGTTCTGAGCTGCTGTAACAGCCTTACAGTCACAAGCTCGATCTAGGACCCGCAGGGCGCGCAGAAATTGGGCGCACGATTCTCCTGGCTGCTGCTTGCGGGTAGTTAGGAGATGTCTGGCGTAAACCACATTAGGGCTCTTTCGGAACTGCCCTTTTAGGAGTTCGATAGCGTCCGCGTATGTAGCAGCGTCCCGGAAGATTCCATAGACAGCTTCGCTTACCCGGGCGCAGAGCACGTGGAGTTTAGCGGCGTCGGTGTCGATGGCCGTGGCGGTGTTGACGAATGCTTCGAAGCAGTCCAACCAATGATCAAATTTATCAGAGGCTCCAACCTCTTGAGGGTCTAATGCTAACTTGTCGGGTTTTAGAAACTGCTCCATGCTGGTAACTGTTGTGAATAAAATTGATGTGCTATCAATAAGGCGAAAGACTACCGGTGTGCCAATACAAGTGTAGGCTTTTATTCACAACAGAATCAGGAGCAGATCCCAACAAATAGCCAACCTGGACTGAACAAGGGGGAGGAGACAGCCATCTTTATACTAGGTGCCGAGGGGAGGAACCAAACAGGAAGGGGATGTGTCCAGGTATGACAAGCACACACAACGGTGGTCCATATAGGACAAAGGCACACTGAGGTCCACCACAGGGGGGCAATCAAAGCTCCCCAGAGGGTCGAGCACCGGAGGTGCCCCTTGGGCATTGGCACCTTGGCACTCCCAGCCTGGGCCCCTGGCACTGCCCAAAGGGCAAAGTGCCAATGACCAGGGAGCACCTTGGCACTGCCCACTGGGCATGGGGCAATGCCAAGGGGCAGGGCCTAAGGGGGGGGTGGGGCTGATGGTGGGGCAGGGCTGATGGGGATTGATCAGTGGGGGTGGGTGGTCCCATTGCCACTCTGCAGTCGGGATCAGTGGAGCAGGGAGGAAGGCCTCGAGGCTGGCCATTGGGGTGGGGGTTGCAGCCTGCTGGGGGGGGCCGGGGTTGCGGGGAGTCAACACTGTTGGGGGGGGGGGAATTGAGATTGGGGCTGCAGAGGAGGGGGTTGAGGCTGGGCTCGGGCATGCCTAGTGTCCAGCGATCAAGCCATGGAGAGGCGAGGGTGGGAGGGCCGATGATGCGGGGGTTGTGGAGCTGGCCAGTGATCAGGTGGCCAGTAGACAGGGGCCACCTCGCATGTGCCGATCTTGGCGCTGACAGATTGGTGCATGCGTAGTGGCCCACTCAGTGCTGTGTTGCTGGCCTCTCCAGTGGGAATAAGCCCGTCCCTTGATTCTTAACATGATTTACACTGGTGCACCCAGTAGCGCACAGAGTGTGGGAGATTCTTCTCTGAACTCCCACTGAAAAAAACCAACGTGAAGAATTCCAGTTTTCACGCGCATTTGACACCTAGAATTTTTTTGGGAGAATTGCCCCCCCAGGATGTAGAATTGGTTTCGGTGAAGATGAGGAATAGTCGGGGAAAGATGTCTCAAGTGGGAGCAGCCTACAATGCCCCTAACAGTAACCACAAAGTAGGACAAAGTATACAAGAAGAAATATTGGGCGCTTGTGATGAAGTGATGAAAATAATCATGGGTTTAAAACTATATATAAACTGGAAAAATCAGGATGGCAGTAGTAGCCTGGATGAGGAGTTCTTAGAATGCTTTTGAGATAGTTTCTTATAATAGCATGCTTGGAACCAACCAGAGAGCAGGTTACATTTGACTTGGCATTGTATAATGTGACGAGATTAATTAATGAGCTCAGAGGAAAGGCACCTCAGGGTAGCAGCGGCAAAAATATGATTGAATTTTACATCCGGTTTGAAAGGGAGAAGTGTGGGTCTAAGACTAGTATTTTAAACTTATATAAGGGCAACTGTGTAGACATGAAAGTTGAGCTAGCTGAAGTGAACTGGGATACTAAGCTACAGGATAGGTCAATAGAGAAGTAGAGGCAGATATTTAAGGAAATATTTTACAACACTCAGAATAAGTATATACTTGTGATAAAGAAAAAATTTAAGAGAAAGACCCACCATCTGTGGTTAACTAAAGATGCAAAGGAATGCGTCAAAATTAAGGAAAAAACATAGAACTGTGCAAAGATACATGGCAGGTCAAATGATTGGTCAGAATATAAAGAATGGCAAAGAATGACTAAAAGATTAGCCAGGAGAAAGAAATTAGAGTATGAGAGGAAGATAGCGAGAAACGTAAAAATAGATAGCAAGAGTTTCCACGGGTATTTTTTAAAAAAGTGTAAGTAAAGTGAGTGTTGGTCCTCTAAAAAGTGACAATGGGGAGTTAATAGTAGATAATAAGGAAGTGGCAGAGGAAATTAATAAATATTTTGTTTCTGTTTTCATTATAGAGGATTCAAAAAACATTTCGATAATAGTTGTGAATCAAGAGGTGGAAGATAGGGTGGGGAATCGGTGAAATCAGTATGGAAATTGCACTGAGCATTTTCTGGAGCTATGGGCTGACAAGTCTTTGGGTCCTGATGGATTTCATTCTAGGATCTTATAAAAGGAGGCTAATGAGATAATAAATATATTGGTGTTAACTTTCCAAAATTCACTAGATCCTGAAAAGGTTCCATCAGACTGGAGAGCATTAAATCTAACCTTTCTATTCAATGAAGGAGGGAGGGAGAAAACAGGAAACAATAGGCCAGTTAGCTTGAAATCTATTGTGGGGAAGGTGTTAGAATCAATCATTAAGGAGATTATAGCTGAACACTTAAGGGAACTCAAGATGATCGGGGAGAATCAGCATGGTTTTGTGAAAGAAAATGTAGATAAGGGGAGCTTGAAATGTGCTGCACTTGGATTTCTGGAAGGTATTCGATAAGGTGCCACATCAATGGTTATTGTGGGAAATAAAAGCTCATGGTGTACGGAAGAATATATTAGCCACGGAAAGAAGTTTGGCTGGCAGAAAACAGAGTTTGTGCATAATGGGTCTTCTTCTGATTGGCAGGATGTGATGAGTGGGTCCTGCAGGGGTCTGTGCTTTTACAACTCTTACAATGTATATCAATGACTTAGATGAAGAGAGTGAAGGCATGGGAACTAAATGTTGCTCCAGATCATGGGGCTAGCTGCAACAGAGCCCATAGCATTCAGCATCACAGAAACCATTCATGATAACGGTATGTTGCCATTCCTTCTCAACACCCACTTCACACTCATTCAGCTATTTGACATGATATGCAATCTGCAGATCGTGTGGCTTTCCACACCCACACTCCTCCAACTATATGCCATCAAATACTCAAGAAGTGCCATGGCTTATCCAGGAGAAAAAGAACAACTCCAATGGTGAGGATGCATCATGACTTGATGTAACACTCGCAGACACCAGCTCAGATACAGGAACTGTACAGATGTTAGAGAATAATATGATTCAGGTTCAGCATATGGTGATTCAACAGGCAAGACTGGGCTTTAGCCCCAGGCCTGGGGGAAGAGTAGTTCATGTGCCAGCTCACTAGAGGGCAAGGTTATACATGGGCTCCGATGCAGGGCACTCCACTGAGCACTTCAATGGGGCAGCATACAGGAGTGCCCACATACTGAGATGCTTGGTGCATTGGCAGGTCAGTGGGTGGGAGGGAGGATCCTGCCTGCTGTTGTACACATGTTCAAATGTGCAAAGTTAGCTGAAATGTTGTGGTTGAACCTGCCTACTCTGCAAACTTCAAGCATCTGCACTCAATGCTCCAAATTAGAAGCTGGTGCAGCTTGCACCAGTGTATGCATGTGGTGTGAATGCCATTCTAGATCCTAAACAGCACCCATAGCACCAGGAACACAGGCACTACGCAATCAAATTTGCTGGCCTCAGTTTCTGCTGCTAATGGAGCTCCATCCACTTCCCTCCTGTGTAGTGGCATGACAAATAGAAAATTGAAGAACGGTCTCTTACTTGTAAAGTTTCTTCTTCTTTAAAGTTCAAGCAAACTAAAAGTGGTATTACTCATCAGCTTTATCGCATTAAGCATCAATGCAACAATGATACACTGCCCTTTGGCAATGATGCCAATCCAAATGACACGAAGATTGGTGGAGTTGCTGATAGTGTCAGGGATTATCAGAGGATTCAACAGGATATAGATAGATTGGAGACTTGGGCACAGAAATGGCAGATCAAGTTTAATCTGGACAAATGTGAAGTGATGCATTTTGGAGGATTACATTTAAATATGAATTATATTGTAAATGGCAGAACCCTTAGGAATATTAACATACAGAGGGATCTGGGCATGCGGGTCCATAGTTCTCTAAAAGTGGCAACGCAAATGGCCAAGGTGATTAAGAAGGCATATGGCATGCTTGCCTTCATCAGCTGTGGCATTGAGTACAAGAGTTGGGAAATTATGTTGCAGCTATATAAAACCTTGGTTAGGCCGCATTTGGAGTATTGTATGCAGTTCTGGTCACAACACTACCAGAAGGACGTAGAAGCTTTGGAGAGAGTACAAAGGAGGTTCACCAGGATGTTGCCTCATCTTGAGGGTGTCAACTATGAGGAGAGGTTGAATAAACTAGGATTGTTTTCACTGGAAAGACGGAGGCTGAGGGGAGACCGGATACAGGTCTACAAAATTATGAGTGGCATAGACAGGGTGGATAGTCAGAGGCTTTTTCCAAGGGTGGAAGTGTCAATTACAAGGGGGCACAGGTTCAAGGTCAGAGAGGGAAATGTGCAGGGGAAGTTTTCACGCAGAGTGGTGGGTGACTGGAACGCATTGCCAGAGGATGTGGTGGAAGCAGGCACATGATGCGCGATTAAACACTCAGGAGGCTAGATTGTACCCGGGAAATAAAGGCTTTTATTACTGACAAGAATGGAGCACACTATATACAATACAATCCCAGACTAAAGGGTCACCAAGCAGTGCAGTGACCTTTATACTTCCCCTGGTAGGCGGAGCCAACTGGAGTGTACCACAGAACAATATCAACAGGTAGAACAGCCCAACCCTAACCCCAACAGTAACTACAGTAACATATCTACAAACACCCATAGTGCTGACCATCCATGGCTCAGCACTCATAGTGGTAACCAACTATGGTTCACCACATTCACCCCTCCTTTAAAACAAAGGCCGGCGGGGCAAAAAAAAACAGAACTGTTCATATATTCACAAGTTCAGTCGTATTGGAGGACCGCACCGTCTCTGCGACCTCCTCAACACTGGCGGTAACGCCGGTTCTGGTAACCGTGGTGACCTTCTCTCCAAGGCGGTGTCCAGTGACTCCTCCAGTTCCTCACGGACAGGTGGACCACGAGGTGGCGACAATCTGCTGGACTCGAGCACACCTCGAGGTGGTGACAATCTCCTGGACTCAGGCAAGCTGTACACGGGAGTAAGAGGATTAAGTGGTGGTCCCGATACTGCCCGCGCCGTGTCAGGAGTGGAGATAAGGGTGGGGGGGTCCCTAACTAGGGGTGTGGGAGCGACTGGGGTTTCCAAGTTCTCTGCAGGTGCCAGATCTCTAATAGAGACCGTGTCCTCTCGCCCGTCAGGATATGCCACATAGGCATATTGAGGGTTGGCGTGGAGGAGATGGACCTGTTCAAGCAAAGGGTCGGACTTGCGGGTCCTAACATGCCGCCACAGGAGGACAGGTCCTGAGTGCGTCAACCAAGACGGTAATGAGGTCCCAGAGGAAGACTTCTTAGGGAAGGAAAACATCCTCTCATGTGGAGTAGCGTTGGTTGCCGTACACAGGAGTGAGCGGATAGAATGGAGCGCATCAGAGAGTACCTCTTGCCAACGGGAGACTGGAAGACCTTTAGACCTCTATGCCAGTAAGACAGCCTTCCAGACTGTAGCATTTTCTCGTTCAATTTGTCCGTTACCCCTAGGGTTGTAACTTGTAGTTCTACTTGAGGCAATCCCTTTTGAGAGCAGGTATTGCGTCAAGTCGTCACTCATGAATGACGAGCCCCTATCACTGTGATATAGCTGGGGTAACCGAACAGGGTGAAAAGATCCCGTAATGCTTTGATAACCGTGGCAGTGGTCGTATCAGAACAGGGAATGACAAAAGGGAATCGTGAGTACTCGTCAATCACATTGAGGAAGTACATGTTCCGATCTGTCGAAAGAAGGGGGCCCTTAAAGTCCACACTCAGTCTTTCGAAAGGGCGAGTGGCTTTAATGAGTTGTGCCCTGTCAGGTCGGTAGAAGTGCGGTTTGCATTCAGCACATACCTGGCAGCTTCGGGTTATGGACCTGACATCCTCCACTGAGTAGGGTAGATTCCGGGCCTTTATGAAATGGAAGAGCCGAGTGACCCCCGGATGGCAGAGATCATTGTGGAGGGCCTGTAATCGATTCTCCTGCACACTTGCACATGTTCCACGCGATAGGGCGTCTGAGGGCTCATTGAGCTTCCCTGGACGGTACATGATATCATAGTTGTAGGTGGAGAGTTCGATTCTCCACCTCAAGATTTTATCATTTTTGATCTTGCCCCGTAACGTGTTGTTGAACATGAACGCCACGGACCGCTGGTCCGTGAGCAGGGTGAATCGTTTTCCCGCCAAGTAATGGCGCCAATACCGAACGGCCTCCACAATGGCCTGGGCCTCCTTTTCCACCGCAGAGTGCCGAATTTCAGGGCCTTGGAGGGTGCGAGAGAAAAAGGCGACGGGCCTGCCCGCCTGGTTAAGTATGGCGGCCAGGGCGAAATCAGATGCATCACTCTCCACCTGAAAGGAGATGGACTCATCAACAGCGTGCATCGTGGCTTTTGCGATGTCGGCCTTTATCCCTTCAAAGGCTAAGCGAGCCTCTGTTGCTAGGGGAAAGGAGGTAGACTTGATGAGCGGACGGGCTTTGTCCGCATAGTTGGGAACCCACTGTGCATAGTATGAGAAGAAGCCTAAGCATCTTCTCAGTGCTTTGATGCTAGTGGGCAGGGGAAGTTCCAGGAGGGGACGCATACAGTCTGGATCAGGGCCAAGGACCCCGTTTTCCACCACGTATCCAAGAATTGCTAGGCGGCGCTTGCGAAATACACACTTCTCCCGGTTGTAGGTCAGATTCAGGCAAGACGCAGTGCGTAGAAATCTAAGGAGGTTGGTATCGTGGTCCTGCTGGTCATGGCCGCAGATAGTGACGTTATCCAGGTACGGGAAGGTAGCCCGCAGCCCGTTCTGGTCCACCATTCGGTCCATTGCACGCTGGAAGACCGAGACCCCATTCGTGACGCCAAAGGGAACCCTTAAAAAGTGATAAAGACGACCATCTGCCTCAAAGGCCATGTATTTTCGGTCCTCTGGGCGAATGGGGAGCTGGTGGTAAGCTGACTTCAAGTCAATGGTGGAGAACACCCGGTACTGTGTAATCTGGTTGACCATGTCAGATATGCGCGGGAGAGGATACGCATCCAGCTGCGTATATCTATTAATGGTCTGACTATAGTCTATGACCATCCGGGGTTTGTGTCCAGTTTTAACCACCACTACTTGCGCTCTCCATGGACTAGAGCTAGGTTGGATGATCCCTTCCCTGAGGAGCCGCTGAACTTCAGATCAAATAAAGATCCGATCCTCAGCGCTGTAACGCCTGCTCTTGGTTGCGATGGGCTTGCAGCCTGGCATGAGATTCTCGAATAAAGATGGTGGGGTGATTCTGAGTGTCGAGAGGCTACACGTGGAGCGCGCTGGGCAATTTGGAGGCTGATGTGCTCCCACTGAAAGTGGAGGGAGTGGCCCATCGTACTGCAGGGTTACACTCCTCAGGTGGACCATAAAGTCTAGTCTCAGGAGCATCGGAGCGCAAAGGTGCGGTAACACAAGGAGCCTGAAGTTCTCGTAAACTGTGCCCCGCACCGTCAGGTTGACCATGCAGCTCCCTAGCACGGTAACAGACCGGGACCTCGACGCCATCGAAATTGTCTGTCTGACAGTCCGTACTCGGAGACCGCACCGTTTCACGGTGTCAGGGTGAATGAAGCTCTCCGTGCTCCCGCTGTCAAACAAACAATGAATTTGGCGTCCATTTACCTCTATGTCCATCATGGACTTGTCGAGTCTGTGAGGCTTGGTGCCTATGATTGACGCCACCGTTGGGTCTTGGGTGCCACTGCAGGCAGCTGAGATGGTTGATGATGATGACCCCTGCTGGTCGTCCGCGGTCGGTGCCGACCAAAATGGCTGCGTCCATGGATCGCACGTGGTCGGTGGCACTAAAAGTGGCGGCCCCTGCAGGTCGCACGTGTCTTGCGTCTCCGTCGTCAGGAATGGCGGCGTTCTGGAATCGCACGTGGTGGAAGACCTCGAAGACGCTGGAGACAAGGAGACAGGCTCAGGAGAATCACACGCCGCACTGCTATGTTTGGAGAGTAGTTTGGTCCTGCAGACTTTGGCATAATGCCCTTTCTTTCCACACGCGGAGCACAATACCGTTCTAGCCGGACATCGCTGCCGAGGGTGTTCGCCAATCCACAGAAGTAACACCGCGGGCCTCCTGGAGCTGCTGCCGTCTTCAGGTCCGAGGTTGGAAACACAATCGCGCAGTTTTTCCAGAGCCGCTGAATAAAGTAGAGTCGGTGGCTGTACTTGCCACGATGTTCCCACGTGGTCGGTGGGGTACGTTTCTAGACTTCTGGAGGCCGTCTCCATAGCGTCGGCCAATTCTACTGTCTTAGCGAGGTCTAGATTACCTTGCTCTAGCAGCCGAAGGCGAATGTACGACGAGCCGATTCCCGCCACGAACGCATCGCGAATCAAGTCGTTCGTATACTGGGCTGCCGACACTGGCTTGCAGTTGCAGGCTCTGGCTAGCTGCTGAAGTTCACACAGGTACTGTTCTGTTGTTTCGCCGGGCTGCCGCCGTCGAGTGGCTAGGTGTCGAGCATGGATCTCGTTTGGCGGTTTGTTGTACCGTTTCTTAAGTAGTTCAATGGCCCCTTTGTAGTCTTGGGCATCGCGGATTGATAAGTAGACGGTGTCGCTGACCCTCGCGTGGAGGACCCACAGTCTATCGGCGTCATTTTGAATGGCTGTTGAGGCATCGATGTAGTCTTGAAAACACTTTAACCAATGGTCGAAAGTGTTCGACGCTCCTGTAGCACGTGGATCTAAAGTAAGCCGATCGGGTTTCAACATTTGCTCCATGGTTTTTAAAAAATTTTTTGTCAGTAATAAAATTGATGCGCGATTAAATCACTCAGGAGGCTAGATTGTACCCGGGAAATAAAGGCTTTTATTACTGACAAGAATGGAGCACACTATATACAATACAATCCCAGACTAAAGGGTCACCAGGCAGTGCAGTGACCTTTATACTTCCCCTGGTAGGCGGAGCCAACTGGAGTGTACCACAGAACAATATCAACAGGTAGAACAGCCCAACCCTAACACCAACAGTAACTACAGTAACATATCTACAAACACCCATAGTGCTGACCATCCATGGCTCAGCACTCATAGTGGTAACCAACTATGGTTCACCACAGCACATTAGCAACATTTAAGAGGTATCTGGATAGTACATGAATAGGGAGGGAATAGAGGGATACAGGCCGAGTAAGGGCATAAGGTTTTTTTAGTAAGGGCATCATGATCGGCACAGGCTTGGAGGGCCGAAGGGCCTGTTCTTGTGTTTAAAAAGTTTATTTGTTCGTGTCACAAGTAGGCTTACATTAACACTGCAATGAAGTTACTGTGAAAATGCCCTAGTCGCCACACTCTGGCGCCTGTTCGGGTATACTGAGGGAGAATTTAGCATGGCCAATGCACCTAACCACCATGTCTTTTGGACTGTGGGAGGAAACCGGAGCACCTGGAGGAAACCCACGCAGACACGGGGAGAATGTGCAGACTCTGCACAGACAGTGACCCAAGCCAGGAATCGAACCCGGGTCCCTGGCGCTGTGAGGCAGCAGTGCTAACCACTGTGCCACCGTGCCGCCACGTGCTGTACTTTTCTTTGTTCCAAATCCCAATGTGGAATGGATCTCCATTTGCTTAGCTACAATGGAACAAAAGCTGGTATGATTCCAGCAGTTAATGCAAAGCTGGGCCTCAGTTTTATCCTCCTTTAACATTATTGGCTTCCCAATTGCCAACAATATACCCTGACTGCTTCTTGAACGTGGAATCATCATACACTTACTCCTTTAAAGATAACTGGAATAATTTCAAATGAAAATGTTCTAGGGCTCTGATCTTTCCTTGCTGTCTCTGAACACCAATAGCAGTATTTCAATTATATGCTTGTAAAACCTATGTCAGAAGTACAGCTCAAAAGATAAAACTTTTTCTCTAATGCTGGTTTTACATTTAAATAGTGCATTCAAGGAAGAAAATCTCTTCAAAAAAAGGAAAAGCAGAACATTCATCAAATTTGAAGGGCAGAATTAGAAGGGGATACCCAGAATTTAAGGCAGCAGAAAGTATGCCATTGTTTTTGATGGTAAATCGGACTATTGCTGATTACTCCGAGAAGGTATTAAGCCAAACAAAAGGGAAATTCAGATGTCAATGTTTTCATTAGTTACACCGTAAAACTGAGGAAAGAAAAGGATCACTGGATAGAGAGGTAATATTTCCTCCGAATCAATAAACAAACACAGTGAGGTTGACAACTAGGCATGCATTATATATTATGTCTCACTGTTACATTATGCACCCATCTGTGCGGCATTATGTAATGTCTCTATGGAGGAAACAACTGGGAGAATTGTTTTCACTTAAATGGGTTTTTCAGGTATTTGTGATGCAGAATAAAAGCACAGGGCATGTGGGTCGCATACAGATTAATGAAATGTTCAGAGTGAATTGCGAGGAATGTACAATATAGAGATTTAGATGATATCATAAGCCATGAGAGTAAAGCTTCAGGAATTTATAATGTTGCCTGGGATTATATTACTTGACTTTAGTTTTCCTGCCTATTATTTTGACTTGTGGAAATTATTGACTCTGAGTGTCATCAATATTCCAAGCTTCACATTTTTATGAAGTCATGGTGAGTGCATGTTAGAAGTCTTGCTGATGAGATCAAATGCACGATGTAATGTTCATTTAAAGGCGAGCCTAAGACCACAAGAAACAGTCATCATGAATTTATAAATAATTTGTTGTGCTTTATAAACTGGAAATCTTTGAATTAAGTTAGTGGTTAGTGCAACATGCATTTAATTAAACTTCACATACAACTTGACAAAGGTTAAGGCTTATGGAATTAATGGCAACTTAACTCTTTAGATTGAAAACTAGCGCAGTGACATTGATAAATGGTACATGCTCTGGGCAGCAGTGGTGGGGTGCTTACTAATCTATGGAGTGTTCTGGGGTGGTCTGCTTCAGGTCTCCTGTTTATCATTATTACCTTGAATCATAGGAAGGCAGGATTTCAGGAATATTACAAACTTTGCTTACCACACTACATGGCCAGGTGATGAATATAATAGAGAATTATAGCATTTAAAGGATCTGAGTCCTAAAAAGGTGAATTATATACATGAATGGGAAAAGGGTTAGATAAAGTAGGCTCCTGTAGAGCACAAATAGACCAGTTGGGCTGAATGGCCTGTTTCTGTGTTGTAAATCCTATGTAATTCTATGCAGAAAGGGGACACTTGCACTCGTTCTTCCTCTCAGGCTGTGTCAGCTGGAGGAGGCAAATAATCTGTGCAAGTGGTTAAGAACATCAGAAAGAAAGAATACAGCCCCGGTTGCACAAAGGGAGTCAAACTGGGACTGCGCTCATCTATGTTTGTGAGTGGGCAGGCTGGACTCTCAGAATTTTGCGAAGCTTTTTAATTTGCATTGCACACGAAAAACAAGTCCAAAGAGTTTGGTCTGTGGATTAGGGGAAATTACATAAAGCCAGCAAGCACTAACTGGTAAATGGACACTCAATGCAGAGGAGACTGTTTCCTTACCTGAGGACCAAGTGCCAGGCAATGACCATCTCCAACAAGAGAGAATCTAACCATCAGCCCTTGACATTCAATGGCATTACTATCGCTAAATCCCCCACTATTGACATCCTGCCAGTTACCATCGACCAGACACTGAACTGGACTAACCATATAAATACTGTGGCTACAAGAGCAATTTCCAGGCTTGTAATCCTGGAGCAAGTAACTCACCTCCTGACTCCCCAAAGCCTGTCTACCATCTACAAGGTACAAGCCTAGGACTGTGATGGAAAACTCTTCATTTGCCTGGGTGACTGCAGCTCCAACAGCACTCAGGAAGCTTCACACTGTCCAGGACAAAACAACCTGTTTGACTGGCACCTCAACCACAAACATTCACCCCTCCACTACCGACAAACAGTGGCAGCAGTATGTACCATGTACAAGGAACTCACCAGGGCTCCTTAGGCAGCGCTTACCAAACCCATTATCACCTAGAAATACAGCAGATACCTGGAAGCACCACCATCTGGAAGTTCCCCTCCAAGTCACTCACCATCCTGAATTGGAAATATATCACCATTCCTTCACTGTCACTGGGTCAAAATCCTGAACTCCCTCTCTAACAGCACTTTGGAATACCTTCAGCACATGGACTGCAGTGGTTCAAGTGGTCTTTGTATATATCATTATTATTATTATCACCAAGGGCAATTAGGGATGGGCAATAAATGTTGGCCTCGCCAGTGACGCCCACATCCCATGAATGAATAAAAAGGTGTGGTAAAATTTTGTGACAAAAGTGTATGCAATGAGTCAGTGCAGAAAGCTTAGGAGCCATAGGAATTCCTCCTGTAGGAGATCTGCAAAGGAGGATTGCCCCTTTTGAATTCAAAAACGACCTCCTGTTAGAACATAGATATAAGCTGCACGAGTAGAGGTAATACAACAAGTTAATATTGTCTCCTTGGTCAGTTTATTGATATTATCAAAGAAAATGGGCCCACCTTTGTATATATCATTACTATTAGGACACAGAAAGTATGGTATAAATATAGGTGCTCATCCCTGAGGAGATAGCACGTAATTATTATTAGTTTACGATCCTCAATCACTTTCTGAGTCATCACCGCAAGGCAACATTTTGTGCAGCAGGAACAAGACTCAGAATACGTCTTCTTTTCTTCACATTCTTTTGCGCAAAAGCTGTCATTAACACCTTGCACAGAAATATATGGAGATGTACTTTGGAAGAACACTGCCACTTCAATCAGCATACGTTACTTTGAACTGTTTTCTATTTGAATCCAAGCTGAGGTACCGGCTGTATAACGTCCTGATCAAAAACACTGCCTACTTCTACTGCTGTAAGACAGTCAGCCTCTGCCAAATGCCTCAGTCCATCTGCTACAGAGTAGAACTCATAATGCTAGGTCTCCATTCCATTTGCACTTGACACATTTATCCTGTTACGGATAAGAAATACACACTTGATTCAGCTGGGACACTTCCATTAGTACACAAAAGTGTGAGTGGCATCATAGTGAGCACCCTTGGAAATTAAACATTACATAATGCAGGATAGTCCCTTCCACTAGGCAAAATTGTAAAGATGAAACATTCTGTGATACTTCAGGGGTGCACTTTGAAGATGAAGATCTCCTGTTTCAGGCAGCGTCTAGTAGGCTAAAAGTATTGTCAGGAATATGGTCAGTTTTAACTGAGGAGAAATATAGAGGTTGTGATAAACATAAATGGGGCAAATGGGGAAAGGAAGTTGGAGCTTAAAAATCTTGCAGGTATTTCCTGTACTTCTCAAGATTTTGATGATTTGACTTCAGTGAAATTTGCTTTAATTTATATTAAGATGTCGTTATTAAATTTGTTTCAACTTATAATGGATCCACAATGTACAGTTCCTGAGGAAGTTGATTCTAATTTAGATGACGGTGCGCCACATATACCACATCAGTAGGAGACAAGGGAAGATTGTTCAGACAGTCCAGTAAGCATTCACAAATAATACATTGTAAGGAACTCAGTGGGAGTTGGTGGACAGGACCCCAGACCCAGGAAAATCATAGCTGGTTTAAATTACAGCCAATTCCCAGGCCCAAAAGCGCTGAGGAAGTGTTAGAGGCCAAAACTTTGACTTCCTGCCCAGATTAGAAAGGAGACCAGCTGCAAAGACCTTGAAATAAAATCAAACAAAAATTAAGTTTAATGCCAGCTAGTTTCAAAAGAAATTTCTAATCTGAAAACTGCATTTAGCCAAAACAGGAGAAGTATGTTACATTATTTTCTATATTCTGAGGAGATTAATTTAGAAATTAAAATTCACGATAAAGATTATTCTGTTTGTTCATGGATGTAAAATAAGTAAGCTTGTTTCTTCATAGTTACTCTCATCTAATTATTCATCAGTCCACCTTCTGGAAGATACGAGAAATTCATGTGGAATTATGTGCAAGTTTAACATCCAATTTATGTAATGTGAGATTTCATTGTTGTAACTCCTGGGTCAGGTTACTGTGTGACTAAATATTATGGAGCGTAGGTAAACTCCGGTACACTGAAGACAAAGTTTCACTTATTGAAACCTACAATATTCTGGACGGGCTTAATAGGGTGGATGTTGAAAGATTTTTTCACAGGTTGCGGAGTCTAAAACATGGAGGTGCAGTCTCAGAATAAGGGCTGGTCATTTAGTATAGAGATGAGGAGAAATTGCTCCACTCAAGAAGTTGTGATTCTTTGGAATTCTGAGCCCCCAGAGGGTTGAGGATGCGCCGTGATTGAATACATTTAAGGCTGAGACGGACACTTTTTTGGTCTCTCAGGGAATTAAGGGATATTAAGAGGAAACTACAAAGGATTGTGAACGTAGCCCAGTCCATCAGCCAAACCAGCCTCCCATCCATTGATTCCTGCTGCCTCAGAAAAGCAGCCAGCATAATTAAGGACCCCATGCACCCCGGACATTCTCTCTTTCAGCTTCTTCCATCGGGAAAAAGATACAAAAGTCTGAGATCACGTACCAACCGACTCAAGAACAGCTTCTTCTCTGTTGCCATCAGACCTTTGAATGGACTTAAGCTGATCTTTTTCTACACCCTAGCTATGACTATAACTCTATATTCTGCACCCTCTCCTCTCCTTCTCCCCTATATACTCTATGAATAGTATGTTTTCTCTGCATAATGCACAAGAAACAATACTTTTCACTGTATCCCAATACATGTGACAATAATAAGTAAAAATCAAAAATACAAATAATCAAAATCAAAATTAAATGGGTAGGAAAATGGAGTTGAAGCCCAAGATCAGCCATGATTGCATTGAATGGCAGAGCAGACTCAACGGGCCATGTCATCTACTCCTGCTCCTACTTATGTGTTCCTGTGTTCTTATGGGAGGGATTGGTGCTGCTGAATCCATCTGAACGTGTGGTGCAGCACCAAATTTGTCTGTCACATAATGCGTTATCACAGCCTATGATCCACCACAGATAGCCCCACGTGGGAGGTGTCACGTAGGGTACTGTCACTGGACTAGTAATCCAGAGACCCAAGGTAATGCTCTGGGGACCGGGGTTCAAATCCCACCACAGCAGATGGTGAAATTTGAATTCAATAAATATCCAGAATACCATGAATCGATTGTTGTAAAAACCATCTGGTTCACTAATAATCTTTAGGGCAGGAAAGTTGCCATACTTGTGACTCCAGATTCAGAACTATGTGGTATGACTCTGTTCAGTTCGAGGGCAATTAGGGATGGACAATAAATGCTAGCCCAGACAGTGATGTCCACATCCAATGAATGAATCAAAAAGATGGTCTGTCAAGTGTCCAGCACAGAGACAAATTTGACAAAATGCACTTTGGGGGTGACTTTCAAGTTGTGTGTGGTCATCAGATTGGCTGACAGCTATACGCCCTATTTAGTTTTAATGTGGAATGGAAAATTGGTTAGGATGTACACGGAGCATTCGATTCCTTAATGTGCGTCTTATGCGCTTGTTGAAGGTGAAAGTTACTCCGTCATCTTCTCAAAACAATCCTTAAAGTCCCAGGCAGTTTTCTTTGTAATACTATCAATAGTGCTTTTGTTAATTCTCATGGCTATGAATTAATTACATCTGTTTTTCACAGCAAAACCCCAATTAGTTTTTTGTGTATTAATATTAATGTTTTTTGTACCTTTTGGTACTTTATTTCCAATCAAAAATCCAATTTGGCCCAAGCAGAGTCCCTACATGAGAGACATTACAAATCCAAGCTGACAAGACAGTCCATACTCATGTCTTGGGTTTGATCAAACCAGATCCAAGCTGAAAGGATGAGGCTTACACCCCCTCCCAGGCTTGATCTAAGCGTCATCTTAGCCAAAAGGCCGAGATGGCTTTTTAAAAAATTGCTTCAAGTGAAGCCTCAGTGTAACCTCATTAGCTTTGAACAAGTGCAGGATCAAAAACTACACTTGATCTTAGCCAAAAGGCTGAGAATATTAATGTTAAGCCTTGGAATCTCAAGTCTTAACTGACCTTTTGTCATTGACTATAAATGTAGATCTTACTTAAGGGCTATTACAGCTCACTTTTGGGTTCACCTAGCAGGTTACCCAAAGAGTTCAGAAGAGATCAGAAGACAGACTGAAAGATACCTTACACAAGCTGAGGACTATGGAAGTGTGCTGTGAAGCTCAATTTCTTATTGATTAAAATTCAATGATATTTGCAAGTGTTTTTCAGTGAGCCAGATAGATAGAATATTCAATACTAATAGAACAGTGTGGCAACTCTTCAACTTACTTGTCATTTTGCACTGGTGTCCCGTGCCTGTTAATTCAATGCTATCCCTTGCTTTAAAAAACGAACTATCCACTAGTTTTATTACATAGTTTTAATGAAACATTAAAAGAGCACAGGGGAAGACAGTAAGAAACACCATAAAACGTTAAAATGCTATTGCAATGTACCTGATCGAAACCGGAACACCATCCCATCAGTGTGGTGAAGAAGTGTTAAAGGCAGGCTGGTTATTGGCCACTAATCATTGTGCAAACTGTGGAGTTCCCTTAGACCATACGTGTGAAGGAATGATCGCAAAGGGGATTCAAAATCATTGTAATGTCGCACTCTAATTACAGGAGAAGAGGGCCCACAGAGAAAGAGAAAGAGGTATGGTGGAAGATGGTGTGCCAAACCTGGCAATCCACAGATCCAGAGAGGAAGAGGTGTTAGAGCGCACAGCGAATGAATGGACTGGTCCCTTGGTAGAGGTGAGATTGGAGAAAGGCCACTGGATGGTGAGATTGTAATAAGAATTATGTACGTTTGAAAGAGATTTATGTTAAGAGGACTAAAGGGAGAGTGTATGATATCTGGCATGTTGTAATGGAAGAGGCATTAATGGTCTCTGAATTTGAACGCTCTCAGGCAACAGGAAGAAAAGAGTGTACCCATGATGGAAGCTGGGAAATGCAAACCAAAATTGACATCTCGCAATGCTTGGACCACTGCCAACATGAGGTGATGAATGAATACTTTTCTTCAGTGTTCACCAAGGAGAGGGGCCATGTTTTTGAGGAAGAGAAGGTGTTACAGGCTAATAGGCTGGAGGAAATAGATGTTCGGAGGGAGGATGTCCTGGCAGTTTTGAATAAACTGAAGGTCGATAAGTCCCCTGGGCCTGATGAAATGTATCCTAGGATTCTTTGGGAGGCAAGGGATGAGATTGCAGAGCCTTTGGCTTTGATCTTTAGGTCCTCGCTGTCCACGGGAATGGTGCCAGAGGACTGGAGAATGGCGAATGTTGTTCCTCTGTTTAAGAAAGGGAATAGAAATGACCCTGGTAATTATAGACTGGTTAGTCTTACTTCGGTGGTTGGTAAATTGATGGAAAAGGTCCTTAGAGATGGGATTTACGACCATTTAGAAAGATGCGGATTAATCCGGGATAGTCAGCATGGATTCGTGAAGGGCAAGTCGTGCCTCACAAATTTGATAGAATTTTTTGAGGAGGTAACTAAGTGTGTTGATGAAGGTAGGGCAGTTGATGTCATACACATGGATTTTAGTAAGGCGTTTGATAAGGTCCCCCATGGTCGGCTTATGATGAAAGTGAGGAGGTGTGGGATAGAGGGAAAGTTGGCCGATTGGATAGGTAACTGGCTGTCTGATCGAAGACAGAGGGTGGTGGTCGATGGAAAATTTTCGGATTGGAGGCAGGTTGCTAGCGGAGTGCCGCAGGGATCAGTGCTTGGTCCTCTGCTCTTTGTGATTTTTATTAATGACTTAGAGGAGGGGGCTGAAGGGTGGATCAGTAAATTTGCTGATGACCACCAAGATTGGTGGAGTAGTGGATGAGGTGGAGGGCTGTTGTAGGCTGCAAAGAGACATAGATAGGATGCAAAGCTGGGCTGAAAAATGGCAAATGGAGTTTAACCCTGATAAATGTGAGGTGATTCATTTTGGTAGGACTAATTTAAATGTGGATTACAGGGTCAAAGGTAGGGTTCTGAAGACTGTGGAGGAACAGAGAGATCTTGGGGTTCATATCCACAGATCTCTAAAGGTTGCCACTCAAGTGGATAGAGTTGTGAAGAAGGCCTATAGTGTGTTAGCTTTTATTAACAGGGGGTTCGAGTTTAAGAGCCGTGGGGTTATGCTGCAACTGTACAGGACCTTGGTGAGACCACATTTGGAGTATTGTGTGCAGTTCTGGTCACCTCACTATAGGAAGGATGTGGAAGCGCTGGAAAGAGTGCAGAGGAGATTTACCAGGATGCTGCCTGATTTGGAGGGTAGGTCTTATGAGGAAAGGTTGCGGGAGCTAGGGCTGTTCTCTCTGGAGCGGAGGAGGCTGAGGGGAGACTTAATAGAGGTTTATAAAATGATGAAGGGGATAGATAGAGTGAACGTTCAAAGACTATTTCCTCGGGTGGATGGAGCTATTACAAGGGGGCATAACTATAGGGTTCGTGGTGGGAGATACAGGAAGGATATCAGAGGTAGGTTCTTTACGCAGAGAGTGGTTGGGTTGTGGAATGGACTGCCTGCAGTGATAGTGGAGTCAGACACTTTAGGAACATTTAAGCGGTTATTGGATAGGCACATGGAGCACACCAGGATGATAGGGAGTGGGATAGCTTGATCTTGGTTTCAGATAAAGCTCGGCACAACATCGTGGGCTGAAGGGCCTGTTCTGTGCTGTACTGTTCTATGTTCTATGTTCTAACATGGAAGCTTCTCGCTGTGTACTCACCTCGAAGGTTGAAAATGGCATTAACCATCCCTACTTTTGTCCCCTGCACGGGTGCACCATCAGCTGTTGGTGCTGCCAGCCCAGGCAACTAGAGGGTGACTGTCAAAGTCATCACAGACAGGGGGGTCTGAGGGACAGAAGCCTGTCTCCACCATAGCTGCAAGTGGGCGTGGAACACCATGCTGCAGACCCCCAAAAGAATCAAGAAAACCCCCTGTGGTGAACCATAGATGGTTACCACTATGGGTACTGAACCATAGATGGTTACCACTATGGGTACTTGTACATATGTTACTGTTGGGGTTAGGGTTGGGGTGTTCTACCTGTTGGTATTGTTCTGTGGTGCACTCCGGTTGGCTCCGCCTACCTGTAGGAGTATAAAGGTCACTGCACTGCCGGGTGACCCTTTAGTCTGGGATTGTATTGTTATATAGTATGCTCCATTCTTGTTACTAATAAAAGCCTTTATTTCCCGGGTACGATCCAGCCTCCTGAGTGATTTAATCGCGCATCACCCCCCCAGTCAGCACCCTTCACATGGTGAATTTATTATTTGTATTACTTTACAAAGGACAATAAAGTTCTGTGAACATAAATGTTGTCTTATTTAAGCATCCTAGAGAGGACATTAGCTTATTTACTGTGTGTAATGATGGATGAAGGTGGATTCCAAGGATGGTTTTCTGATGAGGACGGAGGGAGAAGAAGGAAACTGTATTTTGATGAATGGAGCTACTCAAATCTTTGCATGATTAAAGCCTCCCTTCTCTCATGCTCCCTGGCAGGGCCTTGCACATCTGGCAGTTCCCCCTTCTCTTCCTCTACCTCATCAGAGGAATAGATTATCTCCTTTTGCTCTTCTCCAATAGCGGATATTCTCTCTGCAGTGCCAGATTGTGGAGAGCACAGTAAAGAACCACTATGAGGGACACTGTGGAAGACACGCACTGGAGGGATCTCCCGGTCAGTCAAGGCAGGAGAACCTCATTTTGAGATCATCAATGGTCTGCTTGATGAAGGCTCTTGTTGCTGCATGGCCCTCATTGTATCAGCTCAGGATCAGTTCGGGGACCTCAAACAGGTGTCAACCATCACTTCTTCAAATGGTACCTTTGTAACTCAGCAGCCATCCTTCCAATGCATCAGGTCCACTAAGAACATGCCTGGCACCTGGGACTTCCTCAGGATATAGGAGTTATGGCTGTTTCCTGGGTAGCTTGCACAGACCTTCATTATGTGCTGTTGATGGTCGTAGGCCACCCGGCCATTAATTGAGTGGTGCCCCCTCCTGTTGATAAAGACCTCTGGCTGCCCTCGTTGGTGCCTTGATATCCACATGAGTGCAGTTAAAGATGCCTTGCAACCTTGGAAAACCTGCCATGGCCGCAAAGTCTCTGGCTCTTTCTGCCTGACTATTGTGGTCATTGATGAAGGTTACGAATGCCCTGCACATCAACCATGATGTCTGTAGGTATCTTAACACTGTGATGTGCTTCAAGCTGGGATATACCACTCAGATCTCCACATGCAGCCTGAAATAACCCCGAAGCAAAGTATTTTAGAGCAATTGTAACTTTCAATGCCACAGCATTAGATGGCCCCTCATGCAGTTGGATGTGATCTCCTTGACCACCATGTCACACAAAGCAGTCATTCTGGAAAGCCAAATTCTCCTCAGGCACTGTCTCTCTGTCATCTGGAGTTAAGTCCCTTTGTATAGCCTCTGCCTATGTCTCTGTGGCTGCTGCAACCTACCCTCAGCAGCTGCTGACTTCTCAGCAGGTTGGGTTCCTTCTTACACTTCCTGTGACTCATGCCCCTTTTCATTTGGCCTCTTCCCTCTCCTGTGTCTCTCCTCCTTGTTTTGATATATTTAAGATGGTCCCACTGCTGCCAAGCATGTACTATTTACAGTTCCATTTGTTACCACTATATATTGTACTATGGGTTCTTTAGTTCTCTCAATGAGGAGAGCTTGAGAATTGTACATTGAAACATGAACCCTTTATTGATATTCTATTTACAGATCCAAGATCGAGTTATGCATGGAGCTATTCCATGCAGGTATGCTGCTTGAAGTGTTCTGTTTCGAGACTATTCTCTAAGATTCTCTTACCATGAGCCTTTATGCATCATACCAGTACTATTCTCCAGTTCTGCCAAGTACGTTTTTATGACAATTTATGCAGGCACATAACACAACATGCCCCTTTCTTCTCTGAAGAAAACTTTATTCCCTTCGATGGAGTATTACAATACAATTTTTACTTCCTATCCCTGTTCCCCCTCTTAAACCTCTGATATGAATTTAGATGGTCTTGAGGCTTACTGGTGCTTCCACATCTTGTTCTGTCATGTTTGGAGGAATGATAGTAGCACTCTGTATTTCTGGTACTTGCTGATGTCCATTTGATTTGTTTTGTGCAGTCCTTCGAGCTGCACTTCTCTTTATTAACAAATGGGCTGTTTTTTTCAGACACGGTGGGTGTGTCCCATCCCTTCCCAGGGGAACATTCATTCCTAGATTGGATTTGATTTTTTTTCTATGGTGTCTGCCATGTTCCTGCTGGAACTGGACATTTTACAAATGGAACTTTCATTTCCAGTTGTTTCACAATTTCAGACAAACATTTGTTTGCTGTTGTGTTTCCAAATCGTTCACAAGCTTATCCATCTTTTCATTCAGCACAATGATTTTCAGTACTGATGCGCTATCAATTAGGCTAAAGACTACTTGTGTGCCAATACAACTGTAGGCTTTTATTCATTACAGAACCAGGAGCACATCCCAACAGATAACCGACCCGAACTGAACAAGGGGGAGGAAACAGCCACCTTTATACTAGGTGACAAGGGGAGGAGCTGAGCTGGCAGGGGATGTGTCCAGGCATGACAAACACACAACGGTGGTCCAGGCAGGCCAAAGCCACAACTGAAGTCCACCACAACTACGTATGAGACATTCAGGCTTTTCCGTCTTCTCAGTGTTGGATTAACAGTTTCCAATCTCATTCCTGTCTCTTCTTTCTCTGTCTGCAACAGAACTTTGTCCCTGTCCTTCATTTTGGTTCACTATTGGCCCAGTCAGGCTCCAGTGAAGTTTTAGCTTATTTCAGTTCTGCAATTGTGCTACTCATGGCTTCATTATCCACTCATAGTTTAGAAAGTTCTACAGCTTTCCCTTTCAATGCCTCCTCTTTGCTATTCAACTGCTTCTTCAGCTCTTCAGTCTGTTTCTTGTGGCTTTTAGCTCCCTCCTGGACTGTAGAACTTCGCTGAGACGCCCCACCAACTGGTTCATAAATTTGTTCAGCGCGACGTGGAATTTCTCTTCATAATTTTCCAGAGAATAACCCTTGACTCAAGGAAATTTTATAACATGTCCTTCAATGGGTTTTCCTTTTCTTTCTGAAGCTCACTTGCTTTCTCTTGAGTTTTCCTGTAATTCATTGTCTCCTCGCGTGTCTTCCACTGTGTTTCCATTCTGTGTTTAAGACAGTTTTTGTTTCTTCATGTTGCTGAATGGTCACACATTCCTTTTGCGTTTGATCTTGAAGAACAATCAACTGTTCTTTCTACTGTTTATTCTCTTGTTCCCCTCCCTTTGAGGTATCTTGTTGCCTTCTGCTGAGTTGCCCTCTCTCTCTGGGGTCTCTTGTCCTCGGCAGAGTTGCCCAATCTCTGGAGTCCCCAGTTGCCCTCAGGAGAGTTGCCCTCTATCTTTGGTCTCTTGTTGCCCTTGATGGAGTTTCCCTCTCTCTGGGCTCTCTTTTAATTTTCTGTCCATAACCATTTTCTCTTGCAGTTACTGCTTTAAATGTTGTTAGCTCTTTAAGACTGAGTGCAGTTACCTTTTTTACACCAGCTGCTGTTGCGAAGATACACTAGGCTTTCCTCTGTCTTTTTTTGAGGCTTGTTGCTGGGCAGATCTTTGAAAAGGCTTTGCAGGTGTTATTTACAACAAAGGTATAAATGCAGGTACGGACTGTTCCAGCTGTTGTACAGTACTGCACTGCAGTCAGCTTGAAGACTGGCTGTGCTTATTTTAAGACAAGAGGTTGAATAAATTGCCCTTTCTTTAACCCAACAGAAAATTATAAAACAGCAGCCAAGACCCCTGCTGAAAAGGGTTCCCTTTCTCTTAAACTCTACAAACTTCTGTATTTAACTCTGTCAGACTTTCACTCCTGCAGGTTTTCCTCTTCTCGACTTGCCTTTTTTCCAGTTCTTTTTTTACTGTAGCCGTCTTGCAACTTGTGAAAGTTCCTGGGTCTGTGGAACCAATTCTACAATGGAGTGGCATGGTGGCACAGTGGTTAGCACTGCTGCCTCACAGTGCCAGGGACCTGGGTTCGATTCCCGGCTTGGGTCACTGTCTGTGTAGAGTTTGCGTGGGTTTCCTTTGGGTGCTTCAGTTTCCTCCCACAGTCCGAAAGACGTGCTGGTTGGGTGCATTGGTCAGGCTAAATTCTCCCTCAGTGAACCCGAACAGGTGCCGGAGTGTGGCGACTATGGGATTTTCACAGTAACTTCATTGCAGTCTTAATCTAAGCATGCTTGTGACACAAATAAATAAACTAAGCTAATAAACAATGTAAGTACACCTTGTTTATAATTTTTTGATCACCATCTCGTGAATTGTGTCATTAAAGTTTTTGAAATTTTCTATGTCAAAGCTTCTTCAACCTTTTCTTCAAGTTTTCTGCTTTGGTGCATGTCTCTCTAGTTCAGCTTCAGTTTTTCAGACCTTGGGGTGTTGTTCTGGGTTCATGCATTTCGCTACCACCTTTCTGATTATGGTATTATCTCTGATGTGATATATTTTAGAAACATCTGACACCATGTTATAAAACCTTTCAGAAGATCCCACTGCCATTAATCATGTCTTATTTATGGTTTCATTTGCAGCCACTATGTTTTATTATGGGTTCTTTACGTATCTCGAAAAGGAGAACTTAAGGCTTGTGTATTTAAACATGAGCCCTTTATTTGTAGTTGCTAACTATTTACAGATCCAAGGTAAGGTCATGCATGGAGCTGTTCCATACAGGTAGGCTGCTTACAGAGTTTTGTTTCTAGACTGTTTCCTCAGAGTCCCTTTGTGCAGCATACCGTGGGTGGTGATATTCTCCAGTTTCACATTAACCCTTGCTCTGTAAAGTATCTTTACATTACAATTCATTCCCTAACACTACATACCTCACTGGAGGATCTATCTCCAACAGAATATACTATGCCCACGGCAATGCTGCAAAGATATGTCTACCTTTCTGAAGATAGTGTAATGGTCAATATCACTGATAGGATCGAGGGATTCACGCACTTCAAGGATTTCCAAGTCAAAAGCCTGCCAGCAGCCTCTCCTATAAAGGCAAGCATATACCTTTACCAGCCTAATATCCACACTGACAACCAACAAAGAAGAAAAATGAGGTTTCCACCTGATTGTTTCAAGTTCTGGGAACATATTACAGCATCAGGGATGTTTTATGGCAGTTGATTAGACAGGTTCATAATTCCAAAGCCCACCCATCCACCATATAATAGTTATAACCAGCATGATAATACAGGTTAACAACCTGACATCATCACACTTGATATGACATTATCACAAGACTAAAACAGTCCCCTTTTCAAAATGTAAAATTCTGCCCCATGAAAATGAAATCATAATTTACATATTAAAGTATTTTGATGGTGTAATTAGCAGAGTAAAGGGGAACCAAGTGTATGGAGCATATTTGGAATTTCAGAAAACTATTAAGACATGAGATCAAATCTCATGAAATTGGTGTAATATTTTCCCATTGATTGGTCTTGTGGCGCAGTGGGTAGCATCCCTGCCTCTGAGGCAGAAGCTCTGGATTCAAGTCCTATCCCAGGACTTGATGACCAAGGAAGGTGCAATTATAATGTGGTCAAACAGGCTGACGATACAATATATACATAACATGCTAAGAGCAGGGGAGTGATGGAAAGAACATTAAAGCTTCTGCCATTAGTATCCAGAGCTCTGTGTAAAAAGTCCACAACAACTTGAACTCCCTGAGTGAACTGTAACACACCATTACCATGAATTGTTAAGAGAGAAGGCAGAGAGTAGGAATAAGCAAGTGGTTTTTGGGATGGATGGATGAGATGGAAGGGTGTAACTGATGGACTGTTACAATGATCGAGTGGAAAAGTAAACTACCAGGAGGATGCAAAGAGATATCAACTGGTTAAGTGATAAGGCAAGGAGGTGACAGGTAGAGTATAATGTGGGAAATGTGTAAATTATTCACCTTGTTAAGCAGAATGGAAAATCAGAGTATCTTTTAAAAGGGAAGAGAATAGTTAATGTTGATATTCAAAGGGATTTGGGTGTCCTTTTACAAAAATTACTGAAAGTTAACTTGCAAGTGCAAAAAGCAATTATGAAAGCAAATGGTATGTTAACCTTTACTGCAAGGGGGTTGTTGTGTAAAAGTAAGGCGGTTGCTATTATATAGGCTCTGGTGAAATCAGTATTAGATTATTATGGTCTTCTTACCTAAGGAAAGATAAACCTGCCTTACAGGGGTTACAAAGAAGGTTCACTAGATGGATTCTTGGGATGACAGTGCTGAACTATGAGAACAGGTTGAATACAATGTGCCTATATTCTCTAAAATTTAGAAGAATAAGAGGTGATCTCATTGAAATGTGTAAAATTATTGGGGGGCTTAACAAGATAGATGATGAGAGGGTGTTCTTTCACCCTTGCTGGAGACCCTTAACCAGGGGTCGTCCTTTAGGATTGATTTGTGGAAAAATGTATTCACTCCAAGGATTGTGAATCTTTTGAACTCTTTACCCCAGAGTGTTGTGGATGCTCTATCATATACAAGGCCAGGTTCAATGAGATTTTGGGCACTAAGGGAATCAAAGAATCTGGGAATCAAAGAATCTGGGAATAGCGTAGGAAAGTGGAGTTGATGTACAATTTCAACCATGATCATATGGAATAGCAGAGCAGGTTTCAGAGGTTTTATCGCCTATTTGAGATGGATGTGTGAGATGATTCAATTCAAGGAGGGAATTTTAGATTTTGGATCTGGACGATTCAAAGTAGACCTTCAATGAGAAGTGCTTGGGGGATTCGAGAGAAAATGGTGTTAGGGTGAGATTGTTAGGCTATGACTGAGTCAGTAAGAGCAGAAGAAGGGCGGGGGCAGTTTCATTCGGCTAGACACATGGAGGAGAGGCATTGGAGCAGGATGGTGTTGTCAACTGTGTCAAAAGGTGCAGACAGATCAGAAAGTACGAGGCGGGTAACACCCCATCACCATTTATTTCATCATTGCTCTCCTCAAATGGCTGTCCTTCATGTTGGAAATGAGTGATAAGCTACACTCTTTCCTTTTGCAACCAATTATTGGTCTCTTCAATAACTGGCTGTTCTAGTCACATAGCATGCATTTGCAACTTTGATTAAGGTTATTTTACTACTGCGACAGGGACATACACCTGATCAGAGATTTTGTCACACATCCAGTTGTTGGTACATTTACATCAGAGAAAGAATATCTATTTATCGTGTAACATGTTTATTGCTGAAGGACACAGCAGCAAAAACGGTTGCAATAAATACCACTAATAACCTGTCACAACCGAGCCACATTGGCTTTCAGAGAAGAAAGCACCTACTTTAAAGGAATGGGTCTGGGTGGACAATGCAGCTGATGAGCTGACATATAAATCCATCTTCATTGCTCACAGAGGATGAAGTTTTCTAAAGGTTGAATGCTTGCGATCCTCTGCACAATAGACAACATTCTTTGTACGTGACACTAATACAAGAAATAATGAATCTTTTGTGAACTGCATGTTGTCAATATCTCGTGACTACATTAATTACAGCCCTTCATATTAAATATAACAATGTACAGTATTCTAAGTAGAATTTTCTTCATTAGATTCGCCTGTTTCTTGAAAGATCGAGATTACCCTAGACAGCCCCGCCAAATTACTCGTGCTCTGAATCTTGAAAAGCCTCCTTCAAAGACAACGAGATGATCAGTTTTTATGTTTTCACTTTTCTGCTTAGCTTCTCCTGCAAAAAGCTGTCGTTTTTCATTGGAAGGTGATATTATAAGATAATTTTTGCTATTCTACGGCAATCAATGTTTCCTCTAAGCTGTGCAGATGCCAGGCCACACAGTAATCCGGAACGTCTAGTGCAGTGTGCCAAATGGGTCGCGCACTACCCATGTTGCGCAGCAATCTTAACAGGATCACACAGTGCAATAAACAGGCCATGGCGAGAGGCTGGGGGCACAAGTTGGCATGAAGGGTATGAGTGGCCATGGAGAGTGGTGGGGGTGGGGTGGGGTGAGAGCTAGAGGGCCTAACTGCTCTTATTACAACAGGGGCAAATGTCCCAGAGAACCGAGGCAGGCCTTCTAACCCTGCCCCACCACGCTGGCTGCTTAGGACTGGCTTCTGGGGCCGTTGGCTCCAACTCTGTCCCGCACCCACCTCCCCAGAGTGAAAATTGTGCAATTTGGTGTCCTCTAAACTGAGGCGAGTCTGCCAAGTGAAGAAATTTTCCAATTTGAGCTACCCCACCTCAGTAGTGAAAAGCTGGCCGTTTCCGAAAGTGCCAGTACACATTTTACTGTTGTGTTTTGGGACTTGTGGAAGCAATGGGACAGAATTTCTAGCTTCTTCAGTCTGGTGCATGTGCAAGATGTGACCTTGGTGGGACATTCAGTGACTACATTATTTGAATGAGGTGACTGACTCAACCTTAGATATTTTGGCATTTCCAGTAATAAGGGGTCAAAGGCAGGCATCTCCTGACAATTGAGGGTCGAGTCCATGGCTAACTGGACCAAGGAATGAAAATGTAATAAAGTTCCTCGTATAAAGTCATACATTTTATCTTGGTTATCACATTTCTATTCTAAATTCCTACATTTGCCATGGAAGCTGTCTGTGCAAACTTGTCAGGGTGTAACCTTCCTGGTGCTGCATGGTGTTTTTTGTGTGGGGATAGGAGGGGATGATGGAATTAAAACATAATGGCCTTCATTGAGCGCCAAATTCTCCGTCCTCACTGGCAGAAGGGCATGAACGGCCAGAGAGATCCGGCCATATATTTACATAAGCGTGTATACAGAAATTGATAACGGAAAAAGTTAACAGCACTTCCATTCGGATTCAAGATATAAATTGTCATTCAATTTTTGTTGATCTGCTGTGACAGCATATGTGGGATATCAAATTATATTTTGTGTGATAACAATAGGAAGATGGGCAACTAAATGGTATAATGAAGAATATGCCATGGTAGAACAACAAGGCATATGAAAGAAAGGCATCTAAAATTAAAGTAACTGACAATTCAGATAAAATGGCAAAATGGAGGGTTTTCAGAAAATTCTAGAGGTTTGGCAAATGAAAATCAGAGTAATTGGGAATGGCTGGAAAATCTCACCCATAGATCCGGACTCACTCCTCTCTCTCTCTGCTTCTTAAGGCCGCCCTCATTAAGAGATTATCAATTAATCCCATCTCGTTGCACAATACCAGGCCTAGCGTAGCCTGCTGTTCTAAGAAACTATCCTGGAAACATTCAATTAGCTCCTCATTTAGTTGACTGTTGCCCATCTGACTTTTCCAGTATGTAGATTAAAATCGCCCCTCATTATCACTGAGCCTTTCTAACAAGCTCCCATTATTTCTTCCTTTACACTCTCTCCTACCAAGTGGTCACTGTTAGGGGGTCTGTACACAATTCCCACAAATGACTTCTTGCCTTTACCATTTTTCATCTCTATCCAAACCATTTCCACACCTGGTTCCTGAACTTAGGCGAATCCTCTCTATTGTACCAATTCCATAATTAATTAAGAGATCCACCCCTCCACCTTTTCCTCACTTCATCTCCTTTCTAAATGTCCTGTATCCTACAGTATTCATTTTTCAGCCATTCTCTACAATATCAAATCGTACTTATATTATTTCCATGTGCACTCTCAGTTCATCTGTTTTATTTTGAATGCCTCGTGCTTTCAGAGCTTTTAGTTTTATCCTTTTATTCTTTTTGTAATATCCAGTCTCATATGTTGATTTACTGTTAGATTTGTACTCTCTATCCATCCCTGTCGTGGTCTGTTTTTAATTTTCTGTAATTCTCTTTTGCCTTGTCTTTACTCTTTGATTTACAACATCTTCCCAAATTTGCTCCCTTGCCTCCGCTACTTAAAGCCCTCTCTACTTCCCTAGTTATGTGGTTCACAAGAACAGTGGCCCTAGCATGGTTCAGGTATAGGCCTTCTCAATGGCACAGATCCCACTTCCCTCAGAATTGCACAAACTAGAACTCACTTCTCTCACACCAGTTTTGAGCCACATATTCATCTCTCTAATCTCATTTGTCCTATTGTGATGCTGTTCTCAGCAGATTGTAAGCAGTTTTTCTTTTAATCGTGGCACCGTCTGCTCAGCAGTCCTTTTATTGCTGCTTCAATGGTTTAAATGGGGTTTTATGACCTTTTGAATTATTAGGGGGAAGATTGATTGACAAGTCAAAGTCAGGTGGTTCCTCCACAGCGGAAACCAAGGATTCATTTTCAGTTTTGGTTCAGAGTCAGAAGCTGTCCTGGTTTTCAAGTTGCACAGTGAGAAGTCTCACAACACCAGGTTAAAGTCCAACAGGTTTATTTGGTAGCAAATACCATAAGCTTTCGGAGCGCTGCCCCTTCGTCAGATGGAGTGAAAATCTGTTCTCCAACAGTGCACAGAGACACAGAAATCAAGTTACAGAATACTAATTAGAATGCAAATCTCGACACACGACAGCGCAGAGTCACTGAACAGAAACTGATAGCCAAGTTCCGCACACATGAGGACGGCCTAAACCGGGATGTTGGATTTATGTCACATTATCAGTAACCCCCACAGCTTTCCCCCTGATCTTGCAGAATCTTACTAGCTGTTCTGTCTGGAGACAATACACATCTCTTTAACCTGTGTTTAATGTTCCCTCCACCCACATTATCTGTACCTTTAAGACCTGGCTGGCTGTAGAGATTTGCATTCTAATTAGTATTCTGTAACTTGATTTCTGTGTCTCTGTGCACTGTTGGAGAACAGATTTTCACTCCATCTGACGAAGGGGCAGCGCTCCGAAAGCTTATGGTATTTGCTACCAAATAAACCTGTTGGACTTTAACCTGGTGTTGTGAGACTTCTTACTGTGCTTACCCCAGTCCAACGCCGGCATCTCCACATCATTTCAAGTTGCAGGCAGGTTTTCTCTCTCTCTCGCCCTGGTATTGTAAATTCTGCTGGCGAGCTGGAAGCAGGTCTTCTTGTGTTCCTGGAGTGAAAATTCTGCTGTTGGTGGTTTGCTAGCATCGTAACTAAAGTGTCTCTGTCTCTTGAAGTGGTTTGCTGAGAAAAACTAGAGGCCAGCAGTCGCATTGGGACCTTGGGGTCTGCTGGAAGTTACAAGGGAAGTCAGAGTTTCAATTCTCCAACCACGTGAGCATTCTTATTTTCTGTTTTGAACCTGTGGCAGGCAGTGGTATGTTTTCAGGAGGTTTGTTTGGTTGAAACATTTGATATAGTTGTTAAGGTTTATACAATATCATTGTTTTTTTTTCTTGCTTGTAATGAGTAAAAGTTATTGCTATATGTTAACTGTATTCTTAAATAAACTTTGTTTGATAAAAGCTCCCTTGTGGGTCAGTTGAATCATACCTGAAGTGAAACACATCATGCTCACCCTAGCCAAATTCAAATTGCAAAACTTATGACCCAGGCGCACTTCATAAAACACTTTGGAGTTTATGACCTGCATTATAACACCACACCAATTTGCACGTGGCTCAGGTAACGATCCAGAGATTATGACCTATGAGGTTCTGCTTCTTAATTTGATGCCTAGCTCCTCATACTGACTATGCAGAACCTCCTTCTTTGTCCAGCCTATGTCATTTGTACCTACATGGACCACAACAACTGGGTCATCCCCCTCCCACTGCAAGTCTCTCTCCAGCCCTGACACCGGCAGGCAACACAGTCATCTGGACTCACGTTTGCTGCAGAGAATGGTGTCAATCTCTCCGATTATATTGCCACCTACTACCACTATGCTCCTAATAACTTCCCCTGCTTGAATGGCTTCCTGAACCATGGCCAGTTAGGTCATCCACCCTGGCCAGTTAGGTCAACCACCCTGCTACCCCACTCTCATCCAAACAAGCTGAAAAACCTCAACTCTGTTGGACAATTGTAAGAGATAAGGCTCCTGCCCTCTGTGTCCTCTTACCTGCCTCACTTACCGTCACGCCCTGCTGTCCCTGACCACTGACCAAATCAGAAGACCCTATCCTAAGGGGTGCGGTCATCTCCTGGAATAAAGTGTCCAGGTAACTTCCCTCTCATTGGATGTGCTATAGTGTCTGCAGCTCGGCCTCCAGCTCAGTAACTTGGAGCTGAAGTTCCTGCAGCCGCAAACATTTATTGGATCACATCAGTCCCAGAAGCTCCCACATCCTGCAATCGCAGCACATCATCTGTCCTGTCATCTCCAATATGCGTTAATTAATTAATAATTGTTGATTAATCAACTTATAATTAATAAATCTTACACCACCCAATAGCTTTTGGCACTGCCATTGAACATTACAGCACTGATAAAACTTCCAGTTTATAATAATAGCAGTTACTGATTAACCTGTTCGTTCCACTGCACGAACATGGAAATTAAATACTGCAGGTTGAAAAGGAGAAGAGAAATAACACCTCCTCCCCACCCTTCACCAAACTCCCCATTCACCACACTTTACTAATTGCAGTAAACCTGACCTGAAAGCATCTTTTTCCACCCCATGTGCCACATTCCCACTTTGAGCCAAATTCCCAAATGTGCTCACTTGGTCTCTGTCTCACTCAGGCCGAAATCTCCCTCACTGACCACACGCCTCTTACTGACCATGCACATTAAAAGTCCCTTTCTTATATAGAGTTGTGATGGGTCACTCTAGCTCAGTTTCCTGCTTCAATAATTAGTATCTATTCAGGTCCTATGCAGGCAAGCGATTTCAGATGAAGTGCACATAATAGCACAACCCAACCAAAAGTCCAGACCAAGTGTGTCAAAGTGTAGCAAATATTAGACAATTAGTTTAAAGTGATAATCCTATCAGTGTTCTGAAGGAACCCATAAGCATTTATGACAACATAAAATTTACTACCTTCAATAACAGTCTTGTAATTAATTTCCAACCATTTGCTATCTTCAATATTTGCATTTTTCACCATCTACAATGCAGAAGTCAGGAGTGTAATGGAATATTCTCCACTTGGCTGGATGAATGTGGCCCCAACAACACTGAAGACACTCAACACCATCCAGAATAAAGCAGCCTGTTCATTGATTTGGCAAGGCTTCTTCAAAGCACCTTCCAAACCTGCAAGCTTTACTACAGGGCCGCAGATGCATGGGAACAGCACCATCTGCAAGTCTCCCTCCAAGTCACTCATCTCTCTGGCTTAGAAAATACATCACTGTTGCTGGGCCAAAACCCTGGAACTCCCTTCCGAACAAGCGTGGTCGGTGTACCTACAGCACATGCAATGGAGGAGTTCAAGAAGGTGGCTCTACCACCTTCTTAAGGGCAATTAGGAATGGATAACAATGCTGGCCTTGTCAGCTCACATCTCATAAAACATTAAAAATGGGTAGCATTGTATTGAGGATTTGTGGTTTAGTGAACAGAAACTGAACAGGACCAGTGATCCAAATCAAGTTATCCTATCTAATTAAGCCTTCTTATTGTCCAACAAATGGTGTGAAAATGAAAGTGTTGTCAATTGGCATTATTTTATAAGTAATATTTTTAGCATGGATCCTTTCCTCCATGGATGGAGTATTATCTGCCACTTTTTAGTGATGTGTCCCGATGTCTACAATTATTGTACCATATTTCTTGGCTCCAAGTAGCGTTTAGACATTGATTTTTGAAGGGGCATGAGTCAGTGTCGCTCGGCATTATCGACGCTAGTGCTGGAGTCAAAACTGTGAGGACACAGGACAGGTATTGTTTCAGCAAGTCTGATAAACTGTAGATTAAATGCTTCTTCCAACATCACACTGGCGATCACTCTAAATGCTCTGATTGAAATTACAAAACCCTTTGGTTTGGCAACCAAAATGGTTGCGTATGCACCAATCTTGACATTTAAAAAAAATGGCATCCATAGGATTTTTGACTGAGGATTATTATTCTCACAATATATCAAGGACAGAGGAAAGCCTGAAAACGTTAAAGTTTTGAATTAAGCAATCCATTCAACCCATTTCTAAACAAAGGAATATTGTTTGTCTAATAATGTTCATCATTTCCACATACAACCATGATGGAGAATGTAAGGGCAAAACATAGCACAGACTTTCTTGTCATTTGGCTTACCCTTAAAGCAGTTGGGAATCCTTTTCCACTTCTTAAAAGATGAGTGTTTTGGGGTTTTATATTTAGTTTTGCAACAACAACCTACATTTGTACTGCACCTATGGAATAAAGAAATATTTCAAGATATCTCATAAGTAGGAGTAAACTAATTCCAATCCTTCACTCCATATCTCTTAATATTTTTGGTAACAAAAATCTATCAGTCTCAGAGTTAAAATGATCTAGCATCAACTGCTGATAACAGAAGAGAATTCCAAACTTCGACCACACTTGGGGTGGTATTTAAACAATGGCGCAACTGGATGCCATTTCCACTTTCATGTTGGGAGCCGGAACCCACACGATTCAAATTCAAATTCAAAGTGCCAGTGGCGTGCATGGGGAACACGTGCAATCATTCAGCAGACCGGGATTCATTGGTGGACCCCACCAGAGACTTTTCAACTGATACAAAATTTGGAAGCATTGTAAACAGTGAGGAGGATAGTGTAAAACTTCAAAAGGACCTGGACAATCTAGTGGAATGGTCAGACATGTGGCAGATGGAATTTAATACAGAGAAGTGTGATTCCTTTTGGGAGGAAGAACATGGAGACACAGCATAAAATGAAAGGTATAACTCTAAAAAAAGGAGTGCAAGAGCAGGGCGACCTGGGTGTACATGTGCCTAAGCCATTGAAGGTGATAGGACAGGTTGAGAGTGTGGTCAGTAAAGCAAACAATATCCTCGGCTTTATTAATAAAGGCATAGAGTATAAAGCTGGGAAATTATGTTAAATTTGTATAAAACATTAGTTTGGCCTCAATTGAAGCATTCCGTCCAGTTCTGGACGCCACACATTGAGAAAGATGTGAAGGCATTAGGGAGATTCACAAGAATATTCTTAGGGATGGGGAACTTCAATTACAATTGGAGAAGTTGGGACTGTTTATTCTGGAAAAGAGAAGTTTAGGACAAAATCTGATAGAAGTATTCAAAATCATGAGGGCTCGGGACAGAGTAGAAAGGGAAAAACTGTTCCCATTGGTGGAAGGATTGAAAACGAGAGGGCACAGATTTCAGGCAATTGACAAAAGAAGCAATGTAGACACAAGGGGAAGCTTTTTCCCACAGTGAGTGGAAAGGATCTGGAAAGCAAATGTCCGAGAGTGTGGTGGAGGCAGCTTCAACCGAAGCATTCAAGAGGGAATTGGATAGTTATCTAAAAAGGAAGAATATGTTGGGCTATGGGGAGAAGACAGTGAAATGGCATTAGATGAGTTGTCCCTACCGAGAGCTGGTGCAGACATGATGGGCCAAATTATCTCCTTCTGCGTCGTAACAATTCTATGATAGAATCAGCAGGAATAATTCAACTCAAGGCTCAGTAGCTATAGTGCAGGTTTTAATTCTTGCTCACAGTAGACTGATGATCCCTAGGACATCTATTTCACACATGTCCAAGTGTGAAATAGATGCCCTAGGGATCAGTATTCAGCAGTGAGTGTGTGTGACAAAGGTTTGCTCCCCTTGCTCATCTGGGTGGCAGAGATCATAGAAACATAGACATAGAAGATAGGAGCAGGTGGAGGCCATTCAGCCCTTCGAGCCTGCTCTGCCATTCATCACGATCATGGCTGATCGTCCAACTCAATAGCCTCATCCTGCTTTCTCCCCATAACCCTTGATCCCATTCGCCCCAAGTGCTATATCTAGCCGCCTCTTGAATACATTCAATATTTTGGCATCAACTACTTCCTGTGGTAATGAATTCCACAGGCTCACCACTCTTTGAGGGAAGAAATGTCTCCTCACCTCCGTCCTAAATGGTCTACCCTGAATCCTCAGACTATGACCCCTGGTTCTGGATTCCCCCACCATCGGGAACATCCTCCCTGCATCTACCCTGTCTAGTCCTGTTAGAATTTTATAAGTCTCAATGAGATCCCCCCTCATTCGTCTGAACTCCAGTGAAAGCAATCCTAACCTTGTCAATTTCTCTTCATACATTAGTCCTCGTACATCATACATCAGATCGCACGTCCAGGGGTGTCTCCGGAGAGAGGCTGACAAGCGTTGATAAACATCCTAAACAGGCAATGGATTCCTGGTGATGGGATCATGTTCATGTAGTTACCTCACCCCTGGGCAAATCCGGTATATATGAGATTGTCCCTGGTATTTCTTGCCTGGACAGGGTGGATAGGAAAAAACTGTTCACATTGGTGGAAGGATTGAAAACCAGAGGACACAGATTTAAGGTAATTGGTGAAAGTAAGATGAGAAAAACATTTTTCACAAAACAAATGGTTAAGGTCTGGAATACACTGCCTGAAATTTTGAAGGAGGCAGGTTCAATTAAGGCACTCAAGAGAGAACGAGATGAATATTTGCAAAGAAAAAACATGCAGGGTAATGGGGAGAATTTGATTTGATTGAATTTGATTTATTATTTGAGTTATTATTGTCTCATGTATTAACATACAGTGAAAAGTATTGTTTCTTGCGTGTTATACAGATAAAGCATACTGTTCATAGAGAAGGAAATGAGAGAGTGCAGAATGTAGTGTTACAGTCATAGCTAGGGTGTAGAGAAAGATCAACTTAATGCAAGGTAAGTCCATTCAAAAGTCTGATGGCAGCAGGGAAAAAACTGCTCGAGTCGGTTGATATGTGACCTCATATTTTTGTATCTTTTTCTCAACGGAAGAAGGTGGAAGAGAGAACGTCCGGGGTGCGTGGGATCCTTAATTATGCTGGCTGCTTTGCCGAGGCAGCGGGAAGTGTAGACAAAGTCGATGGATGGGAGGCTGGGTTGCATGATGGATCGGACTACATTCACAACCTTTTGTAGTTCCTTGCGGTCTTGGGCAGAGCAGGAGCCATACCAAGCTGTGATACAACCAGAAAGAATTCTGCGTTTTCTGAGAAAGTAGAGGCGTGGTGGGCTTTCTTAACTATAGTGTCGGCATGGGGGACCAGGACAGGTTGTTGGTGATCTGGACACCTAAAAACTTGAAGCTCTCGATCTTTCCTACTCACCCCCGCTGATGTCGACAGGGGCATGTTCTCCACTACGCATCCTGAAGTCAATGACAATCTCTGTTGTTTTGTTGACATTGAGGGAGAGATTATTGGTGCCGCATCAGTTCACCAGATTCTCTATCTCTTTCCTGTACTCTGTCTCATCATTGTTTGAGATCCGACCCACTAGGTGGTGTCGTCAGCAAACTTGAAAATCGAGTTGGAGGGGAATTTGGCCACACAGTCTTAAGTGAATGAGGAATATAGTAGGGGACTGAGAACACAGCCTTGTGGGGCACCAGTATTGAGGATGATCATGGAGCAGGTGTTGTGCCTATCTTTATTGATTATGGTCTGTGGGTTGGGAAGTTCAGGATCCAGTTGCAGAGGGAGAAGCCAACGCCCACGTCACGGAATTTGGAGATGAGTTTCGTAAGAATAATGGTGTTGAAGGCTGAGCTATAGTCAATAAATAGGAGTCTGACATAGGTGTCTTTGTTATCTAGGTGTTCCAGAGGAGTGCAGTGCCAGGGAAATGGCATCTGCTATGGCAGTAGGCGAACTGTAGTGGATCCAGGCAGTCCGGGAGGCTGGAATTGATTTGTGCCACGACTAGCCTTTCGAAGCACTTCGTAATGATGGATTTCAGAGCCACAGGACGCTAGTGATTAAGACAAGCTGCTTGGCTTTTCTTTGGTACTGGGATGATGGTTGTCCTCTTGAAGTAGATAGGGACCTCAGATTGTTGTAAAGAGAGGTTGAAGATATCTGCGAATACCCCCGCCAGCTGATCCGAGTAGGATCTGAGTGCTCGTCTGGGTACTTCATCCGGGCAATTGCTTTCTGTGGGTTGACCTTCAAGAAAGCTGCTCTGACATCTGCAATGGTGACCTCAGATACAGGTTCATCCAAGGCTTCCAAGGTGGAAGGCGTGGTCTTGCTGACTCCTTGCTCCAAATGGACATAAGAACATAAGAAAAGAACATAAGAAATAGGAGCAGGAGTAGGCCATCTAGCCCCTCGAGCCTGCCCCGCCATTCAATAAGATCATGGCTGATCTGACGTGGATCAGTACCACTTACCCGCCTGATCCCCATAACCCTTAATTCCCTTACCGCTCAGGAATCCATCCATCCGCGCTTTAAACATATTCAGCGAGGTAGCCTCCACCACCTCAGTGGGCAGAGAATTCCAGAGATTCACCACCCTCTGGGAGAAGAAGTTCCTCCTCAACTCTGTCTTAAACCGACCCCCCTTTATTTTGAGGCTGTGTCCTCTAGTTTTAACTTCCTTACTAAGTGGAAAGAATCTCTCCGCCTCCACCCTATCCAGCCCCCGCATTATCTTATAAGTCTCCATAAGATCCCCCCTCATCCTTCTAAACTCCAACGAGTACAAACCCAATCTCCTCAGCCTCTCCTCATAATCCAAACCCCTCATCTCCGGTATCAACCTGGTGAACCTTCTCTGCACTCCCTCCAATGCCAATATATCCTTCCTCATATAAGGGGACCAATACTGCACACAGTATTCCAGCTGCGGCCTCACCAATGCCCTGTACAGGTGCATCAAGACATCCCTGCTTTTATATTCTATCCCCCTCGCAATATAGGCCAACATCCCATTTGCCTTCTTGATCACCTGTTGTACCTGCAGACTGGGCTTTTGCGTCTCATGCACAAGGACCCCCAGGTCCCTTTGCACGGTAGCATGTTTTAATTTGTTTCCATTGAGATAGTAATCCCATTTGTTATTATTTCCTCCAAAGTGTATGTTGTAGGGAAAAATCCCTTACCAGCACAGAATAGAAGCCGAGTCGCAAATCAAGGTTCAAAGCGTGTCTTTATTGTACAATTTACTAGGATCCTAGGGAGACCCCCGTAGCCAGCTCAGAAACAGTGGCTTGGCCACGTTGATCTCAATTAAATCACATCAGCTCTGGATCTTTATAGGGATCCAAAATTCGCGCGGGAACATTTGATTATGCCTTTTTTTACACAATGTATAAAGTGGTCTGTCAGTTTCAAAAGTCCCTAGGAAGTTTCATGGATTAGCATTTGTATGGTGTGTGTTCGTGTTAATGGGATTACTTGGTCCTGCCCCGGTGTCTAAATGCGTTTCCCATTACTATCTCTATGTGTCCTCTTATTTAAATTGGTCCTATTGTTCCGTGTCTGTGTTTCCTGCTTGTGAGATTGAGTGTTAATGTCATCCTGTCCTGTTGGGTGTCTGGGGTATTTCATTCTTAACCTTTTATCCTTATCTCTTAGTTTATCAGATTTTTATGTCTGCCTTGGCCGAATTGGTAATATTTCAGTGATAGCTTGGTTTTGATAACCCACTCTCTGTCTCGTTTCATAGGGATCTTGATCTTCCTTGGCCAGTTTAAAATGCAGCTATGCGCTGTTGCTAGGCAGATTAGGGATCTTCCGTAGTTTCTGAAATTCGTGAGTCTCTCAGCTGTGCAGGGGGAGACCCGATCGAATATCCATCCGGGGGTGCCCCTCTGCATTGTTGGCCCGTTATGAGTGGTGCCAATTAGTCCAATAAAAATATGTTTGATGATGCAAATATGGTTTTCTGGAAAATTTCCTCCTTCAGTCCCTCCTCTCGTCCAGGGGGTGCCATTCATGGCTGACCCCCCATGGACGACCTTCAGAGGAACAGTGATTTGTACAGCTGTTGTCCTTGCCGTTGTTCCTCCTCTTCTGGGTCGTTGTTAAGTTCTTGCATCTGGATACTGGCAGTGGGTAGCATTCTTGATGTAATATTTGCACATATCACTTTAATACAGGTTAGGCCAAGGCAGAGTGTGAACAGGATGGCTACTACTAGGATTAATCCCTTCATAATATATGCTCCCCAAACTGTGTTAAACAGCCATCCTAACCACCCATCAGTCCCTGTTAACCCCTGTTTAAAGTTATCCAATTGCTTTTGTATCCCGGACATGGCTGCTGTTATGTTTAGTGTCTCGTCGTGTACGTATGTGATGCATTTTTCCTTGATGATGGTGCATACCCCCCCTTGTCTGGCTAGCTGATAGTCCACCGCATATCTCGTTTGTTGTGTGTATAGTCTGAGTTCTGCGAGTTCTTGGTCAATTGCGCCTAATGCTTGTAGGGTGTTGTTTCCTAAAATGGTCAGTCCACATATGAAGAAGTTCCTATTACTGGCACTGATCACCCCTGCGGCGCCTCCCAGGGATAGTGTCCCCAGAAATCCATATCCTAAAGAAGACCCTAGTGTGACAGGGGCCTGCCAGTCGGAGCAAAATTCTGCGCTGATGGCCCTGGTCACTATGCGTTTCTGGACATGCCCTTCACTTGGGCATGGAACCGTGAGAGGTCTGATTGTCCCTACGGAAAAGAACCTTGGAGGCCTGTCTGTGGCCGTCATATATACATTTTTAAATAAAAACACGTACCCGTCTTTAACCCGATAACATGCATTACCCCGGGGTCGTTTGACCGCATGGCCCCATCTTGTGGAACCATCCCTCCCCCTGGACTGTCCACTTGATTGTACCTCTTGGTGAGAATCAAATGGATATGTCCCTGAGGCTGAGCTTACGTGGGTGCTGTTGCACTTGCCACACATAAGCTGCCTGCCCGCGGTGACTGCAATGCATTTTTGTTGCTTGCAGTCACAAGTGAAGTGTCCTTCCCGGACCCGGCACTCCTGGAGAGCACAATGTGCCTCAGCGCATGAATCATTTTTAGGGACAAAGGCATGCACGCACCCCCATCCCTCTCCCTTAAAACATTGTGGGTAGTTCCCATGTGTCTCCTCCGGTTGGGGTCCCGTCCCCCTTAGAATTCCCGGCTCAGTGAGCTCTACACACCTTCCTTGTATCCCTTGCTTAAAGTACCCAATATGTTCTTTGCAGGGTGCCCCCGATGTGTCAATAGTGAATAACTCTTGTGGGAGCCACCCTGGTGTTGCGATGAATAGGGAGTTTACTGATCGCGCTGAGGGGTAACAAGCGGTCCTATTCCCATAGATCTGGATGTGTGTTTTCAGGAATAGGTTTCCTTCCATGATTGGTGGTTCTGCTCCCCTAACCCCCATATGTTGGAGTGTATTTACAATGGTCAGGGTTATTATCAGATATGTCCCTGTTCCCATATCGCTCTTTTTTTTTTTTTTCAACAGTATTTTACAATTACAGTATATACAGAAAATAAACAGGCAATTAAATTAAAAGTAGTTGGTTCCGACGTCTTGATAGTAGATCTGGTCCTGGTTCCTGTGGAAGTTGAATGAGCAAAACGGTATTTTTTAGTTCATTTGTCCTCATATAGTTTCAATTGGGTCCAGTGTTTCCAGACCCCTTGTCCCCTTATATCTATACAGGCACAGGTATCTCCGCTAATAATGACCTCGTAAGGTCCGTGCCATCTTGGGGCAAATCCTGGTTTTGCAGGAAGCACTTTTGTTAATACCCGGCTCCCGGCTTTTGGGACTTCTGGTAATATTTCTGAGTCCCCCTCTGCGTCGACCTGTGCCTGATTAGAAATTACGGACCGGCGCATCCCCTTCAATTGGGTGCTAAGGTCTCGGATGTATTGTCGGATCCTATCTTTTATCGGACCCACATCTGTCCAGCCTGTAATAATGTTTTCGGGTAAGTGCATTGCTCGCCCGGTCATCAGCTCGTATGGAGTCAAGCCGGTAGTTCGATTTGTGGTCGCCCTAAGCCTCATCAGAACTGCAGGTAGGACTTCTGTCCAATTTCTACCTGAGGATTGCATTGCTTTTGCCATTGTTATTTTTAGAGTCCGATTCATCCTCTCCACCATCCCGGAACTTTGTGGGTGATAGGGGATGTGAAATTTTTGTTTTATTCCTAATAGTTGGCAAATGTTTTTCAGAACCTTTCCTGTGAAATGTGTTCCCTGGTCCGAATCAACTTGAATTGGCATCCCCCATCCATAGCAAGCTTAGTGTGAATTAAATAACACTTTGTACTGGCCTTTTTTGGCTGCAATTGGACATCCATTCATTTGTCTGTAATCTTATCAAAAGACATCGCTTTCCCCATTAAAATCACATGCCATACAGTTCCGATCTTTATATGAGTACTCTTACACTATCTCTAATTTGATCATTTGTTTGCGTGCAAGCGCTACACCACAGTACTTCACAAAATAATTATGTCTTTATCAATGCCCAATATAGTATATGAATATATCATACAAAGTTGGTTAAGGCTTTTCAGGATTTGATGTTATTCTTGTGTCTTTATGGCAGTGCTATACTGTATAATAAAAATAATCAAGCGGCAGTTGTATCATACCACTTTACACATCGTACCCGTGATATCCAAACCCTTTTAATTTAAGCCGTTTCTTTTTTTTAAACTGAGCTCCAGATCGAAACCCCCGCACTCTAGGAAAAGTAACAGGCGCCGAATCAAAATCAAAGCAGGTACAATACATACCAGTTATTTGATTAGGAACATTTTGGTTTCTTAACTGGCTAGGTTTTAAGCTTTGCAGTGCTTTTATATTTGGCAAACCTTGAACCTTGATGGCTCATGAAGTTCTGACGGCAGTACATAATTTTAACTAGTTCAGAATACTAAACTATCTGACGTTCGCAAATCGCGATATTCTGCGATTAATACTGTATTTCACTGACTTGATATACTTTAAACTAATTCATAGACCTCAGTCTTTTGTTCCTGCTTTTCTACCTTTCCACAAAATAACTTATTTTCTTCTCTTAACTCCTCAACTAACTCTTATAATTTCTACTTCAAGACAAAGGAAAGAGCACATGCTTCCTTCCAAGGTTTAAATCCTTTCTTAACATTAAAACAAACAACAACAAAGCATCCACGCAACCACTTTGTTTAAACACACACACACATACACATGGAAGCTTCCAAAAGTCATTCCACAGTACATCCTTTTTCATTCAAACTTATCATTTCAGACTGGGATGAGTGTAAAACATTCAAAGAGAATACAGAACATTGATTAAGACAATCGCTTTTATTCTTCTTTCTTCCAAACTGTAATTAACTCAAAACAGAAGTAAATTCAAGAAATCCTATCACTTTAATCTTTAACAGTTTTAACACTCTCCCAGCCCCCTTCAAGGCATCTACATATATTCTCTCCCCCTCTTTCCTGTTTTGGATGGGAGCTACGGGTTGTGAGATTTCGACCAATGTTGGCCGATAAGTGGAGTGGACGGACACCGGCTTTTGTCGGGATTCACAGTCTTCTGTGGGCGTGGCTACACTAATCCTCTCTCGTCTCCCATCTCCCTGGCTTAAGGTTTCTCCTAGTCACCCTGGTGGATTCCGGGAATGTGGTGCCCCCGGGGTTGTTCCATAGTTGTCTTGGGGTCTCCCATGCTTCCCCCAACATGTGGCTTCAGTGTGCCCTGCCTTGTGGCAGTGGTCACAGCGGGGCCCGCCATTCTCAGGTTTCCCTTTGACTGGTGCCCCCCTGCAGAATCTAGCCGTATGCCCTGGCTGGCCACATGTGTAGCAGCTGAACCCGGTTCTCCCCCTATCTCCGTTACGGGGGGTTCCAGTTCTCTCTCGTCTGGGCTTGGTTTGGGCAGCCTTCTCTTCTCTTATCCCGCTAGCCCACTCGACTAGCTCGTCATAGTCTTGGGATGCTATCACCCCCATCTTAAGGATCTCTTGGTGTGCCTCTGAGAGCCCGTCCTTAAATGCCTGAACAAAAGCCCTGTCTCTCCTATCCGCGTCGTCTCGTCCTGAACATTCCCTATATACCCGGAATAATCTCTCTCCAAATTCCGATGCATTTTCCCCCCGACCTTGTTTAGTGTTTGTGATCCTGCTCCAATTAGTGGGGGAGTTCCCTAAGACCCGTTGGACTTCGGTCTTGAATAATGTAAAGGGTGCCTGCTGGTCATCTATCTCAGCCGTTGTAGGAACGGCATGTGTCCACCTTCCTCCATTATAGTCCTGTGCTGCTTGGGTCGCTGGCCCTCCTGCCACCAACCTCCATTTATCCGCTGGACAGGCTGCCCTGACCAGCTGGTGTATGTCCCTTAAATGTAACTGGTGTCCTACCCAGAGCGAATCTAATTCGCCCCAAAATTCCAGGTTTGCGCTTCTGGGTTTTAACTTCCCCAGGGATGCCATAATCTGCTGCCTTTCCCCTGGCGTAAAAGGCTTATAGGTTGCCTTTGGTTGTGCTAACGTCCCTCCTCTCGTGACTGGCGCTAGATTATAATTGTCTATGTTTTCTTTTGATGCTGGAGTGGCTGTATGTTTCTGCACTGACTCGTATGGGCGCCGAGGGTCCGTTTCCTCTGATCTCTGCGTTATCTCCGCAGTGTTGTTTCTGTATTCTAACTCCCTCACTCTCTCCTGTAATACTTTAATTTGTTCTGTCTCTTTGTGTCTCTCCTCCATGGAGGCATTTACTTCCTCAATTAGTCCAGCTAACTGGGTCACTAATATTACTCCCATTACTTTTGTTTTGTCCCGTTTAACTCCGTCTACCCACTTTCTTTGATCTTCTAAAGTTTGTGATGCGTTCCACCCATTCCGTTTCATCTTTGCAACAATCGCTTCTCTGGCTAACAGATACTTCAAAATGAGAGCTACTGCAGTTTCTCCCTTAACAACGTGGTCTGCCATTTTTCTGTCTAGCAGTCCTGCAACCCCCGTATGCTGGCTGCTACAGTAAAAGTGCCTCAACTCTCTCCCTTATCTCCTGTCACTGATACTGCCCCAGCACCGTCTGTATTGCTGTAGGTTCTCGTAGTGAGGTTCCAGTGGGTCTCTTTCCCCTGGGCTCCCCCAACTATTCCTGACACCTCACGCTTGGACTATTTTGTGTTGTCTTATTGGGATGTGTGCTGGTTGTTTAGTGGGTTTGTCCGCCCCTGTTCCCAGCCCCTCTAAGTACAACGCCTCCCGCTCGGCCACCACCCCCACTAGCAGGGTTGATCCGTTACCCCCCAAAACCGGGTATCCTGCTATGGGCTGTGGTGTTCCCTACAGACGAACAAGGTTATCAAACTCCGCCCGGGTCCCTAATGGATCCTCCGTCGTCGTGTCTCTTGGTCAGGATGGATCGGGTCCACTTTTCCTCAACACTTACACACCTGTACTCTGTTATCAAAGCCCCTGTTATAGTTAGTAACTGTATCGACTCTGAGGTTGTTCGTCCCTTCAGAGTCAGTGTTGTTACCCGATTTACACTGTCCGTGCCTTGCACCCTGAGTGCCTGTGCCTCTTAGCGCCCGCTTCAAAACCCAACCTTAGCGTGGGAGATTTCTCCTCTTAACGTCCAGTTTAGGGTAGGGCACCTTGAGTCAAGCACTCCCTTGTCCTATTGCCTTGGCACAGACAGCGGTTTCATTTACAATCCTGGGTTAGTTACACCAATTAGTTCTGCATGCGGTACTTATCTTTATATTAGTCTTAATTCCTGTTATCAAATAGCCCAAAACCTGTTATCTTTACCTCTGGTCCTTTACTCCTATTAAAGTTAAAAGTTACTTACCTTTTTCCACGCGGTCGTTCTGACCTGTACCTCTTTAGTGCGGACTTCTGTTTCAATTTAAAAACTTAGGCAAGATTATACAGTTCTACAAGACAACAATACTTAAAACAGACAAACCCTAACCCTTAAAGGTACCTCACTTTGAACGGAGACCTGCACTCGCCTTTGACTGCTCTGGATTTGTATCAGATTCGTTTAAATTTGATCCCGACTTTCAAACTGTGGCCATCAGTCAGAAGTCAGATATCAAATCCTGCTGACTACGCCATTTTGTTGTAGGGAAAAATCCCTTACCAGCACAGAATAGAAGCCGAGTCGCAAATCAAGGTTCAAAGCGTGTCTTTATTGTACAATTTACTAGGATCCTAGGGAGACCCCCGTAGCCAGCTCAGAAACAGTGGCTTGGCCACGTTGATCTCAATTAAATCACATCAGCTCTGGATCTTTATAGGGATCCAAAATTCGCGCGGGAACATTTGATTATGCCTTTTTTTACACAATGTATAAAGTGGTCTGTCAGTTTCAAAAGTCCCTAGGAAGTTTCATGGATTAGCATTTGTATGGTGTGTGTTCGTGTTAATGGGATTACTTGGTCCTGCCCCGGTGTCTAAATGCGTTTCCCATTACTATCTCTATGTGTCCTCTTATTTAAATTGGTCCTATTGTTCCGTGTCTGTGTTTCCTGCTTGTGAGATTGAGTGTTAATGTCATCCTGTCCTGTTGGGTGTCTGGGGTATTTCATTCTTAACCTTTTATCCTTATCTCTTAGTTTATCAGATTTTTATGTCTGCCTTGGCCGAATTGGTAATATTTCAGTGATAGCTTGGTTTTGATAACCCACTCTCTGTCTCGTTTCATAGGGATCTTGATCTTCCTTGGCCAGTTTAAAATGCAGCTATGCGCTGTTGCTAGGCAGATTAGGGATCTTCCGTAGTTTCTGAAATTCGTGAGTCTCTCAGCTGTGCAGGGGGAGACCCGATCGAATATCCATCCGGGGGTGCCCCTCTGCATTGTTGGCCCGTTATGAGTGGTGCCAATTAGTCCAATAAAAATATGTTTGATGATGCAAATATGGTTTTCTGGAAAATTTCCTCCTTCAGTGTATAACCTCGCATTTCTCAACGTTATACTCCATTTGCCATATCCTCGCCCACTCACTCAGACATAGAATGCATTGAACTCATCGGGGAGGGATGCGTTGGAGCAGGCGATTTTACATGCCTTCATCTTGTAGCCTGTTATGTCTTGAAGACCTTGCCATAATCAGTGGGGGTCTGTGTGGCTAGCCTGGGATTCTAGCTTGAGAAGGCAGGACAATGGTACCTGGTAAAATGCTCATTCAGAGAGCCAGTGCACTCATAATGGGCGGAATGGCTTCTTCCTGCACTGTAACAATCCTGTGATTCTGTCTCTCCATGGCTCTGGCATCCAATGTAGTGTCTTGCATATTCTGTGGACATGACTTTCATCCATATGCTGCTGAGCAATGAATCTTTCAAATTGAGGTATATTAGATGATAAAACGTACGGATAAAGTCGACGTGGAGCGGATGCTTTCCCTTGTGGGGCATTCTAGGACGAGAGGTCATAGTCTTAGGATAAGGGTTCGAAAATTTAAAACAAAGGAGAAACTACTACTCCCAAAGGGTTGTGAATCTATGAAATTCGCTACCCTAAAGTGCAGTGGATGCTGGGACAGTGAGTAAATTTAGGAGAAGTTAGACAAATGTTTAATTGGTAATGGGTTGAAGGGTTATGGGGAGAAGGCAGGAAAATGGGGATGAAGAGCATATCAGCCAGGATCGAATGGCAGAGCGGACTCGATGGGCTGAATGGCCTAATTCTTATGAACCTATGAACTTATAAATCATCTCATGGGCCACACCAAACACTGTACCCCTGCACCACCCACCCACTCCCCACCACCCCTCCCACCCCATTTCCCTCTCCAGTAACTTCCTCCTCCTTGGACCTGGAATGCTGCCAGCTTCACCGTCAGTTTTCAACAAAGTAATTGACAGAACAAAATCATCCTCCACCTGGAATCTGTCACCCTCCACTTCCCTCCGTCACCTTCGAGTTTGAGCCCATCAGCCTTGACCTTCCAAACATCACTGCGTACCTTCCCTCTGTCCCCCTTGAACGTCTGAGCATCACCCTCGATGCCGTGACAATGACATTTCTCCCCTTTGTCCTAACTCCCCTCACCGTAGACATTTGTCTGCAATCCTTGGCCCTCTCCATGTTATTCTTGACATGTTCTTGCAATCCTTTGACTCACCCTCCGAGCTCTTCCAATATCCTTACCTCTGTCTGGACCTGTCCTCACACCATTTTGACCTCCCCTCTGTATGTGAACATTCCTCATGATGTGGAGATGCCGGCGTTGGACTGGGGTAAACACAGTAAGAAGTTTAACAACACCAGGTTAAAGTCCAACAGGTTTATTTGGTAGCAAAAGCCACACAAGCTTTCGGAGCCCCAAGCCCCTTCTTCAGGTGAGTGCATTCACCTGAAGAAGGGGCTTGGGGCTCCGAAAGCTTGTGTGGCTTTTGCTACCAAATAAACCTGTTGGACTTTAACCTGGTTTTGTTAAACTTCTTACAACATCCCTCATGACAGACAACATCCTCAGCTAGCCTGCATCTATGCTTTTGAATTGGCGCATGTATCTCTCTGATAGATCATTCACTCTCTGCGCTGATTACCAAGCGCTCACTATATTGTTAGCCATGCCAGGACCTGGTCATTAACCTCTGCATATCTACAGATGGTCAGATCATCTTCATCAGTACAACTTTGAGATTGTGTACCTGCAGGTTTACACAACTGAGTAGCTCTCACGCTGAGCCATCTTAATATTGCAGGCAGCATTAGCGATAGCGAAGCAACTTGCAGAGTATGTGATCACGGTGATTCCACTCGACCGCAAAACTTGTTACATGAGAGGAGTAGAGGGCAGAATCAGTGACAGTGAGCGTGCTGCAGAAAATGAGCCAGTACCCCAAAAACTGAGCAGGCCTTAGTGAAACAGAGAAAGAACTTGTCTTATACTACAGACTATGCAATGAGCTCCCATTGTTTGATGACAACTGTGTTGTACGCAGTTCTTGAGCATTTATGGTACAACAACATGTATCACATCTTGCCATGAAGGACATCTGGGTGTTTTTCAGATGAAAGAAAAATCCTGTGAAGCAGTCTGTTGACCAGCAATAGATTGTCCATAGGAAGGTTCATTAGAAACTATGCAGCTTGTGAAAAATCTGTCAAACCATGTCCTGCACCTCTACAACCAGTGCCATAGCCAACAAAACCATGGCAACAATGCCAAGGTGATAATTTTGGAGATGTATAAATAGCCCCTAGGAATTAACATTTTTTGCTTGCTCTTCATGATCCACAAAGCAAGCGGTGGGAAATTGCTACAACAAATTCCATAACTCCCACTTTGGTCACTGACATTCTAGATGTGTTGCATACCAAATGGGGTTTGCTTGAAACTATCACCATATTCAATGGGCTGCAGTTTGCTTCCAGTCAGTTCAATGAGTTTCCGGTAAGTTATGGAATTTGCCATCATCATGATACCTAAGGAAGGATGTGCTGGTCTTGGAGGGGGTCCAGAGGAGGTTCACAAGAATGATCCCAGGAATGTTGGGTTTGTCATATGAGGAGCGGTTGAGGAGTCTGGGTCTGTACTTGATGGAGTTTAGAAGGATGAGGAGGGATCTAATTGAAACTTATAGAATGCTGAAAGGCCTAGATAGAGTGGACATGGAGAAGATGTTTCCACGAGTGGGAGAGATTAGAATGCGAGGGCACAACCTCAGAGTGAAAGGGTGCTCCTTTAAAACTGAGATGAGGAGGAATTTCTTCAGCCAGAGGATGGTGAATTTGTGGAACTCATTGCCACAGAGGGCTGTGGAGGCCAAGTCATTGAATGTCTTTAAAACAGAGATAGATAGGTTCTTGATCAACAAGGGGATCAACCCTTGACTCCCTTTATCTGACAAAAATCTATCCAGTTCTGCCTTGAATAAATTCAATGACTACAAACACTACATTAATTTCTGTGGAAGAGAACTCCACAGACTAACAACCTTCCGAGAGAAAAGAAATTCTCATCTCCCTCTTACATTAATTTTATTAATTTAAAATAAAAATTATTAATTAATTTTAAATTAGGCTATATATGCTATCACCGTTATCCAATAAAAATGTTAGAGTGAAATTACAAAGTGACAAGGTAAAGCAAAAGCATACTTCAACAAGCAAACACACGCAAGGAAACCACAATTTGAAGATGGAGATTGGGTTTGTATCAAACAGCCAAATCGCGACTGCAAACTTGTATCATCTCTATCAGGACCAAAGCATGTCAAGGGATTGTTTGGTACCAACACATTCTCGGCGGAGTCATAATATATTAAAGTTTGTTTATTAGTCACAAATAAGGCTTACATTAACACTGCAATGAAGTTACTGTGAAATTCCCCTAGTCGCCACACTCTGGTGCCTATTCGGGTCAATGCACCTAACTGTTAAAGGATATTTGTTAAGGATAACTAAAAAGAGTTGAAAAAATACATTTGAGAGAAAACTATGTGGCTGTCATGCCTGTGTCAGGGAGGCAGTGGTATAGTGGTATAGTTGCTGGAGTAATAATCCAGAGACCCAGAGTAATGCTCTGGGGATCCAGGTTTGAATCCCACCATGGTGGTGCAATTTTAATTTGATAAAAACCTGGAATTAAAAGTCTAATGATGACCATGGAACTACTGTTGATGATTGTAAAAACCCATCACTAATGCCCCTCAAGGGAAGGAAATCTGCTGTCCTTACCCAATCTGGCCTACATGTGACTCCAGATCCACAGCAATGTGGTTGACTCAGTTCATGGGCAATTAGGGATGGATTATAAATGTTGGCCCTGACAGTGACACCCACATCCTATGAATGAATAGAAGATATTCACCTATGAGAAATCTGTTTTATAATGATTGAAAACGACTTTAAAAAATCAACGCTGAATCATTTTATCGGTGTGGTTAGGTGTACAGTAGTCAGTTTCTTAGTAAATTCAATTGTTTTTGACATGAGAAAGCACATGTAATGGCACCTCACAATGTTGACCTGGGTGCATGTCCAGATTTGTGCATAGGCTCTGATCCAGGTGAATTGAATCTTGAACCAACAGAATACATCACAGAAAACATAAGCATGAGTGGTTTTAGCGAGACTCACTTCAGGTTTAAAATATCCTGATCTTTTGCATTGGTTTGGTTGATTCCATCCTAATTGCACTGATATCACTGGCCCTCAGCTCCTAGAATTCATTTACATAATCCTCAATCTTTCTGCTGAGAGCAACAAAAACATGTATTTTTCTAAATAATTAAACAGTTTAAAACTGTACATGTTTTGGTAGTAAATTCCAAAATGATTTATGCGCATAAAAAGCATTTTTTTCTAAACCTGCGTATCACATTCAAATTTCTTAGAAACAAGAGGATAATGACAAATACTATTCTCCAAAATACATCCATTACAACCTAACACTGAATCTGAACGTGCAATCTCTTCGCCTGAGGCTCAATCTTTGGGCACGTACTCAACGAAGCACTATGACAGGAAAAGAGGCATTTTACATCTAGTAATCTGGGCCATTACTCTCACTCCATTTGTTATTTTAGAACCATTCTCAGAATGTTAACATCTGAAGGTGGTCCACAGTATTCCAGCTGGGAGTTCACGCCAAAATATTTGGATTTGTTTTTTTTTCCCACTTGGATCTGCTGCCACTGAACAGGCGTTGAAGAGAAAGACTGGAAAATAAAGCAAGGCTTCTGAAACATTTTTCAGCAAATGAACCCTGTTTTGCCATTTTGAATCATTTCTGCACCCACTGATCACCTTATACACCCTTTGTTTTGTTCTGCCTCCCTGTGACACATTGTTCTCCGAGTGAAAGGGTGGTTAGGTGACTATCCTTCAACATTTCCCCGCCAATGACCATGCTGAGCAGATCACTAGGAAGTGTATGAGGTCAACCCAAGGTGACACCTTTAACTCCCTAACGATTTGACTATCCTGGTACGTAATGACAGATTTCATTTCAAGTGCTGGCAATCAGAAATCATTGGCATGATGCGCCACCATGGAAGTTAGAGCCCCATAGTGACTTAGCATCCTGTGTTTTGAAGAACTATCAAGAAAGAATTGCCATCGCAGACATTCCTTTACAGTTCAGGACCTTTGCTAGCAACTACAAAACTTCTAAATTATTTTACATTCAAAAATCTCACAAACAAAATCCCACAAGAATCTTCTTTCGAAAAGATCTATCCAATAATCTCTGCAAGCAGCTGAAAATCCTGATAATTAGCCTTTTAAATGGCCACGTCAGGACTTGTGGCCCCTGTAATTGGTGAATGAGGAGATTCAGTCAGATGGTGAGGTTGGAAAATGGCAGCATCGGGATGACATTACTTATCCATGATTCATGGAGGCTTTGACTAGCAGATTAAAGTTCTGGGGAAAATCTGAATTTCAAATAATAAAAAGCGGTCAGTGAGCAGAAGAAACAAACGTCTTATTTTACTATCTGCTTTTGCCCCATTTTTGAATACAAATAGGATGGTAAAGAGACAAGAATCACCCCACTGTGTCTCTGGCATTGACAATCTTCAGTATAAAGCCAAGCAAAGAAACATCTCAATTATGGGATGAGCAAGCTATGAACAAAATCTGATAGCTCTGCATAGTAAATTATTGCAATGGTATTGCAGAGATCAGAGAAATGGAAATGGGGTCAAAGAGCAGAAAAAGCATTCCACCAAATGCCTTTGACCTAATTTTACGATGTCAGCATATAAAACAATATTTTGTACCATCTAATGAGTGTCCTTGTAAAAGAAAATAGAGAATATTTAGCATTGGCATTGCCATAAATTAAGTTCAACATGTTTCCTTCAATGTCTCCCTCAATGTCAACAAAACCAAGGAGATAGTCATCGACTTCAGGATGTGTAGTGGAGAACATGCCCCTGTCTACATGAATGGGGATGAAGTAGAAACGGTCGTGAGCTTCATGTTTTTAGGTGCCCAGATCACCAACAACCCGTCCTGGTCCCCCCATGCCGACACTATAGTTAAGAAAGTCCGCCAACACCTCTACTTTCTCAGAAGACTAAGGAAATTTGGCATGTCAGCTACGACTCTCACCAACTTTTACAGATGCACCATAGAAAGCATTCTTTCTGGTTGTATTACAGCTTGGTATGGCTCCTACTCTGCCCAAGATCGCAAGGAACTACAAAGGGTCATGAACAAAGCCCAGTCCATCACACAGACCAGCCTCCCATTCATTGACTCTGTCTACACTTCCCGCTGCCTCAGCAAAGCAGCCAGCCTAATTAAGGACCCCACGCACCCCGGACATTCTCTCTTCCACCTTCTTCCATTGGGAAAAAGATACAAAAGTTTGAGGACACGTACCAACCGACTCAAGAACAGCTTCTTCCCTGCTGCCATCAAACCGTTGAATGGACCTAACTCGCACTAAGTTGATCTTTCTCTACACCCTAGCTGTGACTGTAACACTACATTCTGCACTCTCTCGTTTCTTTCCTCTATGTATGGTATGCTTTGACTATAGCATGGAAGAAACAATACTTTTCGCTGTATGTTAATACATCTCAGCCAACGCTGTCTACCTGATACGCTGCAGGAAAGGATGTCCCAAGGCATGGTACATTAGGGAGACCATGCAGACGCTACGACAACAGATGAATGAACACCGCTCGACAATCACCAGGCAAGAGTGTTCTCTTCCTGTTGGGGAACACTTCAGCGGTCACGGGCATTCGGCCTCTGATCTTCAGGTAAGCGTTCTCCAAGGCGGCCTTCACGACACACGACAACGCAGAGTCGCTGAGCAGAGACTGATAGCCAAGTTCCGCACACATGAGGACGCCCTCAAACGGGATCTTGGGTTCATGTCTCACTATCTGTAACCCCCACGACTTGCGTGGGCTTGCAAAATCTCACTAACTGTCCTGTCTGGAGATAATACACATCTCTTTAACCTGTGCTTAACGCTCTCTCCACTCACATTGTCTGTACCTTTAAGACTTGATTACCTGTAAAGACTCGCATTCCAACCATTATTTTGTAAATTGAGTTTGTGTCTTTATATGCCCTGTTTGTGAATAGAACTCCCACTCACCTGACGAAGGGGCAGCGCTCCGAAAGCTTGTGGCTTGTGCCACCAAATAAACCTGTTGGACTTTAACCTGGTGTTGTGAGACTTCTTAATGTGTTTACCCCAGTCCAACATCGGCATCTCCACATCATGTTAATACACGTGACAATAATAAATCAAATCAAAATGTTTAAGTGCAATAATGTTCGACATAGATACAGGGGAGGAAGGTTAAAAACAGAACAGCCATTTGCAGTTGACTGCACAGGGAAATTATTTGTCCATTCGTAAATTTAGAGTAAACCTTTCTTCTGAGGCGATGGCCACATTAATTTTCTACTTTGCGGCCAAATTAGTTAACAGAACGCACCTTTGATAGAATGGCTGCAGCAGAACTGTAGCAAAGGCTTTCACTCGGCACTTGGCAGCTGCAAGTATAGTGCAGATCAAGTCCCAAACAGGCAATGTTTAAAGCAGCTGCATTTTTTTTATTTCCTATTCGAGCAGCTTAATTGAAAACTGGGCAGTTTTATAAAGCAGTGGGTGGTGAATCAGAATGGACTCTGATGCCAAACCTGAAGTTGGAGTATAACTTCCTCAGATAAAGAGAAAATCAGCGCAGCTGTTCCTGTTTATTTAGAAGTATTCATTCAAGAGCCTCAATGGAAGAAGATTGGCAGCATTTTGTGTTTGGGGAACGATGCACAATGCTGGCTGAAACTTAAAACTGGATGAATTGAAGTTCAATGTGCTTATTTTCTAATATTGTGAATATTGGTGAATATTTGATTTTAGACAAAGCAGGATTTGGACATCTGTTACAAAGTTAAATTTAAAAATGCTGATATTTTATTCCTATCAGAAGTCTCCGTTTTAATTTGATTTCCTCAGGAGACAGTGTATGAGCAGAAATCAATGTTTTTAATTATTCTGCAGCGCTATTTGAAAAAATGCACCATTTCCATCAATTAATTCTGTCACTCCATGTCTCATTGTCTGATTGCAATATTGAAAGGCTTTTGATAATTTTTGCTATTTCTTGGAAATCTTAGTTCAATTAAATTAAATGCACTCAAATAACAAAACTCTTGCAAAAGTTAATCTATTCTATTAATCAGAAGCAAGTACATAATTTCAAATCTGTTTGTCTGAACAGTCAGTATATCTTGGTGCTGTTGTGTTTACCAGCTTTGCTGCAGTGTTTCCAGCCACTACTTGCATTGCTATTGACTGATTTGTGTACAGGGCCTTAGCTTTGGGGGAAAAAACATAGAATCCTTGCAGTGCAGAAAGAGGACTTTCGGCCCATCGAAGCTGCACTGACAACAATCCCACCCAGGCCCTATCCCCACTAATCTCCCTGACACTAAGGGGCAATTGAGCTTGGCCAATAACCTAACCCGCACATTCTTTGGAGAGTGGGAGGAAACCCACACAGTGACGGGGAGAACGTGCAAACTCTACACAGACTGTGACCCAAGGCTAGAATTGAACCTGGTTCTCTGGTGCTGTGAGGTAGCAGTGCTAATCATCGTGCCACCGTGCCACTCTTACTTTAACAGAGTTAAAAAAAGTATATGTTATGTGCTGTGACAAACACTACCAAAACTCCTTGGTATGACCTCTATATTGTAAATGGCAGCTAAAAGAAGGTTTACTCAACTGATTCCTGGGGTGAAAGGTTAATCCCATGAGGTAAATTTGGACAGATTGAGCCGCTATCCATTGGCGTTTAGGAGAATGCGAAGTGATTTTATTGAGGGGAATTGACATGGTAGATGCTGAAAGGATGTTTTCCCTTGTGGGAGAGACTAGAACTAGGGGACAAAATTAAAAAATAAGGGGTCTCCCACTTAAGATGGAGATGAGAACAAATTTTTTCTCCGAGGGCTGTGAGTTTGTGAAACTCTATTTCCTGAAAAGCGGTGGAGATAGGGCCATTGGATATTTTTAAGGCTGAGGTAAATAGATTCTTGATTGACAAGGGAGTGAATGGGTATAGGGGATAAGATGGAAAGTGGAGCTGAAGCCACAATAAGTCAGCCATGATCTTAATGAATGGCAGGACAGGCTCGAGGGGCCACATGACCTACTTCTGCTCTTAATCTGTATGTAAAACCACAGCTATTTGTCAAGAATAGCATCACAAGGATAAACCTGTAGAGGGTTCTTCCGTAGTGGAGTATTTTCAGGTTCAAGGGTGCTGAAGATAAATTGTCATTTAAAGCAGAGATCTGTTATCATAGAAAATAGGGAGATAAAGATTTCAGATTTCCCCTGGATGGAAATAATACCAACCTGATAGAAAACAAATTGACCAAAATTAATTTGACCTTCATCCACCTTTATTATATCTCTTCCATGAGATGGTGAATTAATGCAAAACTAAATATCAAATGATATAATGACATATTCTGCACTGTGCAAATGCAACCTCTAAAAGGGGGTGGCATGATGGCACAGTGGTTAGCATTGCTGCCTCACAGCGCCAGGGACCCGGGTTTGATTCCCAGCTTGGGTCACTGTCTGTGCGGAGTCTGCACGTTCTCCCCGTGTCTGCGTAGGTTTCCTCCAGGTGCTCCGGTTTCCTTGCACAGTTCAAAAGATGTGGTGGTTAGGTGCATTGGCCATGCTAAATTCTTTCTCAGTGTACCTGACCAGACACCGGAGTGTGGCGACTAGGGGATTTTCACAGTAACTTAATTGCAGTGTTAATGTAAACCTACTTGTGACTCTAATAAATAAACTAAACTCTTTGTAGAAAGATCGCCTATATTTCATGTTACAGAACGGGGGCAATTTGTGACACTCAACTAGAAAATAGTTATCTTTTATTGCCTCCACTACATCTCATATTTAGACAGTGATGATTTGGAGTGTAAAGTTAATCGCACATTTTGATTGTACAGTTGAATACAGTCTTCTCCGACTATGCCTGGCAACGATCACAAATACATCAATCATAGAAACTTGAAAAAATGTTTGAGAAGTTTAAGCCTACTCATGAACCAAAAGTTATTCTCCCTCTGAGAACTATCGATACAAAGAATAAATACTTACAAATCAACAGTACGCAGCAAAGAGAGAAGTGACCTTGTCTTTTTTTGTCCAAACTTGTTTGAAATATCACTGAACAATGTTATGAATTACACTTAAATCATGCTCAGCAGTTCTATTGAAAGCACATTTTTCTTAATATATAAGCCTGTTCGTGAACAAAGGATATTCAACAACAAGTTATATTTACTTAAAGCCTTTAACGTCATAAAACATCCCAAGGCACTTCACGGTAGTGTTATAAAGCAAAATTTGACATTGAGCCACATAAAGCACAAGGCAGATGGCCAAAAGCTTGGTCAAATAGATTTGTTTCAAGCAAGGCAGAGTGGTGGAGAAGATTAAGGTGGGAATTCTATAGTTTAGGGCCTAAGCAGCTGAAGGCCCGGTCACCAATGGCAGGGCAATTAAAATTGTGGACATTCAATACAATTCAAACACATTTGGCAAAGATGCCAAGAGAAGCCATTGCCGGTGATACTCTGGCTATTTTTAGATTGATGAGAATGGAGCAAGACAGTTTCAGTCCCACCCAGCTGAATGACAGTGGAGAGGTATTTGAGGAGAATGGTGATCAACTGTGATAAAGGATGTAGACAGGTCACAAAGGACAAGGACAGATAATTTACCTTTAAGCTGTAATTTGTGAAGAGTTCTGTCGCAGGAGCAGAATTCTTTTTGGAGGGATTCAAACATGGAATTCCAGGAAAGATGTGCATGGATTTACAAACATACAACTTATGAACATACAAGTTAGGAGCAGGAGTAGGCCATTTGGCCCCTCAAGATAGCTCCGTAATTCAATAATTTCCTCCCCTCCACTCGCACATGCCTTTTGATTCCCTTGTTAATCAAGAATCTATCTACCTCTGCCTTAGAAGTATTCAATAACACTGCCTTTACTGTTGTCTGGCTAAGACAGAGGTTCAAGACCCTCTTGAGAGAAAAGAAATTCTCCTCACTCAGTGTTACACGGAGGACCCGTAATTTTTCAACTGTGTCCCCTAGTTCTCATCTCTCCCACAAGGGGAACCGTTCTCAGCGTCAGCCTGGTCAGGTCTCCTCAGGATCTTCTACGCTTCAATAAGATTTGGGAGGCAACAATTTGTTCAAGGACTTTGGAGTAGAAAGGGAGGTTTGCGATAGAGGTGAAAGTTCACAAGTATGGTGGGGTCATGGGTTAGTATTTTTGAGGGAAGAGGTGATGACAGCAGACTTGAAAGAGAGGGTGATGTAACAACAGAGAGAAATCCAATAACAATATCAGCTCATGTAGGGCTACAAAGGGGCGTTGGCTGGCCAGCAGTTTGGTGGGAATAGAATTGAGGGAGCAGGAGATGGGTTCGATGGACACAATGAGTGAAGATAGGAGAAAAGCTAGAGAATGATACAAATTGAAGATTACGGTAGGGGAACCTGTGCTGCACTCTGCTTTGTCAACAGTAACAGTGGATGAGTGGATTTCTCATGAATGTGAGATGGTGTTTGCTGGTGTTTTGATTTACCAGTGGGGGCTGCTGCTTCTGATATCATTGATGAAAACGACCTCTTTGAGGGCTGTGTCAGTGCCTTGGAGACATTAAAGTCAATTTTGCAAAGTGCTACAGACCATTACTGTTCATTTGGCCTTGACTCAAAAAGCCATGGTAACATTCAACTAGAATTGGAATAAAATTCAACATGTTTTTCAGTGATATTTCAAACACGTTTGGCAAAGACACTAACTCAATCCATTCTTTATACTTCCATTACCTTGCAGTCACAAGGAATTGGTTCTGTCATATCTTGGTTCGATAATAACCCAGGGAAAGTTGGACAGAAAAATCCGGTGTAACACCTTGGTAACTGTACAACTGCACCCCCTAATCACCCACACTGACAGTCCAGACCGCCCCCCCCCCCCAACACCCCCACCCTGCAACTCTACACTCTGACCCACCTCCAATACCCCCTGACCTGACCTTAGCACGCTATCCAGCTGCCACCCTCATCCTTCACCCATCCTACCCCTCACGCATTTATCTTACGCCTCCTACCCCCTTACACCTTCTTTCCGTAGCTTTTCAAGTAAGCTTTAGGATATTTAAACTCTTTACTTTGTAGACTACGTCAGCGAGAGCTGTAAAAAAGGCGGCATGGCTTGTCTTCCCCCAATGCTCCAGTGCTCCAGGAGGCAGTTCCATTTCAGCGATGCTCCTCATTTCTGGGGAAGTTGGGGTCAGATGTCCCAGCAGAAATGCTGAGCTCTGATGTTGGGTAGAAAGGTTGGAACAGAACTTCAATCCTATGGTGACTGTCAGTCCTTGGAACATCCTTTTTAATCACTGATTCCATTAAAAGATACATGTGTGACAAGAAACCTTTAGTGAAAAGATTAAGAGAGCTGAATGTTGAATCCCCACTTGGTCAGCTGTGCGTGCCAGGAATTAGGACATGAAGATGCTGGCATTGATTTCTGGTCTGTGCTAATTTACTCAGCTTTAATCAAAGTGACATTTTAAATGCTACAAATGGCCTCTCTGTCTTCAGTTTCAGGAAACGGGCTCCTGTTTGCTCTCGTGGAAGTGTTTTGTCAGTGAATACCACGGGAGGACAGGATCAGACTTGGCTATAAGGGAATCAGCGATGAAAATTTCCAACATTTGCTGTTCACCCTCATACATTCAGAATGATCACTGAAAATTCTGGAGACCAGTTGCCAATTCCAGAATTTTATTCAAGTATAAGTCACTGCGCTAGCGATGAGGGAGAGAAGGTGGAAAAAATCAAAGCTTAGTGTTGTCTCCACAACCTGGCATTAGTAATGCTATTAGATGCGAATCAATAGTCAATAGGGGAGAACTCAATCAGCATTTCCTTACGATACAAAAATACATTGTTTACTCAGCACAAAAACAATCTGCCTTTAGGTTTAGTCAGGAAGAATTCCTTCAGTTTTTCTCCCCAGTCCCAGGCCTTTCTGTGGTTGGAAAAGGACAAACAGTGAAGACTGCTTCAATGTCTTATTGACTATTTGAATTAACTTCTCATGATTGCAGTGCAGTCTTTACAGAAAGATGAAAGGCTGATCAAGAACAGATCACTGATCCCTTGAACGTGGTCATGCAGAATTGGCCTCCTGACATTTCAGCAAATGGAAAACGTAACTCGCGGTTGATAAGGCAGTGTCTGCCACAGACGTCTCAAAAACGTTTCATTTCATGCATAGAAACGTTCATCTGCAGCTGGTGAGGGCAAATAGTTTCAGTGCTCTTACCAATTAGACAATTAGCACCAGATGTCATAACATTGCTCTTCTCATGCTAAAGTGATTATAACATGCACCAGCAAATCAAATTATTTGAAATGGAATTTATTTCCACTTTATCTTAAACATTAAAATATCCTAGAGTTGTGATTGGATAGCATTATGACATACTATCGAATTCTAATCAGGTAGAAACAATATTGCAGTAAGAGTAGATAGAAAGTGAAGGTTGTACCAAGGTGCACCAAAGGTTCCCCCCTGAAAGAGAGATGGGAAATGTGTTCCTCATTTCCTGCAGTGCTCCCCACCACGAGGACCACGCTTTTCTTTTCGGAACACATTGATAATTCATTGTTAATAATAAAATCGCTTCCACATGGACACATCGCAGCGAATTAAAATGCTTTGCTCATGTTGTTTGATGAGGCTTTGTGTGCATTGGGCACGCATAGCAAAAGAAAAAGATTAGTGGAAACAGCTTCAAGAGTAACAAAATATAACCGATAAACAAAACCAAATGAAAAATTTGTTCACACTTGACAATTAAGGATTTGGCACCTTGCTTCTCAGTGTTAGATCCGCTACTCTCCAATTTCAGATAACAAATCAACTTATAAGAATTTTAAGGTGGGTGGTTGAAATGCTTTTTTCAAAATTTGAAACTTCTCCCTCCCAGTACTCATCATTCTTTTGAGTGTCAATCCTCAATTTAAAATGAAGCTAATAAATGCAATGTTTATGGGTTGCCAAGTGTCAGAATCCACTGGCAGAAGCAGCGACGCCAGCAATTCCCTTTGACAAAGTGGATTTATTTTAATTCGTTTATGGGACGGCACAAATGCTGGACCAGCATTTATTGTCCATCCCTGACTTCATTTAAGAGTCAACACATTGCTGTGGATTCGGAGTCACCTGGGGACCAGGCCAGGTAAGGATGGCAGATTTCCTTCCCTAAAGGACATTCGTGAATCAAATGGGTTTTTCCAACAATCAACAATGGTTTCATGGTCATATTAGACGTGTAATTCCAGATTTTTATTGAATTCAAATTTCACCATTTGCCGTGGTGGGATTCGAACCCTGATCCCCAGAGTATTACCCTGGGTCTCTGGAGGAAGGCATAAGCAATTTGAGACTTGTACAAACAACAAGTTCTTTTTAAAAAATCATTCATGAGATGTAGGTATGACTGGCAAGACCAGCATTTAGTGTCAACACCCAATTTGCCTTTAATAATATGCAGATGCGCCTTCTTGTTGAATTGCTGCAGTCCATGTGGTGAAAGCACTCTTATTGTACTGTTAGGCAGGGAAGTCCAGGATTTGGACCCAGCAACAAGGAAGAAACGATGATCTAAATCCAAGTCCATATGGTGTGCGAGTTGAGATGGGGGTGTTTTTTTATACCTGCAGACATTGACCTCGGTAGGTGTGGGAGTGCCACTGGAGATGTTGCAATAGAAACATAGAAGATAGGAGCAGGAGGAGGTCATTTGGCCCTTCGAGCCTGCTCTGCCATTCATTAGGATCATGGCTGATCGTCCAACTCAGTAGTCTAATCCTGCTTTCTCCCCACATCCTTTGATCCCATTTGCCCCAAGTGCTATATCTAGCCACCTCTTGAATACATTCAATGTTTTGGCATCAACTACTTCCTGTGGTAATGAATTCCACAGGCTCACCACTCTGAGGGAAGAAATGTCTCCTTACCTCCGTCCTAAATGGTCTACCCTGAATCCTCAGACTGTGACCCCTAGTTCTGGATTCCCCCACCATCGGGAACATCCTCCCTGCATCTACCCTGTCTAGTCCTGTTAGAATTTTATAAGTCTCTATGAGAACCCCAATGTTTAGGCTTGTGGATGGAATACTGAACAAATAAACTGATCTGGGTAGCATTGAGCATTGCTGCAGTTGTACCCATCCAAGTGTGAAGTTTTGCATCACAGTTCCAACTTGTGTCTAAATGGTGGAGAGGCTCTAGGGAACCAGGAGGTGAGCCACTTTCCACAGAAAACCCAGTCTCTGACTTGTTCTCGGAAATACAACATTTAGATAACTGGACCATTCAAGCACAAACTGCTTTCAGTATCTCAGGAGTTGTAAACACAGGGGAGGCAGTGACGTAGTGATATTGTCACCGGACGAGTAATCCAGAGACCTGGGTTCGAATCCCATCACGGTGAAATTTGAATCAAATAAAAAAAGTCTGGAATTAAAGGTCCAATGATGACCATGTCGGTTGTAGTAAAACCCATCTGGTTGATGAATGTCCTTTAGGGAAGGAAATCTGTTTTCCTCACCCGGTCTGGCCTACATCTGACTCCCGACCCACAGCAATGTGGTTGACTCTTAAATGCCCCAGTTCAAGGGCAATTAGGGACGGGCAATAAATGCCCACATTCCCTGAACTAATCAAACAAAACACCCAGATCCCTCTACATGCAGCATTCTGCAGCCTCAGTCCTTCCAGATAATATACTGCTTTACTGTCCTTGCTGCCAAAGTGGACAACCTCACATTTTCTTGCATCTGCCAATTTTTTGCCCCCTCACTTAACCTATAAGTCCTTGCAAGCTCCTTATGTCCTCTGCACAACTTGCTTGCCTCCCTATTTTTGTATCATCAGTAAATTTGGCTACAATGTAGGCTCTCTCCCTTCATCCAAGTCACTAATATAGACTGTAAACAATCGAGGACCTCGCACTGACCTAGCACCTGAGGCACTACACTAATTACTGTTTGACAACCCGAAAATGACTCATTTTCCTGAGTCTCTGTTTCCTTAGTTAATCAATCCTATATCCAGCTAATATATCATTCCAAGTACCATATGCTCTTAACTTGAGCAGTAACCTGTACGTGACATGTTACTGAATGCCTTTTAGAAATCCAAATATACTGGGCCTGATTCTCCCATCCCGACGCGCACGTTTTTTGGTGCGCGGGTTGGGAGATGCGCGTGTCGACCATTTCACGGGATTCGCGCATAAGTTTCCGATGCATGCGCGCTTCCCACAGCCGGAGAGCAGGCACAGTCGGAACCACGCTGGAAACCAGCGGGAGGACAAGGTAAGTGATTTAAATCTATTTTAAATCTATTTTAAATGTCATTATCAGGCCTGGGACTGAATTCTCCGGGCCTGATAACATCTCCCATCCCACCAGGAGTATTTCACTCCGGCGGGGTTTATAATAGCTCCCCACATTTGGGGAACTAGCGGGAGACGCCACTGGAGTGAAGGGAGAAGCAATCAGGGCCCCCCAGGGAGTCAGGTGGTGGGGGTTGGTGCCCCCTGGCACTGCCCAAGAGGGTGGCGATGGCCTAGTGGTATTATCGCTCGACTATTAATCCAGAAACTCAGATAATGTTCTGGGGACCCGGGTTCAAATCCCGCCACAGCAGTTGGTGGAATTTGAATTAAATTTAAAAAAAAACTGGAATTAAGAATCTACTGACGACCATGAAACCATTGCCGATTGTCAGAAAAACCCATCTGGTTCACTAATGTCCTTTAGGGGAGGAAATCTGCCATCCTTACCTGGTCTGGCTTACATGTGACCCCAGAGCCACAGCAATGTGGTTGACTCTTACCTGCCCTCTGAAATGGCCTAGTAAGCCACTTAGTTGTAACAATCGCGACAAAGTCTCAACAAAGAAATGAAACTGGATGGGCCACCTGGCATCGACCTAGGCACCGGAAAAGACAACAGCAAAACAAACAACCCTGTCGACCCTGCAAAGTTCTCCTTACTAATTCCCTCCCTAACGGTATTGTGGTCAACCCACAGCATGTCAACTGCATGGATTCAAGGCAGCAGTTCACCACCATCTTCTCAGGGGCAACTAGGGATGGGCAATAAATGCTGGCCAGCCAGCCATGCCCATGTCCCACAAATGAATAAGAAAAAAGTGCCTATGCCCAGGGGACACCTTGGAACTGCCCACCAGCCATCAGACAGCGCCAAAGGGGGGGGGGGGGGGGGGGGGCGGGGTCCACTATCACTCTGCAGATAGGATCGGTTAGGGCTGGAGGGAGGCCAGCGGTGGTCTCCGGGGGGGGGGGGGGGGGGAGGTCTGTCTCCCAGGGTGGTCTCCCTTTCATGGGGGGAGGGATCAGTGGGGGGGGGGGGGTCTGCTGGGAGGGGGTGTGGCAGATTGTCACTGCTGGGGGGGGGGGGGGGGGGTGGTGCCGGGGCTGGAGAATGCGGTACTCCGGGATGGTGGGTGGGGAGGGGGTGGTCCGGCCTGGGAATGCTTGTATGGGCCATGATTGGGCTGTGGCGGGACGGGACGGCGGGGGGGATGGGGGCGCTGTAGGGGCAGTACTTCGGGGGTGCTGGGCTGGCCAGCAAACGGCAATCTGACAATTCGGGGCCACTGCGCATGCGCAGAGTTCCAGAACTGTCAGACTCCAGCGTGAATAGGCCCCGCCCCCCGACCTTTTAATGAAATTCACGATTGTGACCTCCGCATTGCATAAAGTGTGGGAGATTCAGGTCAGAACTCCCATTGAAAAAACAATTGTGATTTACACCATTTTTCCCACCAATTGAGCACTTTACTTTGTAAATCCCTCTCCGGTTTGAAAAACTCTTCACCGCTACTCCTTGCTTTTTCACGTTTAGACAATTTTATATCCATGCTCCCATTTGTCCCTTTAATCTCATAGTAAAGTCTGTAGCAAAACTAAAGCCTATGTGGAACTTTGTCAATCTCCTTTGGAAAGTCCTTTTACAGAATATAAACTACACTATCCTCATCAAAGAATTCAATCCACATTGACTTTTATTTATTAGCCTAGTTTTGAAATGCCATTTGGTGATGTCTTGTACAGTAGATATGTCTGCAAGGGATCTATTGCTGCGAAGGATACATTCAAGGGGGTTATTGTTTAAAATGGGTTGGCCATTAAAATGGGGATGAGGTGAATTTTTTTCACTCAGCGGGTCGTGGGTATTTGGAACTCTCATTCTGAAAAGCTGGTGGAAACTCTGAATATTTTTGAAGTTTTGAATATTTTTAAGGCAGAGATGGGTACATTCTTGGTAAGTAAGGAGGGGTGATAGGTTATCAGGAAGAGGTGGGATGCAGATTTGAGGTTGCTATCAGGTCCGCCATGGGAGAGCTGGCTCGAATGGCCTACCCCTGCTCCTTGCTCGCATGCATACACTTTGATGATTGGAGTGATGGCCTGAAGCAGCCTGGACTGCTGTGGGATGAAGGAATCATGACTGTTTTCCCAGGAAAGTGAGTGCACAGATGGAGGAATCTCTTGTTGTGTTCACAGGATCAGTTGAACATTGGGGGGAATCCAGTGAAGGCAGCAAAATCCCATGCCTTCTGTTTCTGAGAGGCCAGGTATGTCGTACAATGAATGTGTGCTTCAGGTCTGGCAAATAGGACAGCAATGATTTGAGAGACACAGAAGTATGCAGTTGCTTCTCAGATGCCACATGAGCACGCAGTCCATCCTTGGAAGAAACCAGAAGCAAAGAGGTTGAAGACCATAATGACTTTGATGGCTGCCAGTAGGGCATGGTAACCAGTATTGCAAAGTGTGAGGTGTTCAGCAAAGAGATAGCTAGAGAGTTGTAGTCGCACCCATCACTGGTTCTCCGTCATCTTGAGGTAACTTAGTCTACGGCAGTAAATCTTGTGTTGACGGTTGAGCCTCCCATTCCCGCCTCTCTTGCTTTGCACGTGTTATTTCACTGCTCGAGGTTCCAGCCTTCCTGCGGAAGGTGTTGTCCTTCAGCCCCCAGAATCGGACTGTCGTGCTCCCATTGTCAGCTGCAGCATTCCTTTCGGACAGGCGGCTGCCCAATTGTCTTTGAAAGCCTTCCCGCCTTGGCAGCATAGGGATAGAATTGTGGGGGGCCTAACTGCCCACTGTCCCAAATACCTGCATATGCCAAGAGCGCCCCCCTTACCAAATGCTGAAACCATCTTTGCCCCACTGACCCCTTATGGGGCATCAATGAGGAGGAGTAGGATTACTGTCCTGTCCCTGATTAACACTGTGCCATCGGTATCTCTGAGCCATCGATTTCAGTTCCTGACTACAAGGTGGGGGCGAATTCAGTGTTTACCAGTGGCAACGCAGCAGACTTACAGCTCCTGATTATGCTTTGAACCAAATCTCCCTGTGTACTGTGAAGTGCCAATAAAAATATACAGCACTCATAATGTGATGGTGCTTTTATAAACACAGTCTGCTGAGCATAGCTTGATCAGTTAATTATTAAATTTAAAATGCAAAACACCACATTAAAAACAAAAGAAAGAATGTTGACAGTTTGCAACCTATCCCCCTATAGGAAACTAAATGTGCTTTGTAGTGTAAATTGTGAAAAACAACTAGTTATGAAACACCTAACAGTATTTATTTCAAGACTCCCAGATCATTGGTACAGAATGTCCTACATTTGAATAAATACATTCAGAAGATTGCGACTTGTTTGGAAAAATAGCTGTTGCTAGGAGATGGGGAATTGCTTTGGGGTGGGGGCGGGTGCTTCAAGGAGAAGCTGCTGCAGCAGGGGTTGGGGTATCTGCTTTCCCCCTCAATATTTGCTGGTGCTGCCTTTTGTTGCCTGTATGGCTCAGAATCACATCATCAGGGCAACTGGGGACTAATGGCTTAACTGAATGATACCACTTGGATTACTCGCAGTGCACATTATATGACTTGTTCTGAGTGAACTGTTGGGACTTGTCCTGTGGCTGCCTTATATAATTTCACTTGTAGATTTTCTGAATAAGTCAATATAGTCGCAAATCATTTTGATTCGTGGGGGTAAAGCAAATCCAAACATATAAGATATGATACGCAGGAATGATTTGCAATATGCAAGTTCTGGGAAAATAAAGTGAATTATTTCCCTCACGGGAACACACCTACTGGTCTTGGCTCCTCACTGTGAAAGAACTTGCAGATAACATGAGCTGGAAGTGCTCTTGTGCAGTATTATTAGCACTTTTGAAAATTGGCGCCAGGGTGGTTACTGTACAATCAAAGACAGCTGCTTCATAATCTCATTCGCTCAAGAAAGGCTTCTGTGGTTTCAAAAACTTGAATGCATTTCAAAATATGTCGGGCAAGTCAAAGCTTAAACTACTTGTATTATTAGAAATATTTTCCAACAAAAAAAAAGAGATAATTTTACATTTAGTAGCGAAACTTGCTCCAGACTGAAGCTGCACTGAAGTCTCAGAGGATGCGGTCTGACAAAAAAATTCTTCCCCCATGACGTGCTGCTGGAATTTAGTCAAAAGTTATTGCTGCTGAGAGTGGGCATAAAACTTCTCATCAAATAATGGAAATGTTAATTCATAAGCAATTACTTCATCTAAATATTTTCAGAAGCTATTGCAAATGACTCAACTTTTCATTTTATCTGCCCCAGAATGAATTTTTTCCCAAATTTAGACTGGCATCTTTTGTTCCTTCCAGAAGCAGACAAAATGGCGGCAGGGGAAAGGAGTCGATTGGTTCTGATGTTCTCGTCGATGACGATCACAGTAACCCGAGTAATTAATCCCTACGCAAAAACAAAAGTTTTGTTTTGAAAACAGACATTTGATGCCAGCTTTCTATTTTGGAAAATTTCAGCCAACCCCTTTCCAATTTCAGTTTCAAACAAACATTGCTTTTGATTGGTAAATATGTGCACAATAAATAAATATCGAACGGCATTGTGCATATATGGTGTGCCTGTGGTAAAAGATGAAGGTCACACAGACTGAGGGTAGATGGAGATACGCAATCGTAATTTCGCAAAATGAGCAGGGTTAATTTTCAACAACCATTTAAAATTTATTAATTTTGCTCTGTATCTCCATAAATCGCGAGTATAAAAAAAATGGTTTTTGTTATGCAAATGTCTCCAGGTAACAGCAATCTTTTCCAAGTTATGAAAACAGAAATTGCTTTGAGGTAGATCATGCAAGGGGGCTCAAAGTCAACTGCCGTCAAATGAATCATTTCCAGGTAAAAATGACACCATGGCTCAGAGGAAGACAAGACCAGGTGACCCTGTGTATTGTGTTTATTGATATGCAGCAGTGCCATCTACTGATGAAAATTAAACAGTGACCAATAGCTGGAATTACTCCTGAAGCAATGTGTGGCACAGTGCTGCCTCACAGTGCCAGGGACCCAGATTCAATTCCAGCCTCCAGTCACTGTCTGTGTGGAGTTTACATATTCTCCCCTAGTTCTGCATGGGTTTCGTCCGGGTGCTCCAGTTTCCTCCCACAGGTTAGGTTGATTGGCCATGCTAAATTGACCCTTCGTGGTGGGGGATTAGCAGGGTAAGTATGTGGGGCTATGGAGATAATGCCCGGGTGGGATTGTTCTCAGTGAATGCTTGATGGGCCAAATGGCCTTCTGCGATGTGATAATGATGAGCCATTTTCCCAGCTCGTTTCTGAGTATTGGTGCTCCAGCACTAACCCAACATTTTCACTTACAGCCACAAGACAAAAACTGCACAAAATGGGCCATTTGCCCACTTTTGGGAATTTACCCCTAATCACTGTTTTAACATCGCACCCAAGGTGGCACAACGGTTAGCATTGCTGCCTCACAGCACAAGGGACCCAAGTTCAATTCCCAGTTTGGGTCACTGTGTGGAGTCTGCACGTTCTCCCCATGTCTTTGTGTGGGTTTCCTCCAAGTGATCCGGGTTCCTCCACAGTCCGAAAAATATGCTGGTTAGGTGCATTGGTCATGCTAAATCCTCCCTCAGTGAACCCGAACAGGCGCCGGAGTGTGGCGACTGGGGGATTTTCACAGTAACTTCATTGCAGTGTTAATGTAAGCCTACTTGTGACACTAATAAATAACTAAACTAAAACAGAGCAGCAGCTTGGCAAAGCACATACAGTATATTAATCCAAAAACCTTTCACCCCCTTGGGTAGTAAATAAATTGTTCGAGCTTAAATTGAAGAAAGGGCCAGGAAATTGTTGCACTCCAATCGAAGATGCCAATCTAGCTAATTCAGTTCACTTCATGTGAAACAGGCCTCAATAAAACCAAACCAAACTTGTGCTCCGGAACTAGCTGCACCACTAGCCAATCTGTTGCAGTACAACCACAACATGAAAAATTGCTTAAATGGGACCTTTCCACAAAAAGCAGGACCAATGCAGCCCAGATAATTCCTGCCTCAGCAGCCTACTGTTAATCATCAAAATGATGGAAGGAATCCTCAATAACACCAGCACGGGACCCCGACTCATGTTCGTTTTTGGACCCGTCAACACCATTTGGCTCCAGAGCTCATTCCATCTTTGGCCCAAATAAGGACATCAGCTGAATTCCAGAAGCGAGGTGACAGTGACTGCCCTCGACATCAAAGCAACATTCAGCTGGGCACTGTACCAAGATATTACAGCGAATCTGAAGTCATTGAGGATCAGGGGGATAATTCATCACCGGCCGGAGACAGATCTAGTACAAAGGGATAAAAGCAAAATACTGCGGATGCTGGAAACTGAAACAAAAACAGGAAATGCTGGAAAATCTCAGCAGGTCTGACAGCAGGTCAGCAGAATAGAGCCAACGTTCCGAGTCTAACTGACCCTTCATTACGTTAACTCTATTCTCTCCCCACAGATGTTGTCAGACCTGTTGAGATGTTCCAGCATTTTCTGTTTTTGCACAAAGAAAGTTGGTTCTGATTATTGGAGACCAATAACGTCACGCCCAGGATGTTGCTGCAGAGATTCCTGGGTCACGACGCAGCAACAAGTTGGGAATGATGGAATTCTCTCCATTTGCCTTACGCGGATCTAACTGCAACAATGCTCAAGGAGTTGGGCACAATCCAAAAGAAAAAGGTTGTTGCTCAATCAGTAGCTCATTCTACAAGATTAAACATTGGTAAACCAATGGTGGAGAGGATCAAAGACATATGGAAGGAGGAATAGTACCTCTCACTGGTGAGCTCGCTGCATTCGTTGGAGTGGCTCATCCGGTATTAGTCCTCACCTTCATCCAGCTCTCACGTTCTGACCTGCAAGTAGTTATCAATGTTTCAGCGGATGTGCCAAATCAGGTGAGGGTAGCCATTGGGCCTCCTACCCTCAGCGGCTTAGGGATGCACCTACCCTGGGTGCGAAAACTGATTCAGCAGAACTAGGCAGATGAGACCAATCCAAGGTAGAATGCACCATGTAGAACACAGAAGATGTCCCAGTCATCCACTGCATCTGGATCTATTCCCAGCCATCTATCTCATCTTGCCGCTGAACCAAGGCCAGGACAGGAGAGTGAGGCGCTCGATGCGCCCCTCTCCCTCCCTATAATCCAATTCATGTTCATCATCTAAATGTTACAAGTCCTGTGGCAATGGGCAGCAGGTATGGATTCCCTGGGAGCTGTAGCCACGAACCTGAGCTCAATTGGCTCAGCCATTGAGTAGGCCATAGAAGGCAGCAGTGTGGAAGTCGGCTATCCCGATTGCCTGAGCAGTCCTTTTCAGGACCACACTACTCACCATTCTAGTATGAGAAAAGATGTCCTAAACGCTGTCTCTTCACCTCCCTGACCAGCAGACTACAGTTGCCAGGGATCCCATCAATGTGGGCAAGTCAATCACAAACAAGAGAGTAAAGGTGACATCGGTCACCATTGACACAAGCAACATCTACATCGACGTCATAGCTGACAGACCTCAGAGAAGTCAGTTGAGAACTGGTTAGATACATTGTCGGGCATCAGACGGAGTGGGGTCGTGGGGGAACACCGTGCACTCTGAAACCAATGATCAACTGGGCGGGTGAGTGGGGAGGCGGCAAATGGCCTCAGAAGTCAGAAATTGAGGGGGGGGGGGGGGTGGCGGAAAGGAAGGTCACTTTTCGCGAGTGGAGGTGACTAACAGATCTCTCTATGCTGTTGCACACAACAGAGAGATGTGTGCATGCGCGATAGCGCCTTCTACTGTGAGCTGCCAGCTTTCCAGTGAGCTCAGGCCCCGCCCCACCTCCTCCCCCTACTGGTGGGTAACATTTCCCATTAATATTTGCACAGAGTGACACAAGATTGGACTTGTGGCCTCACTGAAAAAACAGATCTAAAAACTCTCCCATTTTTACACATATTCGCGCCTTTAAAATTTGTTTGATAAGATTGCCCATATACACTCTACAGAAAAATATTCTGATTATGGACTGGAAAGGATCACACAAATTCTGTCTGTAAGAATGTTGGTGCATCTTCCGACACAGTTCCAGTCACTAATGGGATTAACAGGGTTGCGTGCTGGTGCCAACCCTCTGCAGCATGTTTTTCTCCACTATGCTTTCCGATGCCTTCCAGGATGGTGATCCTGGTATTGAAAGCAGACATTGCATGGACAAGAAGCTGCTCAATCCGAGATGACTCAAGGCAAAGTCCAAGATCTCCAAGGTCATACTTCATCTCCTGTCAGCCACTGACTGTGCACCAGCTGTCGGATTAGAGCTGAACATGCCATAGAGCATGGACTTGTTCTCCAATGCACAAGACAACTCCAGTCTAAAGTAAAAGTAAAGTTTATTTATTAGTGTCACAAGCAGGCTTACATTAACACTGCAATGAAGTTACTGTGAAAATCCCCTAAGTCGCCGCACTCCGGCGCCTGTTCGGGTACACAGGGAGAATTTAGCATGGCCAAGCACCTAACTAGCACGTCTTTTGGACTATGGGAGGAAACCGGAGCACCTGGGAGGAAACCCACACAGACACCAGGGAGAACATGCAAACTCCACACACGCAGTGACCCAAGCTGGGAATCGAACCCGGATCCCTGGCGCTGTGAAGCAGCAGTGCTAACCACTCTGGTGCCCTCATGATCAGCAAGAAAAGTAGGGTTTCAGCCTGTCCAGGAAAACCCATGACCAGAACCTGCAAGCAGCGGATAAGTCTCAGTAGCACACAGACTCTCTTGAGCCATCTATATTGACAATGAGACACATGCAAGGATTGCAAAAGAAAATATAACCTTCGGCAGACTTTGAACATCAGTCTGAGAATGAAGAGCAGCAAGTCTGCCTACCAAACTGAAAGTCTATAGAGCATTGGTCCTGCCCACACTGATATATGCATCGGTTTATCAGTGTCATGCCAAGAAGCTCACCCACTTTCTTTCACTTGAAGCTTACACGGCAGGACAAAAATACGAGACACGAGATGCTCAACTGAGCTGGAATGCCATGTATCCACATAATATACTGGGATAGTCTGACCCTCACTTACCAAAGCAAACCTTCTACGGGAAGCTCAAGTCTGGGATGCTCTCTCATGACAGTCAAAGGAAGCGTTACAAGAACACACTAAAGGCTTCACTTAGTAAATGTATCAGAAATTCAGGAGAAATTTCTTTAGCCAAAAGGGGGTACGAAAATGGAATTTGCTAGCAGAGGGAGTGGTTGAGGCTCGTAGTATAGATGCATTTAAGGTGAAGCTAGGCATGTTTGAGGGAGAAGGGAATAGAGGGTTATAATGAAAGATTTAGGATGAGAAAAAATGGGAGGAGACGAGTGGAACATAAATGCCAACATATATGGGTTGGGCCGAATAGCCTGTTTCTCTGTCAAACATACTACGTAAAGGAAAGATTAAGAGTTAAAGTGGTCACAGACGAGCAGGTGAAATAGGAGTAGGCCACTTGGCCCCTCAAGCCTTCTCTGCCCTTCATGGCTAATCGCCTTGTGTTTTGAATTCCACATTCCCCATCTAACCTGACTTTGGCGGTGGTGGTGGCGGCGGCGGGGGGGAGGGGGGGGAAGAAGAAGAATTATAGGAAATTTTTTTTTAAATGCCAGACATGTAATGGGGCTTGGGCCACACCACACAGAATATCAATGGGAGTCAGTCACCCAATGAAACTTTGAAGCGGAGAGCAATAAAGGCCTTAGGGCGACGCTGAGTTAATCTGGGGAATGCCACAAAGACTATTTCCCATATGGGATCCCAGCTGCGGGTTTCCCTCCGGCAGGATGTGGCACGTTGTGTGGTGGGATTCTCTGGTCCCGCCGCTGTCAATGGGAATCCCCTTGACATCACCACACACCAGCGGGAAATCCGGGGGCAGGGGTTGCACTGCCGGAGGGACCAGAGAATCCCGCCGGCGTGAATGGCTGGAGAATTCTGGCCATTATTTTTAAAAGAAAAATCAGATCCCATGTCCAATCAGTAGAGCGGGGTGGAGAGAAAATCACTTTTTGAAACTTCTGAGGGGACAGAAGGTACTATTCATTAAGTATGTGCGAATAAATCTTCAACTTGTAATTTAGGAAGTTTGGCCCTGAACACCTGAGACACATTAGAGCAAGGCTCTCAAATACATGATTGGTGAAGTAGGGGACAATGGAGGTTCTATAGCACCACCTGCAGTGCGAACACTGCAAATGCATCGAGTAACTGAATAAAGTTTATACATCAGCAACTTACAATGGGAAAGTTTGACAATATATCAAAAATCCTAAGGAGGAATTGTGGATAGCCGTGTGCGCTTTCAAAAAAGTAGATATGTACATGTAAACATTCTGAAAACAGCAGTAAAAGTGCTGACTCTGCTATAGAAAATACTTTAAAATCAATTTTGACAATGTTTATATTTAAAATCCATTCTTTATCTGTACAGTTTTAGTTAGTTCCCATCTTCTCACGAGCTGCAATTAGTCAAATCCAGATCAGCGCAATCTGTAAATTTCCAAGTTTTTTTAAAACTAAGTAACATGCTGTAGCTCAAAATTATTCCCAAAAACACCTTGACAACACAATTAAAATTTTCTGACATATATCATGTTACTTACATGAGCTTTCATGGCAGATCCAGAATTACATCATCTTATTTAAATGATCTTTCACACTTCATTTGAAGCTGTAAACCAGTCCGAGGGTATCCCAACTCTTGAAATTAGTAAACTGCAGCTTCTGTACTTTTGAGGCTCTTTTTAATAAAAAGTCAAAATAACAGAAAAGCCAAGACAATTAAGCAAAGGATAGATTCAGAAGTTGGCACAGAAAGCAAGTCGATGGATCGTATTCTCCCATTTTGAGGATAAGTGCCCACGCTAATGGGAAAACAGGAGTGTTTCCTGCTGGTGCTGGCAGCACAGGTGGGATTCACCGGCCTGAAAGATTCAAATGAGGTCATTTGGTGCAACCCACCAGCCAGCCCCGCTGTTCCAAGACTGGGCTGCCACCCTTATAGCGCACCCTGATCTCTGCGCTTGAGACAGGTCTCTTCTCCCTGCCGCCCCCACGCCCAAATAACCAGGGGAGCGCCACCAACCTTTCATGAAAGAGGGACATCCTCCGTCCCACAGGCATGGTGATGGCACCCCCCCCCCCCAGACCCTTCATTCAAGCACCCCCCCCCTCACTCAGGTCTCCTCCCCCCAGACCCCAATGCAGGCCCCCTTTAGGCTACACGTATTGGTAGTGCCCCTGGTGCACTGTCCCCTGGCGCTAACATCCTAGCCTGTTGCCTTGGGCCCAATGGGCCATCTGCCCCTCTGCTATTGCCAGGCAGAGGAAGGGACCCCGAGAGGTCCTGGGGTTGGGTGGGCTTGGGCTGGGAGAAAGGGGTTGACCTTGCCACTCTGCCCCGGGATGGGAGCGTCGTGGCTAGATTGCCCCTTCTAGTCCGGGCAGACCTGAAGATCACCCCCCCCGGCATGGTGATTTCAGGGGGCCCTGTGATCAACGACTGCATTCCTGCCCGTCAGCTATGAAAATTCTGAAGTGGCCAGGTCACTTTAATCTCTGGTCACCTGGCAGGATTTTAAATCATTGCAGCACTCCTAAAACCATACTAATGATACCCATTGTTCATGAACAGAATCTCATACAAAGACTTCAATCACCACAGAGGATATTCTAACCAATCTGCCCTTTGCAACTTATTCTTGTTGATTGCTGGAACCATGTAGCAACGGTAGCACAGTGGTTAGCACTGCTGCTTCACAGCTCCAGGGACCTGGGTTCGATTCCCAGCTTGGGTCACTGTCTATGTGGAGTTTGCACATTCTCCTCGTGTCTGCGTGGGTTTCCTCCGGTTTCCTCCCACAGTCCAAAGATGTGCGGGTTAGGTTGATTGGCCATGCTAAAATTGCCCCTTAGTGTCCTGGGATGTGTAGATTAGAGGGATTAGCGGGTAAAATATGTAGGGATATGGGGGTAGGGCCTGGGTGGGATTGTGGTCGGTGCAGACTCGATGGGCTGAATGGCCTCTTTCTGTACTGTAGGGTTTCTATGATTTCATGTTTAATATCCTCAGTTGGTCTCGAGACCCTTGCTCTGTCAAATGTACATTAACGACTTGGCAGAATGTTTCAAACAAAATTCCATGTTTGCACGTGATGTCAAAATTGGAGGTCGGGCAAATATTTGGCAACATTGCAGATTAATGAGGAAACAAGTCATTTCATCAACTGTGCCAAATAAGTGGTAGTTAATGAGGATAAATAGCATCTTAGCAGGGAATTGAAATGTTTAAACGCGTGTATTAAAGTGTTCTATCTTGCTGATCACAAAAAAGAGATTTGAGGAATTATAGGAGATAAACCTACAAAACAGTCAGCACTGTTTAGCTGTAGCTAAAAGGTAAATAAATTACTTAGCAGCGTTTAAATAGGTGAACTTAGATCCTGTCTTACATACTGTGTGCAATTCTTGGTGTTGGCTCAGAAGGATATCGCTTAAGGGAAGGAGCAATTACAACAATTCCGGAAATCAAGAATTCAAGTTATCTGAAACGGTTAAAGAAGTTGGGTGCATGGTTGAATGAGTTAAGGTATCAGAGTTAGGCTGTAATTGAACCAATGGTCTTTTCTCATATTCAAAGAAGGTGTGGCTGAAGGGCAACTCTGCATAACATAGCCCCATGGTAAGAAGTCTCACAGCACCAGGTTTATTTGGAATCACAACCGTTCGAAGCGCTGCTCCTTCCTCACTCACCTGATGAGGGAGCAGCGCTGAAATCTTTAACCTGGTGTTGCGAGACTTCTTACCGTGTCCCCCCCCCTCCCCAGTCCAACACCAGCATCTCCACATCATAGTCCCATGAGCAGAGCTGAAAGGATAAACTGACAACTTTTGTCCAAAGCATTTTTGTCCTTAAGAATAACCAGTCATTTTTGTACAGCATGTAATAGGGCAGTTTGAAGAGAGAATCAACAATGCTGGTTGAAGTAACAGTAAAGATTCCAGTACTGGACATCTCTCAAGGAATAAGAATACTGTAAATTAAATAATGGAAATATACATATGGACAAAAAACAAAAAAATACCAGAGAAAACAGCAAAGTATGCTCCAAAATTGTATTGGTATGAACATGGAAGGAAAAACAGCATAGTTTCCAAAAACTTTCCTTAAAATTCTAACCATCACAAAATAAAAGTTCAAACTTGTTTTATATTTAAAAATGCTTCAGATTGATTAACAATGCTTTAACGTTAACCATTTATATAAACATATTCCTTAATGCTGACCCAGCAATTATTTAATTTGGGTAACATTATCCAATTTTAAATCGGCAGAAAAGTAGGGTTAGGTTAGCAAGTCATTTTATACACTTGGGTAAAACCAATTACAATAGCACAGTCCTATAGTTATAGAGCTACTGAGGATGATCTTGTCTTCTCCCAACTGAAACTAGTCCAAAAAATAAATTTCAATTGCGAGGTGTTGACTTTGAAAATAAAAGTGCATCAACTCTAGTGGTCGTGATCACACTGCCCTCTTTTTTTTTAAACAAAAAAACTAATTACAGATTGAGAACAATATTCCAAACAAACACATCTTTGTTCGGAATCGCAAAGAGGAGATAGATACTCCATTCTCTGCAGCATCCTCCAATGCATCCCCCCCACATGTGTTAACAAACGGACAACTCTTCTAATTAATAAAAAGATAATAGTTGCATGTCTGCAAAGATATGGAGACAGCTCAATTTGCCATGCATGTTCCTATCATGATGTAATTTTACACTAATACAGGCACGCCAATTTGCTGCACTGGCTCAACATGTTTTACAGTGCAACAGGGAAAATAACAGAAAGAAACACACAAAAAGCTGAGAGATTCTGTCACGTCATGCCATCGGCACTGTGCACCAATTTCAGTGGAATTTAAAAAAATTCATCTATAGGAACTGGAGTGCTGAATCTCAAACACACTGCCTGGGGGAGGCAGATTTGATTGTTGCTTTCAAAAGAAAAGTTGGATGATTATTTGAACAGCAAATATTTGCAGGGCTGGAAGAGGGGGGTAGGGGGGGTTGGGGTTGTACAACCAGCTGGGTTGCTCTAGCAGAGAGCTGGCACAATCACAGCAGGCTGAATGGCCATCCTCAGTGCTATAACAATTCTATTTCACCCACAGATTTTCCTTACATCATGTCTGGGTCTGTGGTTATCTAATTGAGAGAGATTGGTTGTAATGATTAGTCGACAATCCATCATGACTGTATCATGCAATACCATGATGGTAAAAGGCGAAGTAGATGAACGATGCTTTGTTTTTCATCCAGGAGTTCTTAGGAGAAGTATATTATTTATTTGGTAATTATTCCACAACTTGGTTCCTGGACTGTCAGCTCAAACCAGGCCTCTTTTAGCTCTAATGAAGGAGGGATGCCAAAGGTCAGGGAAAAGGAAATTCCCAAATCCACACAACATAAAATATTCCACAGCACTGTGGTCTCCTGTATAGCTACTAGATTACTGTACACAACTGTATTTGGAAATACAATAGGAATCTTAAGTCTTATGCAACATTCGGCATTACAAATAGGTGAAAGGCTAACAACCTGAAACATTAAATGTTTCTCTCTGCCCACCAGCTGAATGCTTCCAACATTTTTGGTTTTTATTTTCATTGCTAAGCAGCCTGTACACCAGACAAAAACAAATGAGATGTTGTGTCACCACATCCAAGCTAGTTTCATTACAAATGTTATCTACACTTAACATCTTCAGAAAAGGCAAACCTTATTTGTTCCAATACAATGTTAGAGACATGGTAATAAATTAAATCCAGCACGGCAATATTTTCTACACTAGGTATCTTTCTGTGTAGGATTTTCAGTGAAAGGCAAGTTATCCAGAAGAATTTCTTTCCTGGGTGCAATGGCTGTGGGGAAAGAAAAAGGTAGGTTATTTGATCGGTATCTTATGAGAAGGGAAATTGAGGGCTATAGAGATATTAATGCACTTTTGGAGATTTTTATGAGAGAGGCAGAGGAAGGATCTCAGTATTCCTTTAAATAGATCACGAAAGTCAAGTCCATGATAAAACCATTATTTATCAACTCTGGGTGGAGCATTTTCCCACATCTTTCTCTTGTGTTGGATTCATCTGTACGAACTATTACGTTTTCAAAAACAATTGTATTGATTCGAATGCTGTCAGCCTAATAAAACATAATTACAGGTTATGCTGTAGCTTTTCTGATCATAATACTGAGACTAGCCAACTGTTGTTACAATTGGGAAACTTGGGCCTCATGGAAGTTATTTTTAAAAAATCAGAAGCAAAGAAAAAAAGATGTTTAAAAATTGATGAAAATGATTTATTTACACAGTGGACTTGTGATGGGAATCTCTTATTATTTTAATCTGACATTTAATAAGATAGACAATGTTTTAAACAGGGAAGGTGGTTACTGGAGGTCAATCATCTCAGCTCACTGCAGGGGTTCCTTAAGGGGAGTGTCCTAGCCCAGCCACCTTCAGCTGCTTCATTAATGACCCTCCTTCCATCACAAGATCAGAAGTCACACGACACCAGGTTACAGTCCAACAGGTTTATTTGAAATCAAGCTTTTGGAATGCTGCTCCTTCATCAGGTGATGTGTGGTACAAATGTTACTTGACTCTTAAGTGCCAGGCAATTACCATCTCCAGCAAGGGAGAATCTAACCATCTCCTCTTGACATTCAAAGACATTTCCTTTACTGAATCTCCAACATCTTGGGCTTACCATTGACCAATACAGTGAACTCAACCAGCCATATAAATACTATGGCTACAAAAGCAGGTCAGAGTCTGGGTATTCTGTGGAAAGTAACTCACTTCCTGGCTCTCCAAGGCCCGTCTACCATCAACAACGTACAAATCGGGAGTGTGATAGAATACTCTCCACTTGCCGGGATGATTGCAGCTCTATTGACACAAGAAACTCAATACCATCCAGAACAAGGCAACCCATTTGATTGACATCCCATTCATTAGTTTAAACATTCGCTCCCTCCACCACCAATGTACAGTTGCAGCAGGGTGAACCATCTACAAGATGCACTACAGAAACTCATTAAGGATCTTGCGAAAGCATCGTGCAAACTCCAACCTCTATCACCTCGAAGGACAAGGGTAGTAGGTCGATGGGAACAGCACTACCTGCAAGTTCCCTTCCAACCATCCTGACTTGGAACTATATTAATGTTCCTCCAGTGTCGCTAGGTCAACACCCTGCACCCTGTGGGTGCACCAACAGCATATGGACTGCAGTGATTCAAAGTGGTGGCTCACCACCACTTTCTCAAGGTCAATAGAGATGGGCAACAAAAATGCTGGCCTAGCCAGCGACACTCACAGTCCGTGAAAGAATTAAAAAAATTACAGCCTTCCATCACTACTCCAAGCAAGCTTTCATACAAACTGGCAACTGTTAAGAGCATAGCAGCATCTGACCAAATACGCAGCATCAATTTTCACCAAGTGACCAAGTTGCTCTGAAAGCAAAATCCCCTTCAGCTGGAAAGTCAATCATCATTTGGAGAAATAGGTTATTTAAAGACAGACATGCTTTTAAGAGTGAAGATCTAAAGCTATTAACTTTAGAACGCTATTACGGAGCAGTATTCCTTTTAATACCAGATCTTTTGGTTTGGAATACAAGTGCTCAACACTAACCTATCCAAAGCAACCTCAATACTCAACAAAAGACAACTTGCATATTGTTGGAAATATTTAATAATAAGAAACTCAATGCTGGGGGGGCCAACTTCTGAAACAGAAGCACACTGATTAATTTATAATTCACACATCTAATAGATGATTATTATTATTCAGAAGACGTGAAATTCAGAAATAAACTGCAAAATTATAAATGAATTACAAGCCTCTCCAATGGAAGATCACTGGATGGAGAATGGGTACCTAACATAACCTCTGCAGTGCTTAAGTTCAACTGGGCCCGAGTCCAAGTTAGTTAATTTAATGATCAAATCCCAAATGGGCTGCAAAGCAGTCTTGTTGGAAGAGAGTAATTAAACCTCCTATTCAGCAGTAACTTGAGGCAATGGTGATTTCTACAATGGGAAACCTCCCAGGGTTTTGTGGATATTGTGCATGTGGAATCCGTCTATATGCATTTGCTAAAAAAAAACACATGGTCTTAAAGGGAGTGTAGCAGCATGGATAAGAAACTGGCTAAAGGGCAGACAGAAGCAGTTAATGGTTAAGGGACACTTTTGAGGCTGGAAAGGATATAGAATTGTGCTCCCTCCCGTAACCTCAGAGATACATGGATGTTAATGCCATGGTGGGAGTTATGCTAAGCCTGTATCAAACGCTAGTTAGAAAACGCAGAGTACTGGAGAGGGTGCAGAGAATTCTAAGAATACCAGAAATGCGTGGGTAAAGTAGTGTTTCAAGTCCAGCTTTCTAAGAACCGATCATTTTCGCATGTGCCACACATCAATTTTAATTGAGTAAAATAAAAAAGTTACCTGCATAATTTGGCTGGTGCATATTGGCACGGTGTGATGCCAGACTAGTTCTCCCCTTCATCACTTGTGCCCCACTGATCTATTTCCATGCTTTGAGCAACCTTTGACCTCACCCGGCTTGACCAGAACTGCTCATGACCTGAACCACCTGACCGGAAACCCATCACGATCTTGCTGCCCCATAGCACGGCGGATTCTGAATCATCAAATGATTTCAAGAAGGCGATAGATATATTTCTGATAAAAAAACAGGTTAAAGGGATTTGGGGAACTGGTGGAAAGGTGGACTTGAGACCAGGAAGGGATCAGCCACGATCTGATTGAATGGCAGAGCAGGCTCGAAGGGCTGAATTTGCCTACTTCTGCTCCTAATTCCGCTGTTCCCGAGCATGTCACTGTGCTATATATAGGCTGACTCTCTTTACTACAGAACAGAAATGTTTAAAATTATGAAAGGTTTGGACAGAGCGGATACAGAGAGAATGTTTCCTCCTGTGGCAACAAGCATAACTAGAACTAATTAGAAGAAACTTCATCACTCAAAAGGAATTTACTACCACAGGAAGCGGTTGAAGTGAATAGTATAGATACCTTTAAGGGGAAGCTAGACATATGAGAGAGAAGGGAACAGATTGTTACAACAAGAAATGATGGAAGAGGCTTGACTGTAGAGTATAAACACCAACATGGACTGAATGGGCAGAGTGGCCTGTTTTTGTTCCCATATCCTATAAAAGAACAACTGGAAGGTATCAAGGCTTTAGTTATGAGGATAGGCATGAGAAACTGGGTATGATTTTATTTAAGCAAAGAAGGTTAAGGAATGATCAGGCAGAGGCGTTCAGTAAAAATAATTTACACTGCAATTGAGTTGTTAAATGGAGGGTGTGGATTTAAGACTGAAGGAAAAAAACGAAGGGTGGGATTAAGAGAACATTTTTAAAAAACCCAGATAGTTGTTTGATTACAGAATGACCCAGCTCATTTGCGGTGGATATATAACTTAAATTAACTTGAAAGAAGAAATGAGAAGATGAACGAGACCAAGTGAGTAGATGTTTCAATGAGTTGCCATTGTCACAACGGCCCAAACTTTTGTTGCATTTGTCCTGCACTCTATGGCCTTATTTTCTTATTCTATTCTATGAAAGTGGCTTGAACTTTTGATTAAAAATAGCAAAAGGAAATCTCCAACTAATCTCAATTTTAGTGGTTTCAGACAAATTGGCTGAAATTTTCCGGCCATTCCTGCCGGCAGGATCTTCCTGTCCTGCTGATGGTGATGGGTGCAAACAACAAGAAACCCACTGACCGAGGCGGGACCAAAAAATCCCACCACTAGCCAATGGCAGGCCACCTCTGCCACTGCAAAACCCGCCGCTGGGCATGTGGAAAATCCTATCCAATCTGATCATATACAAACAAAGATCATAAAGCATGCAATTGCTGTCTTAGCAGGCAATGCATTCTTTTGGTTAGATTTATGTACTTGAAAGAAAGGATTTTACTTACAAATTGTACCGTGGTTTGAGAGAACTCCCTGGATTACCGTTTTTCGGAGAATAATTTCAACATCTGAACCAAATTTAAGTAACTGTGAAGAGAACAAAACACTTAATTCAGAAACAATTACTAAACAAATTCTAGAGGCATTTTAACCAAGCCTACAATATTGTCATAAACAGACCTTTGAGCAATTATACAAACATGGCATGTCTAATATACCAAGCTCTAACTCCTCCATCTTTTCAGCATGTGTTCGACCCAGGCCAAGTCCCTTTCACCCATCATCTGCGTGCGCTAGCCCATGCAGACGCCTGGTAAACATCACCTCAATTCCAAAATTCTCATCCTATTTTCAAATCTCTCCACAGCCTCGCATCTTGCTATTTCTGTAATTTCCTCCAACTCTAGATCCATCCAAGATCCTCCGTGCTCCTCCAATTCTGGTCACTTGAATATCCCCACTTTTAACTGCTCCACCATTGGCAGCTACACTTTCTGTCCAAAGCTCAGCATCCCCTCCGTAAACCCTTCTACCTATCTCTCCTTCTTTCAGATGCTCTTTAAAACCAACCTCTGAACAAGCTTTTAGTCCTTTGCCCTAATATCTCCCTGGAGACTTGGCGTCAAATTGGATTTGATAATGCTCGGCGTTTTCCTTCAATTAAGCCGCCATATAAATACAAGCTGTTGTTAAATAATCCATTTAACATATTTGAATCCTCCATCAGAAGCATGCTTAAAATGTACGCCATAGTGCAGATGCAAAAAACAAAATGGGGAAAAGCATTTTGCCATAATGCAGTTTAACATTTCTGTTCAATGAAGTGACTATTTACAATTGGTTAGATTCTAGTAGATGGATAAATGGGAAACGTATTGATTTCAATAACAAATACAGAAGTACAGACCATAAAACTGCACAACAGACATAGAAGTATTAGGAAAGCAGTTGTAAGATCTAGTAGAAATGGGAGAGGGGCAGTGAAGATGGGTCGGGGCAGCTGGACAAAGATAAGGAGCGAGCACTGATAGGGTATGGTCAAAGTGCCAGGGCAGAAGGCTAGGCTTGATGTGGCAACACTGGGATGGCAGTGACAAGGCATTGGAGAACTGGCAAGGGTATATTGGAAGAGGGTGGTGACGTACCACTGACAAGAGTTTCAAGTTTTTAGGTGTCCAGATCACCAACAATCTGTCCTGGACTCACCACGCCAATGCTATAGTCGAGAAAGCCCACCAACGCCTCTACTTTCTCAAAAGGCTAAGGAAATTCGGTATGTCCACTATGACTCTTACCAACTTTTATAGATGTATCACAGCTTGGTATGGCTCCTGCTCTGACCAAAATCACAAGAAACCACAAAGGGTTGTGAACGTAACCCCGTCCATCACGCAAACTCCCATCCATTGACTCCATCTACATTTCCCACTGCCTCGGGAAAGCAGCCAGCATAATCAAGGACCCTACGCACCCCGGACATACTCTCTTCCACCTTCTTCCGTCAGGAAAAAGATACAATAGTCTGAAAACTCGTACCAACAGATTCAAGAACAGCTTCTTCCCTGCTGTCAGACTTTTGATTGGTTCAATCATATAGTAAGCTGATCTTTCTCTTCACCCGACCTGTAACTGCAAGATTATACAGGCAAGAAATATAGGGGAAAAGGATAGGGTGCAGAATATAGTGCACAAGTAACAATACTTTTCACTATATACCAATACATGTAGAAATATAAATCAAATCAAAGTTCAGGATATTTTGGGGAGGAGGGTCAGTAGCGTGAGGTATGGATGGGTGCTTCATGGGGATAAAATGCAAAGAGAAATAACAGAAGGGAGCAAGGCATTCAGTAAAATAATTTCCTCAGCAGTAATGAAGAAAAATAGATTCACAATTTGATAACATAGCAGAAGATCATTCAGCCTATTATGACTGCATCAGCTCTCACAAGCTAATTATCTACTTAGAATCATGCTAAACAGCAAGAAGCCATTTGGCCCATTGTGCCCGTGCTAGCTTTTTGCAAGCATTACATAACTAGTCCTATTCTTCTGTTCCAAAGTCCTGCAAATGTTCCTTTTCAAGTATATATCCAATTACTATTGAACCAGTTTCCATCATCATTTCAGGCAGTGCAGATCATAATTCACTGTGTAAAAAAATATTCTCCATATCTCCCCCATGGTTTTTCTTTGCCCATTTTATCACTTAGATTTGTTTTGTTCTTTGATGTGATGTGGCTATTACCAGCAAGACTAGCATTTGTTGCCCATCCCCAATTGCCCATGAACTTATTGGCTTTCTGGGAGATTGCAGAAGGTAGTTCAGAGTCAACTACATTGTTGTGGGTCTGGAATTGCATGTAGGCCAGACCAGGTAAGGATGGCAGATTTCCTTCCTTAAAATGACATCAGTGAACCTTTCAATTCCAGGCTTTATTCATTAAATTTCAATTCCACCAGCTGCCATGTTGGGATTTGAATTCATGTCCATAGTGCACAAGTAACAATACTTTTCACTATATACCATATTCATATGAACCTATGAATTACTACCTCAGTGACATTACCATTATGCCAGCCTCTCTCCCAGAGTCCCTAATTATTGAACCTTCTGCCAATGGAGTTTCTCCCGGTCTACTCAATCAAATCCCCCCCATGATTTTGACAGCCTCCTTTATTGCTACCGTAACCTTTTCTCCTCTTCTCCAAGTACAATCCCAGCCTTCTCCAGACTCTAAATAAATGACGTCCTTCATCCATGCTGCAAGTCCAATAAGTCTCTCTTGTATCTTCTCAAAAGTCTTGAAATTCTGCATCCCATTCCTTTTAAAACCTATTGAGACATCTACAATATCTATATATTGAACTCTGCAAAAGGAAAAGTGAATTCTTGCAATCTCTCTGACATGATAAATGCATAAATTCTAGCTGCTTGTTGTGGCCTGGTTATATTAAAGGCTAAATCTTTTCATTAAACATTTCATTTCACAAAGGCAAAAAAAGTTCATTCAGTTCAACGAAATTCTTCAATTAACTTTAAGAAAGAGGTTGTGCTGGAATCTTTGAATGGAATCAAGATAGATAAGTCGCCGGGTCTGGATGGGATGTACCCCAGGTTACTGTGGGAGGCGAGGGAGGAGATTGCAGAGCCTCTGGCGATGATCTTTGCGTCGTCGATGGAGACGGGAGAGGTGCCGGAGGATTGGAGGATTGCGGATGTGGTTCCTATTTTCAAGAAGGGGAATAGGGATAGCCGAGGTAATTACCGACCGGTGAGTCTAACCTCAGTGGTTGGTAAACTGATGGAGAAGATCCTGAGGGACAGGATATATGAGCATTTAGAGAGGTTTAGTATGCTCAAGAATACTCAGCATGGCTTTGTCAAGGGCAGATCGTGCCTTACGAGCCTGGTGGAGTTCTTCGAAAATGTGACTAAACATATTGACGAAGGGAAGGCGGTAGATGTGGTTTATATGGATTTTAGCAAGGCGTTCGATAAGGTCCCCCATGCAAGGCTTCTAGAAAAAGTGAGAGGGCATGGGATCCAAGGGGCTGCTGCCCGGTGGATCCAGAACTGGCTTGCCCAAAGGATGTGGAGATGCCGGCGTTGGACTGGGGTAAACACAGTAAGAAGTTTAACAACACCAGGTTAAAGTCCAACAGGTTTATTTGGTAGCAAAAGCCACACAAGCTTTCGGAGCTCTAAGCCCCTTCTTCAGGTGAGTGGGAATTCTGTTCACAAACAGAGCTTATAAAGACACAGACTCAATTTACATGAATAATGGTTGGAATGCGAATACTTACAACTAATCAAGTCTTTAAGAAACAAAACAATGTGAATGGAGAGAGCATCAAGACAGGCTAAAAAGATGTGTATTGTCTCCAGACAAGACAGCCAGTGAAACTCTGCAGGTCCACGCAACTGTGGGAGTTACTATTTGTAACTCGCACAGTTGCGTGGACCTGCAGAGTTTCACTGGCTGTCTTGTCTGGAGACAATACACATCTTTTTAGCCTGTCTTGATGCTCTCTCCATTCACATTGTTTTGTTTCTTAAAGACTTGATTAGTTGTAAGTATTCGCATTCCAACCATTATTCATGTAAATTGAGTCTGTGTCTTTATAAGCACTGTTTGTGAACAGAATCCCCACTCACCTGAAGAAGGGGTTTAGAGCTCCGAAAGCTTGTGTGGCTTTTGCTACCAAATAAACCTGTTGGACTTTAACCTGGTGTTGTTAAACTTCTTACTGTGTTTGCCCAAAGGAAGCAGAGAGTGGGTATAGATGGGTCTTTTTCTAAATGGAGATCGGTCACCAGTGGTGTGCCCCAGGGATCTGTTCTGGGACCCTTGCTGTTTGTCATTTTCATAAATGACCTGGATGAGGAAGCGGAAGGATGGGTTGGTAAGTTTGCCGACGACACGAAGGTTGGTGGAGTTGTGAATAGTCTGGAGGGATGTCAGAAGTTACAGAGGGACATAGATAGGATGCAAGACTGGGCGGAGAAGTGGCAGATGGACTTCAACCCAGATAAATGCGTCGTGGTCCATTTTGGTAGGACAAATGGGATGAAGGAGTACAATATAAAGGGAAAGACTCTTAGTACTGTGGAGGATCAGAAGAACCTTGGGGTCCGGGTCCATAGGACTCTGAAATCGGCCCCGCAGGTGGAGGAGGTGGTTAAGAAGGCGTATGGTGTGCTGGCCTTTATCAATCGAGGGATTGAGTTTAGGAGTCCGGAGATAATGATGCAGCTATATAAGACCCTCGTCAGACCCCACTTGGAGTACTGTGCTCAGTTCTGGTCGCCTCACTATAGGAAGGATGTGGAAAAGATTGAAAGGGTGCAGAGGAGATTTACAAGGATGTTGCCTGGATTGAGTGGCATGCCTTATGAGGATAGGCTGAGGGAGCTCGGTCTTTTCTCCTTGGAGAGACGAAGGATGAGAGGAGACCTAATAGAGGTGTATAAGATGTTGAGAGGCATAGATCGGGTGGACTCTCAGAGGCTTTTTCCCAGGATGGAAATGTCTGCTACGAGAGGACACAGGTTTAAGGTGCTGGGGGGGGGGAGATATTAGGGGGAAGTTTTTCACACAGAGGGTGGTGGGCGAGTGGAATCGGCTGCAGTCAGGGGTGGTGGAGGCGAACTCAATAGGGTCTTTTAAGAGACTCCTGGATGAGTACATGGAGCTTAATAGGATGGAGGGTTATAGGTAGGTCTAGAAGGTAGGGATGTGTTCGGCACAACTTATGGGCCGAAGGGCCTGTTTGTGCTGTAGTTTTTCTATGTTTAAATTAGTTTTTATTAAAACATTGAAATGTTAGAATCAAAAACATTACAAATTAACAATATTCAGATAAACATACAATGAGGACAAGACAAATCTCATTTTGACCAAAATGGGAGACCAATGGTTCCACCTACACAGCTAATGAGCTAGCAGGCTTTCACAAAAGATCTCAGATTTCATGCCAAAAAAGTAGAATAGTCATACTTCTTTTTAATCAGATTAATCTGCCCAGCACTTAATTAACAGCAATTTTGTTCATTCACTGATCTGTCAATCTACTGATCACATGTCTATTTATTTACTGAATTTTTATGAAGATGTGACTAGTGCGGTTGACAGAGGGTAACCGGTGGATGTGGTGTTTTTAGATTTCCAGAAGGCGTTCGATAAGGTGCCTCACAAAAGGTTGCTGCAGAAGATTAGGGTACACAGAGTTGGGGGTAAAGTGTTAGCGTGGATTGAGGATTGGCTATCTAACAGGAAGCAGAGAGTTGGAATAAATGGGTGCTTTTCTGGTTGGCAATTGGTGACTAGTGGCGTGCCGCAGGGATCGGTGCTGGGGCCTCAACTGTTTACCATATACATAGATGATCTGGAGGAGGGGACCAAGTGTAGGGTAACAAAGTTTGCGGATGACACAAAGATGAGTGGGAAAGCAAATTGCGTGGAGGATGCGGAAAGTCTGTAGAGAGATTTGGATAGGCTAAGTGAGTGGGCGAGGATTTGGCAGATGGAGTATAATGTTGATAAGTGTGAGGTTATCCACTTTGGAAGAAATAATAGTAAAATGGACTATTTTTAAACGGTGAAAAATTACAACATGCTACTGTGCAGAGGGACCTGGGAGTCCTTGTGCATGAATCACAAAAACTCAGTTTGCAGGTGCAGCAGGTGATCAAGAAGGCAAATGGAATGTTGGCCTTTATCGCGAAGGGGATGGAGTATAAAAGCAGGGAGGTCTTGCTGCAATTGTACAAGGTACTGGTGAGGCCGCAACTAGAGTACTGTGTGCAATTTTGGTCCCCTTATTTGCGGAAGGATATATTGGCCTTGGAGGGAGTACAGAGAAGATTCACCAGATTGATACCGGAGATGAGGGGGTTAGCTTATGAGGAGAGATTGAGTAGATTGGGTCTGTACTCGTTGGAGTTTAGAAGGCTGAGGGGAGATCTTATATAGAGACATGTAAGATAATAAAGGGGCTAGACAGGGTAGAGGCAGAGAGATTCTTTCCACTTAGAAAGGAAACAAGAACTAGAGGACACAGCCTCAAAATAAGGGGGAGTCAGTTTAGAACAGAATTGAGGAGGAACTTCTTCTCTCAGAGGGTAGTGAATCTCTGGAATTCTCTGCCCATTGAAGCAGTGGAGGCTACCTCGTTAAATATGTTTCAGTCACAGGTAGATAGATTTCTGATCAATAAGGGAATTAAGGGTTATGGTGAGCGGGCGGGTAAGTGGAACTAAACCACTATCAGATCAGCCATGATCTTATTGAATGGAGAGTCAGGCTCGAGGAGCTAGATGGCCTACTCCTGCTCCTATTTCTTATGTTCTTATGTCTTTCAATCAATAATTCTCTGACATCTTCAAATATAACTCTCTTATTAGTCAGTCTGTTTTACGGAAGTTCTCTCCCAAAAAAATGGCTTCTTATGATTCAGCATTTTCTCTAACCAATTTAAACCGGTTCTATTGAAGGCACCTTTTTCTATTGGACTTATTTTCCCCGGCTTAGATATGCATTGGTTATTTACTTTGTTGCATAATTTGTGCCTGACTTGTGCTGATATCTTTCATGAATACATCTTTCATTTTAACGGCATGTTAAAAACCATTTCTTAGAGACATTAAGATGTTACTTACATATTTTGTATTATTCTCAAACCACATATTAAAACATTAGCTGCTAATTATCCTCATGTTGGGTATTTAGAATTAATCAGAATTCTCAAATTACACTCCTGATTTACCGAACAGTGGAAAGAGATTTTCAGATTCACCCTCATGCTGGCTATGTCTAACTTTCACATTTCTAAGTGTATTATTTATTAGTCGCGAGTAAGGCTTACATTAACATTGCAATGAAGTTACTGCGAAATTCCCATAGATGCCACATTCTGGCACCTGTTCGGGTCAATGCACCTAACCAATTTAGTTAATTTTACCTTGCACTTTGGATTTCACAAACATACCCACTAAAATCTGATCACTGTCAGGGAAATCATTTCAACAAGTGCCGGCTGCCACCCTCCCACAAGACAATATTTATTATTCCCATGAAGTTGCTCAAGTGCTTTCACTGCTCTTATAATCAACATGACAGCTGCAGGAAGGCAATGATACATATAGACCGATACTATTGAACAGAATGTATGATTTTTCATTACAGTGTAAATAATTACAACTGGCTTTACATTAACACAGCTGCTCATTCCAATAATAGAACTTGATCACAAGTAATTTTGATCTTTTAAAACCAACGCGTGAACACATGCCAAATATATGTAAATGTAACCCAGACACATCCTTGTGCAATTAGTCACTGAGCTCATGATGAAATATTTGGTAGGGGAAGGCAGTGTAAAAATTGCCACAATGAACTGACCTCAGTTATTTTCTCTGGAGACAACTCAGTAAGGTCGCGCCGGAATTCAGAGTTAATCTTCTGTCTTGCAGCTAAACAGGTCACAAAATTAGTTTCGCTACACAATCAAATTTGAAACACAAATATTCATAAATCCAAGTCTCGTGTATTAAAATAAGAATCCAGGCTTGAGTAATTCTTTCAGGATCCCAAGAAACATCACACAAGTTTTCTAAACTATGAAATGTCCTCTAAAGACAAAGTTCTGTATATAACTAAATAAAGAAAAGAACATGAGTCTGGAAATTGCAGTTTAACACACAACAAACATAGCAAGGGACTTGTTTCAAATGTCTTCTAAAGACAAAGCTCTGTATATAATTCTCCCAAATAATGGAAATTGGTATAGAATTCAGTCTTTCGATTCTGACCTTATGCACACAATTAAGCAATACTCTTAACAAGGGGATGAAGCCATGCTTAGCACAAGTCTTTCTTGGGTCGAGGGACTGCATCAAGCTAAATCTTGAGAAGGTTGGTATTGGAAGACTTTCCTACGCAAGATTCTGTCCTATAAAGATTCTGGCAGATAACCAAGATGGCAGACACTAGGAGAATGAATAGTAGGCCCGTGTAGTTAGAGATGCTTGAATATAATGAGGTACAGTGGATCTATAGTTCAAAAGCACATTATGCAGGAGAAGGATTATTATTACTGTGATGGCAAAAAAGGAAAAAGACAATGGGCAACTTTATTTTCTTTTGCCCAATTTGCTCCAAAATTTTGAAAATATATTGGATTTATCTTTTTGAACCTTGCTTGTCAGAATAGATGACCCCTTATGACCTGCTGTATGCAGAATGAATTGGCACCATACGGATTCCTGAATCTGTTACCAATATAATCATGTATTTCATTTTAAATTTGTGTCAAATTAAAATCAGAAGAGGAAGTGCAGAAAACGAATTTCCGCTATGAGGCTTTTGATACATTTCTTTTTTTAAAAAATCCAAACTAAAATTTTATTCTGTTCCTTAGTAGTTGCTTAAGTATTTCCAGATGCAGCAATTTTGTGACCTCTACCTCCCACCTGTACACTGGCAGGCATGAAAATTACAGACGTATAGGAAGCATGGCTGAATTTAAGGATCATTGATCTGAAGTTCAACATGGCTCTCCTGGGAACCCAACTTAAAACAAAAACGTCCAGCTGCACATAGGTACGTGACTATCAAAACTCTCAAAAACCCAATACATGGGCCTCCAAAAACAAATTGGTTAAAATTTCAGTTAGGAGTAACTTGAGTTCTATCACTGAAAATGAAATGTCCGATTTATATTTCAGTGAACCATCGGGCATTTTCTTTAAAAGATCATCCAAATCAAATTTTACAGAAGTGAAAATTTGACAAGGGAGAAGAATAGGATTGGTTCACACTAATTCACAACCGAAACCCAGAAAACAAACAAAACAAAATGTTGACAATACAGTAAATCGCACCTCAATATGCAGCTGGTACAGCTTGGTTTCAGATCTTGTTTGCCGTCATAATACATCGTCTACTTAAGAACGTTTAAACCTAGCAAAACAAAACTTCTGATAGCTGGAGTTTTCAAATAATGACTCGCACGCTAGACTGTGCGCTTGGGGTGGCACGGTAGCACAGTGGTTAGCACTGCTGCTTCACAGTGCCAGGGTTGGGTTACTGTCTGTGTGGGTTTCCTCTGGGTGCTCCGGTTTCCTCCCACATTCTGAAAGACTTGCTGGTTCGGTGCATTGACCCAAACAGGCGCTGGACTGTGGCGACTAGGGGAATTTCACAGTAACTTTATTGCAGTGTTAACGTAAGCTTTACTTGTGACTAATAAATAAACTTTAACTTTTCTTTCATTTACATTTCCCCGTATCATTTCCCCCGCGGAATCTCTCGCACATATTTGCCAATGCCTCTTTTCTCCATTCCATACCTCCCTGATTAATTCACTTTCACCTACGCATTTTGTATCACTTTGCCACACCCCAATGTTCCTTCTTGCCTTCCTTCCCTTTCTTACTGTCACCAGCTCAAAATCTGAACATTACCTACAAGCCAACTAACAGTACGGTGTTCTTCTCTTCCTGTGGACATTGGTAATGCCAAGGCTCACAGCAATAGCTGTACTTTTGCAGGATGAGAGTGCTAGCAATTAAGGAACACTGACTCTACAACCGCAAAACTTTATTTCAATTCTGCTTTGTTTTCCATTAAAATGCAAGCAGTAAAACACCACACAGGTTTTAGTACCTGATGCAACAACTCCATGTATCAAAGCACTTTCCAGTTCACAATCAATCCTGTCAACTGTCACAGAATAGGTATTGTTTGGAAAGTCCCATTTTTCTAAAAATGTCTCCAATAAAGTAGATAAATTACCGAGCCTGAATGAAATGTATCCCAGGTTGTTAAGAGAAGCAATTGATAAAATAGTGGAGACGCTGACTGTCATTTTCCACCGGGGCGGGGGTTGTTCTTCAGAGCTCCCTGCAGGTGTTGTCCATTTTTTACCTGGACCTACTCAAATTCTGGGACATGATTGCCTTGCGCCGCAGGTCTCCCTGGTCTGGAGTAGCAGCGGTGATTCTGGAGCCACTGTTCAGGAATCCACTCTTCCACCGATACAATTTCAGGTGGCTGACGGAGAGGAGGCTTAACCTGGTGTTGTTAAACTTCTTACGATGCTAGGGTGACCAGGGTCAGGGATGTGCTGGGTGGCAAAGGGGTGGGCTGGATGACATGCCACGAGCTAGCCTAGCAAGCGGCAGTGGATGTTCAGCTTGCAGCCAATGCCATTCATGACCTTAGAAAGTTTGCGCTTGGGCCCGATGTCACACGTGGTCTCGAGGAGGCGCAACTGTGCAGTGGGATCCCGTCTGAGCTTACCCCTGCTCGGATGGAATTTCAAATTGGCCTCAAGCCCAGACCCCCCTTACAAGGTCAGGGGTCCCACAGTTTGAGCCGCCTCACAGAAATGCCCTTGGTGCCCTTTGCCATGTCAGAGGCGTTTCCTGTATGGGTCGCTGCTGTGCACCTTCCACTACTGTGTCCTCACCCATCGCTCGGATACACCTTGGCGCACCTTGTTGTCGTCTAGCAGTGGAGGTCCCTCTTTGGAGGGATCCTCCCCCACTACCTTGGAGACCTGGGGTAGAGGGTGGTGCATAGTGGTTCCACACAACCGTAGGTTGCACCGGTTCACAGGCTCCCAAGAAACCTGCCCTTTTTGTGATCTTGCGGAGTCTGTGGACCATGTCCATGTTGAGTGTTATAGGCTGCACTCCCTTTTTAGTTACCTTAAAAAACTCTTATTGATGCTTCATTTGCACTTCAGTGCCACACTCCTGAACTATGGGCACCCGGAGTTGAGAGGGGGAACGCCGAGGACCTCCTTGTGAACCTGCTCCTGGGCCTTGCTAAACTTGCCATAAATCGGTCCAGGCAGCGGGAGACCAAGTAGGTCGTCCGGCCCAACTGTCTGCCCCTCTACCACGGCTACATTCGCAGCCGGGTGCCCCCGGAGAGGGTGCATGCAGTGTCCGAGGGCACTGCAGGGGCTGAGATGCATTACCGACCCCTTCAATCATATTTTAGATTGATGGTTTAAGTTTTCTTTCTGCTTTGTCTTTTGTTTCGGGTAGTTCCCTTCTTTTTGGGGGCTGCCCCTTTTAATTTGTCCCTCAGTTAATTTGATTGACAGTCAATCATTTTGACCAAACCATTTTCCAATCCGCCCTGGTGCTGGAGAAGTGGCACCAGCTAATGCTGTACTGCTGCTGTAAAAGAGGGGGAAAGAATAACTCGAGGAGGTACAGGCCAGTCACCTTGGTGGTGGGTAAATTTTTGAAAAACTTGAGGGGCAGAATTAATTTTCATCTATCAGAGGCACAGATTAACCAAGGACAGTTAGCACAGATTTGTCAAGTAAAATTGTGTCTAATTACCTTTACTGTACTTGATGATGAAGTAATAAGGAGGGTCATCTACATGGATTTTAACAAGACTTTTTAAGATCCGGTTTGGCAGACTGGTCCGGAAAGTGAAGTTCATGAGAACCAAGGAAAAATGCCAGTTTGGTCCAAATTAACTCAGTAGCAGGAAGCAATAAAGGACAGGTCCACAGGAATGTGTGTGACTGGAAGGCTGATTTCCAGTGGAGCTCAATACTAGGTTGCAAATCTTGTGCTATATACAGTGGAACCCCGATTTAACGCGACCCGATTTAGCGCGAATTCGGATATAACGCGATGAATCATTGGACCCTTTTTTTCCCCGCTCATGATTGGCTATTTAGCGCAACCCCAATTTAGCGCGACCCTGCTTTTTTCGCGATAACATTTTATGGACCCCAACCGTCGCGTTATAACGGGGCCGCACTGTATTAATGATTTTGATTTAAATGTAGCAAGTACGATTAAGAAATTTGCAGATAACACAAGAATTAGCCATGTGATCGATAGGAAGAAAAGCTGTAGTGTGCAGGAAGATACCAATGAACAGATCAAGTGGGCAGAAAAGTGGGAAACGGAATTCAATCTGGACAAGGTGAGAAATAGTGCATTTGGGGAAGACAAACAAGGCAAGTGAATCTTCCACTGTGACTACTCCAGCTCTCTCATATTGTGAACACTTAGTTCAGCTGAGAGCGTGGGCTGGACCTGTCTTCCAGAGTCTTCTGGGTTCTACGCCAGCCAGATATTCAGATCAAAATGGCTGCGGTCCCAAACTATTGAATCATGCTTCTACATTAGATATTGGGTTAGCGCAAGCCAGGGGGGCACAGTCCCATCTGTTGTCTTTTAGCAGAGATAATGAACCTTTTAAATGTCTCAGCCTTTAACTCGAATGGTTCCCATTCTTCCAGGTTTGGCGAAGTGGAAGGAGCTAGTCACACCTCCAGGAAAGGGATTGTCAAAGAGTTCCTGTTTACCCTTGTGGGAATGCACATTGAATTTCAAATGTCTTCCCATGTCTGGATATGTCTACTTGCATTCCACTTGGAGCCTTCTGGAAGCTTGGCAAACATTGCAGTTGTAAAAAGGTTAGGTACTTTTTGGCAACCCTTTTCTCAGTTCCTTTTGTCCATTTAAAAAAAAAGATTTTTTTTTCCCCCCCCCCTGACAAAATCCATAATATCACAACCACGCATTTGTAACACTGGGATTATTTTATTTGGAATAGAGGAGACTGAGGGAAGATATAATTGAGGTGTAAAAGATTGAGGGGGTATAGATAAGGGGAATCTATGTCTCTAAACAGAGGAGCCAAAAACCAGGGTCACAGATTTAAAGTAATTCAAGTAGTGAGTAGAAGAACTGGTGGTGGTTCAGGAGAAATATTTAATATTTTCACCCAGAGGTGAAACTTAGCCTGAAAGGTTAGGAGGAGAAATCCTGGTCATGTTTAAAAAGCACTTGGATATGCACTTGAAGTGCCGCAACCTAGAAGGTGATAGACAAGAGAGCGAGATTAGGTCAATAGGTATATTTTTATCCGACACTGACACAAAGTGCCGAATGGCTTTCTTCCGTGCTATACATATGATTCTGTTCCCTGAAGTAGAGATCCAATGCACTTCATGCAGCTTGCAAAATTACAATTCCATGCCCTAAAAAAAAAGGTCACGAGATAGATGAAGAAGAAGTTTCATCATCTCAATGTGAAGAACCAAACTCTGCTTCCATCAAGAAAGATTCAGCTTCTACAATGTTTAGTTGACCTGTTCTTATCTCAGTGTCAGTAAAATCAGTTGGGAGCACACACGTCCAAGTCATAAAGTTGTGAGCCGAATCCTCAAATTATAGATATAATCTAGCTTGAAATGTCCTGATTGTTATCCAGTGTCAGAAAGTGCAGAAGATCTCTATCAGCCTTGCCTGCTAATCACCCACAGTCAAATAGTTTGCTGACATTGCGCGGGCAAGACATAAACCAAGAATGGTCACGTGACTGAAGTACCAAATAACTGCATTTCCCTGTCAAGAGCTAACCAGCACCCCCAAGAATGGGGCGAGGACAGAAATGTATATTATTTTATAAAAAAGCTTCAGTGGCGGTCATGTTTTCCAATCTTTGGCAGATTGGATCTTTTCAAATTAAGTTAGTAAGGGTATATTTTTTCCATAACTAGATGCTTACTGTAATATAGAGCTCAAGATTGCATTGTAAGATAGAAGAGAATATTTGCAAGTTTGGTAGGCATCACAACTAAAAATGAGGAGGCTCCACGAATATCCCCAATGTTGGGGGAGCTCGGCACATCAGTACAAAAGACAAGGTTGAAGCATTTGCAATAGTCGTCAGCCAGAAGTGCCGAGTGGACGATCCATCTTGGCCTCTTCCAGTGGATCCAAAGTCAGAGATCCCGGTCTTCAGCCAATTCAATTCACCCCATATGATATCAAGAAGTGGCTGAAGGCATGGGATTATTGCAAAAGCTGTAGACACTGACAACATTCCAACACCAGTATGGAATGCTCGTGCTGCAGAACTAACTACTCATGATTGTCATGAAGGACCAAAACCCCGAACTGTGTACGAATATATTGAACGCGATTTTAAAAATGAACTGTATGAGCCAAAGATGGCTGAGGATGTGAATTCAGGGATGTCATGTGTACCTTTTAGAAAGGTTTTTTAAAACATCATGCAGCTTGAGCGATATCATTGGGGGTGGAGCTAAGCTGTGGCAGTCATGTGATAGGGCTTTTAGTTTTTTTGGAAGCAGCTTAGCAGCAAGCTAAGAAGCAGTCTCTTTCTCTCCCTGTTTTTTCCCCCTCTACGTTTGGTTCTGCCTTAAAGAAGCTGTGTTTTGGGAAATAGATTCGACTACAATCACTTCGGAGTTTCTTCACAAGGGATTTTCAGCACAACCCAGGAGGCGGGATTCCTGTAACAAGTGGACATTAACCTATGCTGTACTGTATTTATTTGGAGGGTTGTGTGTATTGGATGTTGGCTTTGGTTGGAACACATTAAAGATATTTCACACATTTAGTAGCTATAAACGCACTCTTTCTTTAACTCAAGAAAGCTTGGTTAAATTGATTCCTTTGAAAATATAAATAATTTGGACTGGGAAAAGGAAAGGAAGGAAAGGAATCCTTTTGAAATAATCTTGTTGCGATCAACCGAGGAGGTTAAATAAAGAAAGGGAGCCAATTCAACCCACCTCACCCAGGGATATCCCACCTGGAATTTAACAAACTGGGGCTTACAAGACAGTTTCCACAGAGGGGACGGAGAGTAACAAATTTGGGCACTCTGTCAAGGGTCCAATCATACCAGCCCCAGTCAAGCTTTTCCAGTACAGCTGCAACACTAGCATCTACCTGAAAATGTGGAAAATTGCCCATGTGTGTCCTGTCCACAAAATGTGGATAAATCCAACCCAGCCTATTAGTGCCCTATCAATCATCCCTATTCATCCACAAACTCAGCTAATGTTCTGGGGACCCACGTTCGAATCCCACCACAGCAGATGGTGAAATTTGAATTCAATAAAAAATATCTGGAATTTAAGAATCTACTGATGACCATGAAACTATTGTCGAAAAAACTCATCTGGTTTACCAATGTCCTTTAGGGAAGGAAATCTGCTGTCATTACCTGGCCTGGCCTATATGTGACTCCAGCGTCTCAGCAATGTGGTTGACTCTCAACTGCCATCCAAGGGCAAATAAGGATGGGCAATAAATGCTGATGTCGAGATGCTGGCGTTGGACTGGGGTAAACACAGAAAGGAGTCTAACAACACCAGGTTAAAGTCCAACAGGTTTATTTGGTAGCAAACGCCACTAGCTTTCGGAGCGGAAAGCTAGTGGCGTTTGCTACCAAATAAACCTGTTGGACTTTAACCTGGTGTTGTTAGACTCCTTACAACAAATGCTGGCCAGCCAGCGATGCACATGTCACACAAATGAATTTTAAAAAAACATACTTTTAAAAATTACACCAACATCAGTTCAATCAGCAGTATTTAATTAAGCTTACCTTCTAGAGCTTGACTGTCACCTTTAAACACTTCTTGTCTTGTTCTATGTAAAGCCTTGAAAAGCTGCAATACCTTCCAATGCAAAAAGTACAAAGAAACAGATATAGTCCAGCAAAATATTAATACATAAACTGCAATTTATTACCATTGATTTAGAAAAAAATCTAACAGGTCTATCATCAGCATACATGCTAGTCTTACTGCATAGTTGGTGTCAACAGTTTTATAACTCTGTATGAAAGCCAACTACATTGAATATTGCAAAGAGGTGCGTGACTATTTCATCTTCGTCCTCAGAGCTGGTACAAGACAAGCCTCAAAATGTAAAAGCAAATATGGAGGGGTTGGAAATTTGAAATAAACACTCGGCAGACTTGGCAGCATCTGTGGAGAAACACGAGTTAACGTTTGGAGTCCAAATGACCCTTCTACAGAACTTCAGTGTTCCTGGACTGTCTGTAATACAGCCTGAGAACGTGCTAAATTGCTTACTAGGAAAGAGTCAATTTAATATTAAACTTAAGAAGTGTGGCATGTATATATTGACTGGACAGCAGTCTTTGGCTGGTAATATAATTCAGGTTTATCAGACAAGAACGTAAAAACCATTTAAAAGCACGGGGAAACAGTCAGCGCTTTGCACCTTCCCTCTCTCAGTAGATGCAGCGATAGCCACATTAGGTCAAATCACCCCGGGCTCAATGTCAACTCCGGAGCGATCTCTCACTGCCGCATTACACATTAACAAGCGAGCCAGACCCTCCCCAAGCTCTGGCCAGGTCCATACCTGTCCCTGGGCTAAAGGTAACTCTCACCTTGCTGCGGGTATCCATCCCACATTTCCCCCGCTTCACTGCCGCCCCAATGTAGCAAATCCTCCACCGTACAGGCGCTGCCCAAGGACAAACAAGCACACAGCCTTGTCGAAACCGCAATTCTGCAACCTTACTAGGCAGGCAGACCAGCACCGAGACAAAGCCATCAGTTTAGCAAGAATGGGGCATTTTGTAAGAGTGCACAAGTAATTGTACTTCATGGAAGATATAAATTTATATTTCAAATGAATGTCTAAGATACTTTACACCTTTTTTAGAAATAGAAATTTGATATAAACCTTTGAATCACGAGATGCCATCATCTCACGTGAGAACAACATCCACCAGGTACATACACTTGTGACTCGGCCAACATTGTCCACCTGATACGCTGCAAGAAAGGATGTCCCGAGGCATGGTACATTGGGGAGACCATGTGATGCACTATCAATCAAGCAAAGACTAGTTTGTATGCTAGAACAAATAGGCTTTTATTAGCAAAAGACTTGGCGCACACCTATGCTGATGAACTGGTCCAGAGACTGAGGCAGGGGGTGGGGAGCAGTCACCTTTATACCTGGACCAGGGGGGAGGAGTCCCAAGCCAGGCCGGCAGGGGCATGTCCAGGCATGTCACACACACACACACAGGCAATAAGCTTAACAGTGGTTTACCACACCATGCAGTACATTCGCGGCCAGGTGTCTCTGGAGAGGGAGCATGCGGTGTCCACGGGCGCGGTTGACGCCTTCCGCGACCGCTGGGCACCGCAGGGGCTGGGGTGTATTATCGACCCCGATAATCACCTTTTGGTTTGACGTTTTAAGTTTCCTTTCGACTTTGTTTTTGGTTCGGGCTGTTCCCCCCTTCCTTTTGGGGAGCTGCCCCTTTTACTTTGTCCCTAAGTTAATTTGAGTTAGTTTATTATGTTGGTACCCGAAAGAGCTACCACACCATGCAGACCCTACAACAACGAATGAATGGACACTGCTCGACAATCACCAGGCAGGAATGTTCCCTTCCCGTTGGGGAACACTTCAGCAGTCAAGGGCATTCAGCCTCTGATCTTCGGGTAAGTGTTCTCCAAGGTGGCCTTCACGACGCACAACAACGCAGAATCGCTGAGCAGAGACTGATAGCCAAGTTCCGCACACATGAGGATGGTCTCAACCTTGGGTTCATGTCACATGATCTGTAACCCCCACGACTTGCCTGGGTTTGCCAAATCTCACTAATTGCCCTGGCTGGAGACAATTCACACCTCTTTAACCTGTGCTTAACCCTCTCTCCACTCACATTGCCTGCATCTGTAAAGACTTGATTACCTGTTAAGATTCGCATTCCAACCATTATCTATTAATTGAGTTTGTGTCTATATATGCCCTGTTTACGAACTGAACACTTCACTCACCTGATGAAGGGGCAACGCTCCGAAAGGTCGTACTACCAAATAAGCCTGTTGGACTTTAACTTGATGTTGTGAGACTACTTACTGTGCTACCCCAGTCCAACGCTGGCAACTCCACACCTTTGAATATAAGAATAGGAGTGGTTCATTCAATTCCTCAATATCATTCCCCATTCAATTGGGACATGGCTGGGTTGCTCCACCATCCACATTGGCTCCAAAAAACTTAACCCCCCCTCCCCCCCACTCCGTTACCAAAATCTATGCATAGTTTTGCAATCAATGATATTAGCCTTGTTTTTATACAGGATCACAATCTTTGCTTCATGCTTTATCCTGGTAAACAGCCCTTTTCCTCCAGCAGAGATAGAGAAGTCTTGGCTGATGCTGCAGGAGTGGTTTTCCATGCTGGATGAATTCAGGTGATATAGCATCAGCACCTGGAGCTTTGCCCGTGTCAAGCGAGTAAATAACTTTTCCTGAATAGCAATTCCTGAATTAGGAATGAAGGACAACTAAAGTCTATACGTTACTCACTTATTTCTTTTAATATCCTAGGATGGAAACCATCATGAATATTTGCCTATTTTTAGTCTTGTTATTTTCCCCATTCCCATTTTCATATTAAATCCAGTAAGTTTCCCCTTTATTTAGTTTCACTTTTTCTCATTTTATCTTCATCCTCTACTATGAAACTTGATACAAAATAAAATATTTAGCAAGTTGCTCATTTTCTGAAATTAAAGTTAAAGTTTATTTATTAGTCACAAGTAGGCTTACATTAACACTACAATGGTTTCTGCGAAAATCCCCGAGTCGCCACACTTCAGCGCCTGTTCGGATACACTGAGGGAGAATTTAGCATGGCCAATGCACCTAACCAGCACATCTTTCGGACTGTGGGCGGAACCTGGAGCACCTGGAGGAATCCCACGCAGACACATGGAGAATGTGCAAACTCTGCACAGGCAGTGACCCAAGCTGGGATTTGAACGCAGGTTGCTGGTGCTGTGAGGCAGCAGTGCTAACCACTGTGCCACTGAAATTTGACAGACAAAAAGAAGGACTCGCATTATACAGCACTTTTCACGGACATTTCAAAGCAGTTTACAGGTAATGAAGCAATGAATATAGTCATTGTACTAATTCAGGTAATAACAGCAGCCAAGTCTGTGCGCTGCCAACTCCCACAAACAGGGAAATTGTTGGGCTGGAGGAGATATGGAGCGGTAGTTGTGAAATAATACAAGCATTATGATGGAAATTTTCAAATTAAGTCACTATGTGACTAGGAGACAGTTTAAATCCATGAGAACAGTAACAGGTAAGTAAGACCTGATAGGGAATAGGATTTAAGTGACAGAGCTTATCAAGAGCTGAGGTTTACAAAGGGTGAAGAATGGAATGCCGGCCAGAGCACTGCAATAGTTGGGTGGAGATGACAAAGACATGGGCGAGTTTCAGCAGCAGGTGGACATGGGTGATATTCCAAAGGTGGAATCCCCTGTGCACCCCCTCCAGTGCAATCACATGCTTCCTATAATCTCGTGACCAAAACTGCACATAGTACTCTACCTCTGGCCTCACCAAAGTTTTATACAACTCCAACATGACTTCCCTGCTTTTGTAATCTATGCCTCAATTGATAAAGGCATAATGATGGAAATTTTCAATTTAAGCTACCATGTGACTAGGAGACAATATAAATTAGTGGGAAAAACAGTAACAGGTAAGACCTGATAGGGAATAGGATTTAAGTGACAGAGCTTTTCAAGAGCCATGGTTTGTGTTGGAGAGGATATGGTATCAGAGACCTAATTCCAATTTAAATAGGATGCTAAAATTTGAATTGTCTGATTCAGATTGTTTGGACTGATGCCAGGAAGCAAAGTGGAATTAGTCGGAAGGATTTTGTCGCTAATATATAGTGCTAATATATCATTCTACATTACTAGTGTGCTAGGCCCAATCACCTTCAGCACTGCATTATCAATGACTTTTCCTCAATTATAAGGTCAGAAGTGGAGATGTACACTGATGTGCTGCTGTCTGCACAATGATTGACACAATTTCAACTCCTTAGATACTGAAACAGTCTGGGTCCATATGCAGCAAGACCTGGACGCCATTCAGGCTTGGGTATATAATTATTCACTGAAGTTACATTGGCTGAGTGGTCAAACTCTGGAGAAATTCACCCCCTTTATCCTTGAACAACATTTTTACAAAAGCTGAGCTTAACAATGCCATCTCTGAATGACAGACAGCTAAGCTTTATTAAGGGATGCTGGAACAGTACCAGTCCTGGAGCAAGATGTTATTGTTGCAGTATTATTTATTAATTTTGAAGCAATAGAGCATGAAACAAAACACTTGAAATCGACTTTATTTTGTTAATTCCAAAATTTGAACTCAAGGATATTAACTTAATGTAAATCTAGATTGACTGAAGTCATCAAGCTTCAGTTGTGTCAGTTGTGCTGCTCACAGTGGAGGTTGCTATTTAACATAGATTATTTGGGCTGAATGCACTGGTTCTGTGTTGTAACTTCTGTTCCTGCAGATGTACAGTACATGTGTATGGCTAAGCTACATCCCTGGTTAAAGATTGAAATATTTATTTTTCTTCCGCAGAAAATAAGTAAAAAAGCTTTGATTTAATATAGCAGCTTCTACAACCTCTGGACCTTCCAAAGTGCTTTACTGCGACTGAGTACTTTTGAAATGAAGTGTTGTAATATTGGAAATGCTCGCCAGAATTCTACCGCCTCACCCGCCACGGAAACAGAGTGGGTGAGGGGGCGGACAATGGAAATATCCATTGACCCCGGCCTTGCTCAAATCAGGCCGTAAAATCCCGCCCACTGCCACTTCTCATACAGCAAAGTTCCACAACAACAATGTGATCATGATCGGGTAATCTGTTTTTACGTGTTGGTTGAGGGGTAAATTGAGAGGTTGGTTAACCGGACAACTGTGAGAAATCCCTCGCACAAGACTCCTAAAATATTAAGTGCTATTAAAACAAAATGCTGATTATTTGCTTTAAAGGGGGAAATGTCTGATTATGAACTGGATTATTGGTTATATACAGGAATAAGTATTGATCAAACTAATCAAATATTTGATTTTTTAAAAATTTGATGCCCTGGAATTAGTTTTGCGAGTGCTTATCTTTCCCTTCCTTTGTACTGGGTCCATGATGGTCTAAATTGTGTATGAGCTATCATATTTAATCGACTGAACTATCACCTCTACTTACAGTTTCCTGCAGTTGTCAATGCACCGATGTTTAGAATTTAATATTGATGGAACATCTGAGAATTTCTAGTGTATTCTGGAAGCCATGCTTTTATACCCCATAATTGATTATGGAAAGTACTAACAGCGATGCCTTTATATACTTTTTTTATTCTTTCGCGGCAATAAATGTTGGCAGGCCGGCATTTATTGCCCATCCCTAGTTGCCCTTGAGAAGGTGGTGGTGAGCTGCCTTCTTGAATCGTTACAGTCCATGTTCTGTGGGTTGACCCACAATGCCGTTAGGGAGGGAATTCTAGGATTTCAGCAACTGCGATGGAACGACAATATATTTCCAAGTCAGGATGGTGAGTGACTTGGAAGGGAACTTGTGGTGGTGTTCCCATCTATCTACTGCCCTTGTATTTCTAGATGAAAAAGGTCATGGGTTTGGAAGGTGCTGTCTAAGGATTTTTGGTGAATTGCTGCATTGCATCTTGCAGATGGTACGCACTGCTGCTACTGAGCATCGGTGGCGGAGGGAGTGGATGTTTGTAGACGTGATGCCAATCAAGTGGGCTGCTTTGTCCTGGGTAGTGTCAAGCTTCTTGAGTGTTGTTGGAGCTGCATTCATCCAGGCAAGTGGGGAGTATTCCATCACACTCCTGACTTGTGCCTTATAGATGTTGGATAGGCTTTGGGGAGTCAGGAGGTGAGTTACTCGCCGCAGTATCCCTAGCCTCTGACCTGCTCTGGTAGCCACTGTGTTTATGTGGTGAATCCAGGTGAGTTTCTGGTCAATGGTAACCCCAAGGATTCAGTGATGGTTACACCATTGAATGTCAAGGGGTGATGGTTAGAGTAACTTTTATTGGTGATGGTCATTGCTTGGCATTTGTGTGGTACGAATGTTACTTGCCACTTGTCAGCCCAACCCTGTGACTGCTAGATCCTCTGGATTGCTGAAATGTGGGACATGTACAGGCAACTGTAACAGAGAAGGAGGTGCTGGAAGTCTTAAAGTGCATCAAGGTAGATAAATCTCTGGGACCGATGAAGTGTATCCCAGGACGTTGTGGGAGGCTAGGGAGGAAATTACGGGCCCCCTAGCAGAGATACATGAATCATTGACAACCTAGGGTGAGGTGCCTGAAGATTGGAGGGTGGCAAATGTCATGCCTTTGTTCAAAAGGGCTGCAGGGAAAAGCCTGGGAACTTACTGGCCAGTGAGCCTCACATCTGTGGTGGGTAAGTTGTTAGAAGGTATTCTAAGAGACAGGATCTTCAGGCATTTAGAGACGCAAGGAATGATTAGGGACAGTCAGCATGGCTTTCCTCTTATGGGGCAATCTCAAACAAGAGGTCACAGGTATAGGTTGAGAGACGGTAGATTTAAACCTGATATGAGGAGGAAATACTTCTTGCAGAGGGTGGTGAATTTGTGGAACTCGCTGCCCCATAGCACAGTGGAGACTGAATTATTGAATGGCTTCAAAAAGGAGCTAGACATATTTCTAATTTTAAAAAAAGGGGATATGGGGAACAGGTGGGGAGGTGGATTTGAGATCAGGGAGAGATCAGCCATGATCGGATTGAATGGTGGAACAGGCTGAAAGGGCTGAATTTGCCTACTTCTGCTCCTAATTCCCATGTTCCTAAAAATCTGTAATTGTGGAGTACACACAGTAAGAAGTTTAACAACACCAGGTTAAAGTCCAACAGGTTTATTTGGTAGCAAAAGCCACACAAGCTTTCGAAGCTCTAAGCCCCTTCTTCAGGTGAGTGGGAATTCTGTTCACAGACAGAGCTTATAAAGACACAGACTCAATTTACATGAATAATGGTTGGAATGCGAATACTTACAACTAATCCAGTCTTTAAGAAACAAAACAATGGGAGTGGAGAGAGCATCAAGACAGGCTAAAAAGATGTGTATTGTCTCCAGACAAGACAGACAGTGAAACAGTGTGGAGTACAGTCACACAACTCCTGCTGAAGGCAGCCCCAAGTGTGAGCCAGCTCAGAACCAGGGCTACAAGCAGCTGTCAATCAAACAGTAGGCCACGCCCCTTTCCTCCCCATCCAGTCAGAGGTGCCTGGTGATTGACAGTTGGGGGCGGGATATGCGGTGATTAACTGTTGGGGGCGGGGTTTCCGGTGATTGACAGTCGGGGCGGGGTTTCCAGTGATTGACAGAGAGGGATCGTCTGATCCGGTGATTGCCAGTCGGGGGCGGGGTTTCCGGTGATTGACAGCTGGGGGCGGGGTTTCCAGTGATTGACGGATAGGGGATGGTCTGATCCGGTGATTGCCAGTCGGGGGCGGGGTTTCCGGTGATTGACAGCTGGGGGCGGGGTTTCCGGTGATTGACAACTGGGGCAGTGTTGCGAGTGATTGACGGATAGGGGATGGTCTGATCCGGTGATTGCCAGTCGGGGGCGGGGTTTCCGGTGATTGACAGCTGGGGGCGGGGTTTCCGGTGATTGACAGATAGGGGATGGTCTGATCCGGTGATTGCCAGTCGGGGGCGGGGTTTCCGGTGATTGACTGTTGGGGGCGGGGTCTCCGGTGATTGACAGAAAAGGGATGGTCTGTTCCGGTGATTGCCAGTCGGGGGCGGGGTTTCCGGTGATTGACAGCTGGGGCGGTCTGATCCGGTGCGGGGGACGGTGTGGGACCGGAGCCCGGGTTGGAGCCAGAGCAATGGCTGCGGAGACGGTTAAGGCCCAGACTGCGCAAGCCGGGGGCGACACCATCTTCGGGAAAATCATTCGGAAAGAAATCCCGTGCGAGTTGCTGCATGAGGATGATAAGGTAGCAGCAGCAGCGAGAGTGTTGATGTGAAAGGCAGTCAGTGTGCAGGTGGCTGGGAGGAGGAGTGACCCTCAGTCCCTGTCCACTCAGTGTGTATAATGTCGCTGTACCTGTCCCAGTGTCTTTATATTTATTACAGTCTCTCCGCCGTTAACAGGCCTGATGCCAGGGCCTGTGCCGCCGGTAAAGCGCGTGTCCCTTGTGCTGAGTCAGGGCCCATCCCCCCAGGGTGACTGCAGGTTCTGCTGATCCCCCCCCGCGGGCAATCTGAGACTGAACCTGCCGCATAACTGACCCGCAGTCTGACCTTTACAATCCTCTGAAATAACGGTGCTAAACACCCAGGGGCCGGGCTTCCCTTTTCAAAGCGGGCCCACCGACACCAGCATTGCTGCCCTGCCCATGGAGGGCTCAGAGTCATAACATAACTAGGAGCAGGAGTAGGCCATCCGGCCCCTCGAGCCTGTTCCGCCACTCAATAAGATCGTGGCTGATCTTTTCGTGGACTCGGCTCCACTTACCCACCCCGCTCACCATAACCCTTAATTCCTTTACTGTTCAAAAATTTATCTTTCCTTGCCTTAAAAACATTCAGTGAGGTAGCCTCGACTGCTTCACTGGGCGGGGAATTCCACAGATTCACAACCCTTTGTGTGAAGAAGTTCCTCCTCAACTCAGTCCTAAATCTGTTTCCCCTTATTTTGAGTTTCAGTTTCACCCGCCAGTGGTCCGCCAAAGAGTCCTGCCCACTGCACTCAATGGGTTTAAAGTTTATTTATTAGTCACAAATAGGCTTACATTAACACTGCAATGAAGTTACTGTGAAAATCCCCTAGTCGCCGCACTCCGAAGCCTGTTTGGGTACAGACTTTTGAATGGACCAACCTTGCATCAAGTTGATCTTTCTCTCCACCCTAGCTATGACTGTAACACTACATTCTGCACTCTCTCCTTTCCTTCTCTATGTACGGGCATGCTTTGTCTGTATAGCGTGCAAGAAACAACACTGTACACTAATACATGTGACAATAAAAAGTCAAATCAAATACACTGACGGAGAATTTAGCATGGCCAATGCACCTAACCAGCACGTCTTTCGGACTGTGAGAATGGGATAAATGATGTAGAGATGCCGGCGTTGGACTGGGGTAAATACAGCAAGAGTTTTAACAACACCAGGTCCAACAGGTTTATTTGGTAGCAAATGCCATTAGCTTTCGGAGCGTTGCTCCTTCGTCAGATGGAGTGGAAATCGGCTCTCAAACAGGGCACAGAGACACAAAATCAAGTTACAAAATACTGATTAGAATGCGAATCTTTACATCTCTTTAACCTGTGCTTAATGCTCCCTCCACTCACATTGTTTGTATCTTTAAGACCTGGTTGGCTGTAGAGATTCGCATTCTAATCAGCATTCTGTAACTTGATTTTGTGTCTCTGTGCCCTGTTTGAGAGCACATTTCCATTCCATCTGACGAAGGAGCAGCGCTCCGAAAGCTAATGGTATTTGCTACCAAATAAACCTGTTGGACTTTAGCCTGGTGTTGTTAAAACTCTTACGGAATGGGATAAAGACAGGGAATTGGCAGGAATATTCAGCAGCCTCTGGGGAGCAAGGAACTGGGTTAACATTTCCCTCGAAATTAAATGAATCTTCTTTTTACAGTGCATCGCTTTTCATGATATTCAGCCACAAGCTCCAACACATTTCCTGGTGGTCCCCAAGAAGCCCATCGCCCAGCTGTCGAAAGCAGAAGACTCTGATGCAGAGGTGAATGAGGTTTTTTACGCTATGGTCAAACAATCGTAATTGCAAGTTTGTAATTTCACTTCATCAGTCAAGGTTTTACCAGTGTATGCTAATCATTTTTTGGAAGATTATTTTACAGGATACTTTGACTGGAATTCTGCCAACTAGCAGGAGGTGCTGAAAGTGTGGGCGGAGGCCATGTGATGAGGCTATGAACAAAATCATGATTGGCTAGATCTCAGGAGCTGCCACCTTTGGGCTTGCCTGTTAATTGTCCATGTTTTGGCCTGAACTTATGTCTGTTAAAACTAGAATGTTTTTTTGTTGCTTCAGATTATTGTTTCAACTTCTGTTACACCTATTCCTTTTATATAAAAACAATCAACCAAAAAACATCTTTCAAGATGCTTCGCAAAGTAAATTGAAAATGGATGCTAATATAGTAAAGGAGATTAAAGTAAAGTTTATTTATTAGTGTCACAAGTAGGCTTACATTAACACTGCAATGAAGTTACTGTGAAAATCTCTTAGTCGCCACACGCCAGTGCCCGTTCGGGTACACTGAGGGAGAATTTAGCATGGCCATTCCACCTAACCAGCACATTTTTCAGTTTGTGGGAGGAAACCCACACAGACATGGGGAGAATGTACAAACTCCACACAGACAGTGACCCAAGCCGGGAATCGAACCCGGGTCCCTGGCGCTGTGAGGCAATAATGCTAGTCATTGTGCCCATTAGAGGAGTTGCCCAAATGTTTTGGTTGAAGAATTGGGTTGAAAGAATGACTTTAAAGGGAAAAAAGGTGGGAGGGGGGCATTCTCCCATCCCGCTGCGTTGCTTTTGTAACACCGGGCCAGGAAACTAACTCAAGCGGAGACCATTTAGCAGACTTCCGCTGGGCGCCATGGCCACCACGAGTCTTCGGCAGCCGGATTTCCATCTTTGTCAGCTCTGTGCCAGAAATCGATGTGGTGCTGCATAATTTATGTAATTTATGTAAATGTGTATTTAAATATATTTTAAATATCATTAACGGTCCCAGGACTGAAGTCTCCGGGCACACTAGCATCTTTCACCAAGCCTGGTTCACTCCAGCGGGGTTTAGAGTAGCTCCCCACTTGCGGGGAGCTAGCAGCCCAACCATGCTGGAGTGAAAGTGAGGCAATCGAGGCTCCCCAGAGGGTTGGGGGCAAAGGGGAGTGGCAATGCCTGGGGGCACCTTGGCACAGCCCACCAGGCAGTGCCAAGGGGGCGGGGCCTATAAGGGGCGGGGCGGGGGGGTGGAAATCGATGGGGGTGGGAAGGTCCTGCTGCCACACTGCATAGGGATCTTGAGCAGAGGGAGTTGGGCCAGCTATCAGGGCTGGGGGGCGGTGGGGGTCGAGGCTGGTGCAGCCATGTTCGCGGGGCCAATCATCAAGCCTGGGGGGTGGGGGGTCAGTCAGTTAGTGATAGGGAGTTACTATACTGGCCAACGATTGTGAGGCCAGCAGTGTGGGGCTCCTGCACATGCGCTGATCTTGGCGCTGACAGATCGGCACTTGCGCAGTGGCCCGTTCAGTGCGATGGAGAGGATGAGGGGGTGGATGTAGGTAGTCTCTGCGATGGAGAGGATGAAGTTTGAAGCACAGCTGAGAGTTAAGCAAGATGCTGGGGTTACAAAGAACTTGAGACAAAGGCTTAGGAAGGATCCGAATTACTGAACAGGGAGTGGAGGGTTTTCTGGGGGAATTGAAAATTATTGAAGGCCTAGATTCTGGACTGGCATTCTGACAGCACAGAGGAGTTGAGAGATGGTGAGGACATTATGTCAGTGAGGGACTAAAGTTGGATGATTAAGAGGAGTAGTCCAAGGGAGGATTTTTGGGTGCATGGATGTTGGCGGTGGAGATTGTTTGGCTATGTTAAGGTTAGTGGGAGTGAAGTTGCAAGCACAGCCCAAAAGACCTAAGGAATAAAGATGTGGGAAGACAAAACACTGATTTTAGTTTGATCTGCTGGGATTTGAACAGGGACATTGCTATGAATTAGGCAAAAACATGTTGAATGATCTAAAAAGAGAACCGAGGTTGGAGGTGAGGAGCTAGGTGGTGATGATGGAAGAGTCAAACTTGATGATTTCTTAAGAATGGGGCTTTGATGAGAAGGAGCTATAATCAACTAAATGGAGGGGATGAGGAGGTGGATGTACGTGGGCAATATCAACTAAAATGGGACCAGGAAGAGAAACAGAGCAGGAGATTGTGGGAGTAATGCTTGAGATAATTTTGAATGCGGCAGTAGCAAGATGGAGGGGAAGCTGCGGATTGTTGGCAGTTTAGAACTAAACCACTTTTGGCTGATTGTACCTTTGAAGTTCCTTGGGATATTTTCTATATTCAGAGTGTTATATAAATACAGGCTGTTGTAAAGTGAGAAGAAATTAGGATTTTAGGCCAAATGGAACGGAAGGATGTAGCAAGCAGAGGCAGCTGCGCAGTCAGTCTTGATTTTTATGATGATGAGCCCCCTGAGTTTCTCACATTTTATGGTGTGGCAAAAGATGGGTATAGGGAAGTGATTGGTTGTAAAAGGAGCCTGAGAACTTGTATAGCTTGTTATCTGGGTGTAACATTTCCTTTTTCCTTTGTCATTTTAAACACAAGTAACTCATCCCTTAACCTTCTAAACTCCAGGGAATATAAGCCAAGTTTGAGAAACCTGTTTTCTTTACATTGTCATATCTAGATTGACATGATCTCGCTGAAAAGGTTTAAGATTTTGGGTGAAATTGTACTCGGTTATAAATCCATTCACTTGAGTTAAAATCAGCCCATTGGGTTTCTGTAATTTGGTCGGGTAACTCTGTAGTAGATTACTAGGATAAAACATGTTCATGCATTTTCCTAATTTTTCCATTGTCTTCTGAAGATGGTGGCTCAACGAATTTACAGATCTATGCTGCCCAGCAACCTTGCACTACCCAAGTGCTCATTGTTCCCGCATGACGCTATCCTACTGTGGCAGCATTGCAGCTAAATCAGTCCTGCCTATTTAGGCCAATCAGTAACTGGAAACCCATTTCTTCCCATTTTCTCTTGCTCACTGAGCAAAATTGTAGCATCCTGAAGTGCTAAGTGCAATCAGAATGGGGGGATTAAACCTGGTATCTTTGTGGCTTAGTACCAGGCCATGTTGGTATTGATCTATGAGTACCATCTTGTATATTAGATGCTAATAATTGTATACTCGTTGTATTTTACCTAGTAAATCTATTTTTGATAATTCTGTGGTGAAATATACTGATTCAGTTGTGCATCTTTTTCCAATCACCTTCTAGCTTCTTGGACACCTGATGCTCATCGGTAAAAAATGTGCAGCGAAGTTGGGCTTAACGAATGGCTACAGACTCGTTTTGAACGAAGGCCAGGACGGTGGACAGTCTGTCTATCACATTCACCTCCACGTATGTGGTGGGCGTCAAATGCTTTGGCCACCAGGCTAATCGCTACTTGAATGTCACTTGACCTGTGGAACAAATAATGCAGTCTCTTAAATAAAGGCGATGTTGCATGCAGAACATGGCGTGCCAATCTGAAAACACCACTGCTGTCTTCATGTTTTAGTTGCTGTAAAGCTTACAAAATAAATTCAGTTCATAAAGAATTTGCTGTGCAAGTACTGTTTACTTACATGAGAATGCCATAGAAGGAAATTTCATGGCTCCCCGCCCCAAACTAAGATTCCCCTTGGCATATTTACTTATGCTGGGGGATCATTCATGCAGCTGTCTGGCCATTTGCAGCTCTCTGGCCAATGTTAACAGTTGGGCAGCTGCTTCATGATGACTTTCCCAACTGGGAAAGGAAATTAATCCCTCCGAGTATGAACCCATATTGCAGTTTGTGACTACGTTATCGTACATATAACATGGGTGTGTGTGTTGCTGAGATGGAAGACAAAAGAGTAAACACTTTCAGGAGTTTGTACCTCTTTCTGTGGGCCATAAAAATACCTTTCTTTAGCTTCTAGTCAAACTTTCTCTTCTCAATAGGTTCCAGAGTACTATTTGATCTGTCACTGCACAGTTCAGAACTGAACATTATTGTTACATTCTTCCACGCAGATGCTTAGTGTTCAAGAGACTGTACTCCTTGGGTCTCAGGAACAGACTCTTGAGACGCAGGACAGCTTTTAGGGAGGAGTGCCAACCTCCTCAGCAACTTTTATATTTGAATCACCATATGGTTCAGATTAAGATTGTATTCTGAGATATGGACTGCAGCTGCATGGAGCAGGGGAGAAGTTAAAGAGCATGTTAACATTATGCTCTCACTTTCCCTGAAGAGGACAAATGTGATCTCAAATTTCATTAATGAGAAATTGATTTTCTGTAAAACACAGTTGCAAATTCTTGGAATATCAGCGCTGAATACCAATAACTTTGTTTCAAAACTATCCCTCATAACCCAACTTTCAATTTCTGCTCTGATAAAGTTGACTGTAGGTTTAAAAAAAATCAGCTCGTCAATATATTCTTTTGATCTCTACTGTCAAAATTTTCATCTATTTTTCCTTGTAGTGTTGAATAAATTTTGATTTTAGTCTAGACTGAAATCTTACCCTTGGTTCTCAGCATTTAACAGATCCAGGATCAAAATACAACTTTGTTTTAAAACAGGAATCCAGTATTCATTTCTGTTGATAGAAAACACAACATTCTCAATGGACCTAATTCTCCATTTCTCTCCAGCCAATAGCCAGAGAAGAATGAGGAATGGGATTGATCAATTAAAATCAATCTACCAAATTAAGTAGGCATCTTGGTTACTTTAGGCTTAAAACAAAACTTTAGGTTCTAATCAACATTGAATAAATTTGGTGTTGCACCTGCTCCTGTTCGTCCCAGTGTAAACTTATGAAAACAATTTTACAAACTTACCATGTAAATATCTAGCCTTGATTTGTGTTCTCGGTTGGTTTGGATAGACTGGAAAGCAGCCAGTGCTTCCACGCTCCAGCCCTGTGTTTACAGTTGACTAATATATGTGTACCTTTAGGTTGTGATGATCAACAATGGTGATTTCTCCTTGGGTTGGAAAGCGTTCTTAGATGACAATCTGGTTGTTACTTGGCATATTAATATGTCAAACTCAAGTGCTTAATTCCTTTTATAATTTATGAATAATTTATTCATAAAGCAACCAGAGCAAGTTTGGCCTGGAAAAATGCTTTTATAGGCATTTTAAGGCAAACCTAATTGGTGTGGTAATATATTGATGTAAAAATGAAACAAGTAGGTTTCCCATATGAAGTATCAAGGTACATGTGCCAACCTCTATTTGCGCCATATGTGAACAAAAGTAATATCAGTAGCTGATGTGTGTTAAATTGTAATGTTGCTAAAATCCATGGTGTTAAGACCACATTTCTATGGTACGTAGTGTTGACTGACTTTGGAGCTTTAAATGCTCACATTGAAAACCAGGTTTGCAATAAAAAATAATCCTTACTATGTGCTCAGGAACTGAAACACAAACTCTGTCCCGTCAGGAATAAACTTGTTTCTCCTTCAAAAGTCTTTTCATCATATGGAGATTATAGGTTGGATTTTCTGGTCCTCATGATGTGGAGATGCCGGCGTTGGACTGGGGTAAACACAGTAAGAAGTTTAACAACACCAGGTTAAAGTCCAACAGGTTTATTTGGTAGCAAAAGCCACACAAGCTTTCGGAGCTCCAAGCCCCTTCAGGTGAAGAACTTGTTAAACTTCTTACTGTGTTTTCTGGTCCTGCCAGCAGAGGGCATCATGGCAGTGAAAAACTTGGGAGTCTGGCCAAAAGTCAGTTTTCTGCCAGTATAGAAATTGTTTGAAATTTTCTGCTCCCGACTTTCATGGTGTGTTAGGTAGCCAGCAGTGCCATGTGAGCAACCACCTTTGCATGTATTTGAATATCATTAATACATATTAAAAACCAAGCTCGATGGAATCATGCCTGCACTCCAGATCAAATGGCCATGTCAATGGATAATTGGACTGGTGTGATACATGACTGTAAGTGATGTGCACTTGGCAAGCTGCACTTCACTTGTGACCTCGAGGCATATGCACACAGTGCTTGCCTACCTTTCAATGTGCTGCACTTGTAGCAGTTCTGAGTGAGCCAAGGCTGCTCAGGCGCGACCAGCGGGAAGGCATGGTGATGTGGTTGAAGGGCAAAGTTTGACTGGAGGTGGTTAGACAACATGGAAGGGGCTGGTGGAAATGCTTGAGTAGTGTGAGTTGGGGGGGGGGCGGCGGGTGGAGGAGAGTGTACAGAGACACATGAAGGGATAGTGGAAGGGGATTAGATGGGATGAGAATGCATAGTCAATCCTGAACAGAAGCACCATACTTAGAAGGCCATGCATGGAATGCCTGTCCTGGTCCAGTCCTGAGGGGGAGAGCCTGTTGGCACTGCCAGTCATGCCTAGTATGCTGCACAGAAATTAGTTGTTCCCTCACACAGGTTCGTCCTGGGTTAATACTGGGCTGCAAATGACGAAGTCATAGTTGGGAGACAGCTTCAGTCTGTATATGGGCAACAAGTAAAGGGGTGGGTGGGGGTGGAATTGATGGTCTCGTGGTGGTTGGGGATGGGCGGGGGGAAAGTCTCGGTAAGTCACAGTGTAATGTGATGAAAATGAGGAGGAGTCGGTTCTGGATGGAGCATTGGGACATCAACATCAAACGGTTCTGAGGGGTGAACAGAGATATCAACAATAATCACGATTGGCTGTAGCATTGAGAATGATTGGAGAGGGGAATTATGCTCTTCCAGCACAATGAGGAACTCATGAACTCACTCGTGAACTCGAGGCATAGGCACACAGCGTTTCCCTACGTTACAGTGTGCTGCACTTATGGCTGTTCTGACTCTGTGCCAAGGCTGCTCAGGCGAGACCAGCAGGAAGGCATGATGATGTGGTTGAAGGGCAAAGCTTGACTGGTCAGGGTGGTTAGACAACACAGAAGAGGCTGGGGGGGGGGGGGGGGTGAGGGGGGTGGTCAGTTGAAAGAAGATCTTGGAGTAATACCTCAGCACCATTTTTCAAGTGCATACAATGATACAGTTGAAAAACAAGCTATGAAAGAAAGGTTCTCAGGAAGAGTCAGTGACTGGAATTTTGGGCCAATTGAAGGAGTACCCAACTAATTTCCGTTTTACCAAATGGAGAGGAAGGCAGAGGTGAGACATGTTAGGAACAGTCAAATGCGAGTTGAGACATTGAGGCTCCTTAACTCATGTTGGATATTCTTGTGGTAATTTTTGGTCTTTGGGTTCCAAAGGCCTTTTGTCCCTCTCATCAGAAAACATGAAGGTCAGAAGGATCCAACTGTAAAAACAATGGGCAAAATGCATCTTCTTCATACCCAAGGACCTCAAGACCTCTGAGCTAGCAGATTAAGGTTTTGGACGCTCCCACCCTCAATTACTGTCATGACATGAGTGCAAGTTTAGGCTGCATTCTAAAACAAAGGATTTTAATCTGTCAGTGCCCTCACTGAGGCTACTGTCACCGAGCAGCACTTAGTCAGATTCAACCCCATTAAGGTAGACAAGTCTCTGGGGCTGGATGGGATCTATCCCAGGTTACCGTGGGAGGCAAGGGGAGAAATAGCTGGGGCCTTAACAGATATCTTCACATCCTCTTTGGTCACAAGCGAGTTTCCAGAGGACTGGAGAATAGCCAATGTTGTTCCCTTGTTTAAGAAAAGGAGCAGGGATAATCCAGGAAATTATAGGCTGGTGAGCCTGATGACAGTTGTGGGGAAGCTTTTAGAGAAGATACTGAGAAACAGGAATATATGCACATTTGGAAGAGAATGGACTAGTTAGTGACAAGCAGCATGGTTTTGTACAGGGAAGGCCATGTCTCACCAACTTGATTGAGTTTTTTGAAGAGGTTACAAAGATAATTGATGAGGGAAGGGTGTGGATGAAGTTTATATGGACTTTAGTAAGGCGTTTGACAAGATCCCACATGGCAGACTTGTACAAAAACTAAAATCACACGGGATTCGGGGTGGGTTGGATACAGACCTGGCTTGGTTATGGAAGACAGAAAGTAGTGGTGGAAGGATGTTTTTCAGAATGGAGATCTGTAGCTAGTGGTGTTCCACAGGGATCAGTGCTGGGACCTCTGTTGTTTGTAGTATATATAAATGGTCTGGAGGAAAATGTGGGTGATCTGATTAGTAGGTTTGAGGATGATACAAAGATTGGTGGAGTTGCTGATAGTGCCAGGGATTGAATGCTCCCTCCACCCACATTGTCTGTACCTTTAAGACCTGGCTGGCTGTAGAGATTCGCATTCTAATTAGTATTCTGTAACTTGATTTCTGTGTCTGTGCACTGTTTGAGAGCACATTTCCACTCCATCTGACGAAGGAGCAGTGCTCCGAAAGCTTATGGTATTTGCTACCAAATAAACCTGTTGGACTTTAAGCTGGTGTTGTGAGACTTCTTACAGTGCCAGGGATTGTCAGAGGGTACAACAGGATATAGATAGATTGGAGACTTGGGCACAGAAATGGCAGATGGAGTTTAATCCAGGCAAATGCGAGGTGATACATTTTGGAGGATCAAATTTAGGTGTGAACTATACTGTAAATGCCAGATCCCTGAGGAACATTAGCATACACTTGTGCATAAAAGGTTCTCATCCCTGGAAGGCTCGGTAGGCTCTGGGGCATGTGGCTGTTCGATTATGGGGAAAAAAAGCTCCACCAGCATGCACTGTGAGAGGAGTAGACATGGTGCAGCCCTGTCAAGCATCTCACCAATATTCCACTTCCTACAGCAGCCTTCAAGAGGCAGGAACAGTACTGCAATCCTCAATGCGTTAATGGCAGTATACCTGGAGTATAGCCAGGCCCCTCAGTCAGGATACAATGGTTGTCGCCTTGATGTCTGAGGTTGTCGCTCTGATTCTGCACCGCTGTATCTCTCCATAGACAATTGTTCATGCAGGACAAGTGTTCAAATCTCATCATGATACTGAATACCCAGCAAGAGATTGTTCTCCAGAACACTGAACTCTGTCATGGATGAGAGTCTACAAGTCAGCTCACCTTTCAGTGGAGTGTGAAAGCTTCAGCAGCTGCATCATTTGATCATTGTCAAGCATTCATGACCCGGTCACCATTTTGACACTCCCGTACAGACCAGCCTTGCCATCTGTGGGCCCAAAAATGGAAACACTCCGATTCGACATTAACTTGTCAGCTTACCATGCCATCTATCAAATTTCTCTAAATTAGTAAACTCATTGATAAAAAAGAGCACAAGTCAGATGTAGTGGACCTTCATTCTGGTCCCACATGAGGCATCCACGTTTTGACACAGCAGTCTCAGAGATTCAGATAAAAATCAGGCACACTGATGGCATTCCAATGATCACAGAACCATGAGGGTTGCCTATCAGTAAGCTGGTAGGAGGTTGATGTTAAGACATGCTAGCCAGACTTTCAGCTTCAGGTGGAATGCTTTCACCTCATAGTTCGTCAACTGGGGCCCTGACACACCTCCGATCTCACATTGTCACTGCCCTCCAGCAGGAAGCTCAAGAACCACCACTTGTTAGCTGGTTCCATAGCTCTGCATCAAGCAGGTGGCAAAGTGAGGACTACGACAGGGGACATGACAGAACGCTGCAGTCCACCAGGAGTGAATAAAAGCCATGTGTATTGGAGGATATGTAACCCACTTTCAACCCACATTAAACGGAGGCCCATCGAAAGTTGCATCAACTGAGATTGACTGCAGTGTAGGTCTCCGTTCAATCCTCTACAATCTACACTGAGCATGCTTTCATGCAGAAGCAGCAGGAGACTAAACCAGACTACAGCATCAAAACTCATGAGGCCACATGATATGAGCCTCTCAGAGAGCTTTGCACAATCACCATGTTCTTGGAGGTGGAGGCTTTGCTCATGTCACTGCTGCGCAGAGAATGGCCAGGCGCTGTGATGAGATGGAGCAAGACACCAACACCATTGACCTGAACAACACAATGGGACATACGTGCAAAGGGTGGGCCAGGGGGAGGGGCATGATTCAGACTTGTAGGACTTCGAAGAGACATACATTAGTTGAGAAGTTGACAGTGACAAGATATATTTAGATTTGTGCGAAGTATATACAGATTGTGAACACCCGTGCCACTTTTATGATCTTACTATTTATTAATTTTTCTGAACCTGTCGCTACATTTAAGTGTTTCCCTGACATTCACTGTGGAGGTGGAGGCAGCTTGCCGACTTCTATATCCTGTAGCTTGTGATGGCCTTGGTGGGCAGTCTCAGGAGAGCCGAGGTCTGGAGGGCCCCTGGCCTGCTTTAGGCCTCATGCTGTGGGGTAGATGCACCTTCCTCAGCCTGGGGAATGGGAATGGCTGGGGTCAATGTGGAAGACGCAATGACGGCTCGATACCTGATGGTCCTCAGGATCCTCATCCGAGGTGGTCTAAGACTAGGTCTGGCTGGAGGCTATGAACGAACCTCTTCCATTCCTACTTGTGTTTGTTGAAAAGAGAAAATATAATTAGGGATTTGCTACATATCCTAGGGATGCTACACATCTGCTGGTCAAGGAGCTGTTGGTGGGTCCTCATTGGTTTGTTGGAGGACGGTGATCTCTGTATCGGCACACGCAGAGTCCCAGTTCTCTTTGGCCAGTTCTGTTGTCCGCTCCTTGTGCCCATTGTGTGGCCTGAGTTTTGACATCCCCAACTGTTTGGAACTCTCCCTGTTGTTGTGGGTGATTTACTCCTGCATGAAGACATATGATGTGGAGATGCCGGCGTTGGACTGGGATAAACACAGTAAGAAGTTTAACAACACCAGGTTAAAGTCCAACAGGTTTATTTGGTAGCAAAAGCCACACAAGCTTTCGGAGCTCCAAGCCCCTTCTTCAGGTGAGTGGGAATTCTGTTCACAAACAGAGCATATAAAGACACAAACTCAATTTACATGAATAATGGTTGGAATGCGAATACGTACAACTAATCAAGTCTTTAAGAAACAAAACAACGTGAGTGGAGAGAGCATCAAGACAGGCTAAAAAGATGTGTATTGTCTCCAGACAAGACAGCCAGTGAAACTCTGTGGGGGTTACAAATAGTGTGACATGAACCCAATATCCCGGTTGAGGCCGTCCTCGTGTGTGCGGAACTTGGCTATCAGTTTCTGCTCAGCGACTCTGCGCCGTCGTGTGTCGCGAAGGCCGCCTTGGAGAACGCTTACCCGAATATCAGAGGCCGAATGCCCGTGACCGCTGAAGTGCTCCCCAACAGGAAGAGAACAGTCTTGCCTGGTGATTGTCGAGCGGTGTTCATTCATCCATTGTCGCAGCATCTGCATAGTTTCCCCAATGTACCATGCCTCGGGACATCCTTTCTTGCAACGTATCAGGTAGACAACGTTGGCCGAGTACACATCTTTTTAGCCTGTCTTGATGCTCTCTCCACTCACGTTGTTTTGTTTCTTAAAGACTTGATTAGTTGTAAGTATTCGCATTCCAACCATTATTCATGTAAATTGAGTTTGTGTCTTTATATGCTCTGTTTGTGAACAGAATTCCCACTCACCTGAAGAAGGGGCTTGGAGCTCCGAAAGCTTGTGTGGCTTTTGCTACCAAATAAACCTGTTGGACTTTAACCTGGTGTTGTTAAACTTCTTACTGAAGACATATGGACAGACTGTGAGCAGGAAGGATGGCAAAGCTGATGATAAGCATGCCTGCTCTCTGTGTGTGCTGAGTGGACCTCTGTAAGGCCTGAGGACATGACTAGTGCAAGATGTGGGCAGAGATAAAGATGTAGAAGTGTGCGTGAGAGACTCAGTGGTGATATCCCTTGTGCTGGTAGAGTGTGAGATCCCTGTGGACTGTCACCCTGCGAATGCCTGCTTCTGAGAGTGAGAGCTGAGAGTGAGAAGGAGGTGGACTACCCTGGTTGGGCAGATGTGATCATTCATTCTCTTCCTGCACTGGCGACCTCCTCCAAAGCCTTGGTGGTGAGGTTAGTCGACCTCTGGCTCCCATCACAGAGGAAAGGTATGTCCCCCCAGCCCCACTCAACAGCTTGGAGGAGTGCTGCCAATGTATTTTTGGTAAGCTTTGGGGCAGCGGCCTTCTTTCTTTAGTGGGCCATTCTACTGTTCTCCCCCATCAGAGAGTGGGCGTGTGTGGGGGCATGGTTTAAATATAGCACCCACAAAGATGAGCCAATGAGATAATGGCAGGGAGGGTTAATTCCAGGCAATCCTGCCGCACAATGCAACATACTTGATATTCATGCACATATAATGAGTCAAAAAGCAGATGATCGGCTGTTGAGATCCGCCAAGTTGGTTGGCAGGAAAAGCACTCTCTTTCCCACTCTTCACTGCACTTAGTCTTCAAAGAAGAAAATTCCACCTATTGTTTAAATATTTTAAAATGGGGATTAAAATAAGTACCAATGTAAATAAAGATGTCATTTACAATGACCTGCATCTTGCAGCCCAGTAACAGTGAGTGCTGAGAAGTTTGCCACAATTGAGTTCTGCAGCATAACTTCCAGAGAGCCTTAAACTGGAACCTGGAAGTGTGGTTTGCCAGAAATGGCTCCAGGAGAACTCACATGGGACCCTGCTGGGATCACATGGACTTGGACTGATTGCCCTGTACTTACGCTGCTATTTACACTGATTTATTTAGTGGTGCTCCCAGCTGGCTTGGAACCTGCTCAGTTGGATGTCAAAACACTCTGGCATCACCCCCACTCCCTCCAGCATCCTTGACCCTGTTCACAAACTCCCATCTCCCATCTCGCACCTCAGTCCCACAGATATCATAGAGCAGGGAATGAGTGCCGCAGGGGTTGGTTGTGCGGTCAGGTGTGGCAGGACTGGAGTGAAAGTAGTGCTGCAGGTGACAATGGAAGCGGGAAGTGGGGATATTTAGAATTAAGAGTTTAATAAAGAAAATACTTAAAATGATGAAAAATGTATGAAGAGGAGGAAGTGTGAGGTTATACACGATGGTGATGAAAATAGAAAAGCGAATATTTTTTAAAAGGCGTGAACTTGTAAGTGTTGATGTTCAGTGAGATTTGGGTGTCTTCCTGCAAAGAATTCAAAATTAACCTGCAGTTACAGCCGGCAATTAGGAAGACAAATGGGACTTTAGTCTATATTGCAAGGGGATTGGAGAACAGGAATAAGGAAGACATGCTTCTATTGTTCAGGCTTTGTGAGACCATGAGCAAGATTTTCTGGCCTCGCTCTTCCCACGACTGGATAATCCCGCCTGAAGTCAATGGACCTTTGCATGGTCAGTGTCCCCCTGCTACGATTCCCGGGACACTAGTGGGCATACGGGAAAATTCCATCCTAAATCTGTGGAGTTTTGGTCTCCATATTTAAAGAAGGATATACTTGCCTGCCATTGGAGGTTCACTAAACTGGTTCTGAGGATAAGAGAGTTGTCCTGTGATGAGAGACTAAGCAAATTGGGCCTGTATTCTCTGGAGTTTGAAAGAATGAAAGGCAATCTCATTGAAACATATAATATTCTCAAGGGGCTTGACGGGATGGACACTGAGAGGCTATTTCTGCTGGCAGATGTATCCAGTACACAGTGGCAGAGTGCTGTGAATATTTGATTCCATAATGCATGCGTCTTAGAAATATAACTTTTAGCTTTAGGAAATAAAGGAATATAAGGTAAGTGGAAAAGCCTGGTTTTGAGAGATTGGTAAACGCCTCTAAGATAAATACCATTCAATGGGCTATTGTACTTAGCTTCTTGGTAGAGGTGTGATGTCTACAGTTGCCTTCATAAAATGTCTAAATTAATCATGTAGTTCCAGATTAAAGAAGCTAAGAAACATATTGGTAAAGAAGGGAGTTTCATGGTGGAACCAACAAGTCTGGAAAAAAATCTGTTAACTCCATTTGAGATATAAACTATTTACATGGGTCACAGAAACAAAGGGGTTGTTTTGAAGATAAAAGATAATTGGTTTACTTTTCTGTTTGCAATGTCCTCAGTATGCCACATTGCCATGGAAGTGGGCTTTGGGGATTAGGGAGGTTCCTTTATTCTTTCCTGTGTATTTGCTCACAGAAGCAGGCAGACAGCAGTTAAGTTTGGGAACAGACAAAGTCAGTTGCAGTTCTGATGTTGTGTGGTTTGCAGTTCACTGAGTTGAAGTAGCAAAAGAGATAAATAAATGAATTCTCAGGATCTCCTCATGAAGATTAGCATCACCTCACAGCATGGTCCACAGAGCCACTTGGTAGCACAATTACAGAACTGAATCAAGACTTCGCTGGAGACTGACTGGGTTAATTAAAGATCCAAAATGAAAGACAAAGGACAAAGTTCTGTTGCACACAGAGAAAGACGAGACAGGAATGGGATCAGAAAATGTAAATCCAACACTGAGGCACAAGGAGCTAGAAGACGGAAAAGCCTGAATGTCTCATACGTAGTGAAAATTATTGAGCTGAATGAAAAGATTTATAAACATGCAAATGATTTGGAAACACAACAGCAAACAAATGTTTGGCTGAAATTGTGAAACAAGTGGAAATGAAGGCTCCATTTGTAAAACGTCCAGCTCCAGCACGAACATGGCGGACATGATAGAAAAAAAATCAAATCCAATCTAGGAATGAACGTTCCCCGGGGAAGGGATGGGACACACCCACAAAGTCTGAAAAAAACAGCCCATTTGTTAATAAAGAGAAGTGCAGCTCGAAGGACTGCACAAAACAAATCAAATGGACATCGCCAAGTACCAGAAACACAGAGTGCTACTATCATTCCTCTAAGCATGACAGACCGAGTTGTGGAAGAATTGTTAACCCTCAAAACTATCTGAATTTATGAAGTCTGAGACTTGAGATGGGGGAGCAGGGATAGCAAATAAAAATTGTATTGTAATACTCTGTAGAAGGTCACAAAGTCTTTTTAGAGAATAAAGAGCCATGTTGTGTTATGTACCTGCATGCATTGTAATATAAAGGTATTCGGTTGAGGAAGGGTTAATGTGGCACTGGAGGATAGCACCACCCAAGGCATGATATACAGAGTCATATGGTAAGCGACTCTGAGGGAACAGTATAGAACAGAACTCTGTGAGCTGCCTACCTGTGTGGAACAGCTGCATGCACGACCTTACCTCAGATCTGTGAATAGTTAACAATAAATGGCTCATGTTTAAACATTCAAGTCTCAAGATCACTTAATCGAGACTACATCGTGCACAATATTATAACACTGACTACCAACTCCTCAGAAGATTTGGCCCATAATTTAAAATGCAGGCTGGAACGTTACGGCCATTCATGCTGGCGGGGGTTTTCCATCCTGCTGCAGTGGGGATTTGGCTGGGCGCCAAATTTTCCGACCTCGCTGCAGCAGGAGCGTGGCGGAACGGCCGATAAGATCGGGCCCGCAGTCTCTGCTGCTGACTGCAAAATATGGGCCAACATTCAGTTTTTACGAGGTGTTGATATAGCTCAGTACATGAGAACACGACAACCATTCACCTCTTAAAATTGTTCTAATCCCGCACAATATAATGGATGAGAGTTTTCCTTGGTCGGCAGTGAAAAATCCGACAAAATGTTCAATCAGTTTCAACTCTGTTCTATGTGAGTAGAGGTGCAGGACCCATTATTTAGCATGAGTTGCCCAGAGGGCCATAAGGTGGTGCAAGAAGCAAAGAACTCAAAATTCAATATATCTAGCAGAAGATTTGCAGTCAGCCCAATACTGGTTTGTGTAATCAGAACCACTTGAACAGATACTTGACTGTAACTTCTAAGGGAAGACCATCCACTGTCAGGTAGTTGGCCCAAGAATTTGTCCCAAGAATATTGCCTGTCAATCTGTTTTGTGTTCAGTGTTATAAATGCCAAGTCCGCACATAAACTGCCACCTCGCTACTGCTGCGTTTGCAGACCTATACTCCAAGCACATAGTCAAGCTGCAATTTACTGAAATACTTTTGCAACAAGTTCTTTTTTGTTCCTATTTTTCTTACACAGACCCGGCCTTCCTTCTCACAGCTTTTGACAGGGTCAGACAATTGAACAATTGTCAAGCCACCCCCACCTAGTCCTGCAGTGAGGCTCTCTCAGGAGCATGCATGCCATCATCATGGAGGAGCATGAGCAGCACATGGTGAAGCAAAGGACCCTCATGCAGCACATCAAGGTGAATGTATGCTACTGTATATTGCCCACCGCTCTCCTCCATTCCACACTGAATGTACACATAGCACAGGTTATATGAGGATATACTGAGATATGGATTGAGATATATATTAAGAGTTTTAACAACACTGCAGATTTCCACTCCATCTGACGAAGGAGCAGCGCTCCGAAAGCTAATGGTATTTGCTACCAAATAAACCTGTTGGACTTTAACCTGGTGTTGTTAAAACTCTTACTGTGTTCACCCCAGTCCAACGCCGGCATCTCCACATCTTGAGATATATATGACAGCTTTCACAGCCTAAAGTGTTTTGCACCCAATTAAGTACTGTTAAAATGTCGGCACTATTTCAGTACAGGAAATATGATAGCTAATTTGTGTGCAGCAAGCTCCCACAAATAGCAATGTGATAATGATCAGATCATTTGCTTTGTGACGTTGATTGAGGGATAAATATTATCCAGGACATTGGGAATGACTGTCCTGCTCCTCCCTAAAATAGTGCCATGGGGGTTCTACTTCCATTCGAGAGGGCAGACATGGCCTTGATTTAATGCCCCATTGAAATATGGCACATCCAACAGTGCAGCACTCCTGAGGTACTGCACTGGAGTGTCAGCCTTGATCTTTGGGACCAAGTTCTTGAGTGGGGCCTTCTGACGTAGAGGCGAGCGTGTTACCAAATGAGCCTCGCTTGATTCAGGTATGCATAAAGAGCGTGCACTTCAACAAACCCATGATGGGATACAGCCACGCTCATCTTCCCACTCTGCTCTTCCTGTGGTTACAAAAGTGACCAGCATGCTCAACATTCGTGGAACAGCCTCATTTTAGAGAGCCGTAATATCAGCCAAGCTACAGTATGAAGATGCATTACCAATTCGCTGGCATCGCTACACAAGAGAGCTGGAGAATTCATCATTGTTAGCATCACAGCAAGCCAGCAGGGAGATTAGGCCTTGCTCATTTATGATCCTGTCAGCCTCTCCAAGATCGAGGGCGATAGTTGGACCCAAGATCTGGGATGAAATCAGGGAGAGAACAGGATGGTTAGGGAGAAGAAAGAGGGTAAATTCTGCAGGCTGGAAGAGAGGGAGGTTCTGTAAGAGAAGGGAAAAGGGATGGATAAAGTAAAAGAGAAAAAGATGATGTGGAAGGGATGGGGATGACAGTGGGGGAAGAGTAGGGGGTCGGAGAGGAATTGAATCAGTCAATCAGCAGGAGAGGTAAGTCTGAGAGTTCTGCAGCAGGAAGGTTGAATGGAAAGTTTCAGTACTTCAATCAGCAGTGGTGGGTGTGCTGGGGGTAAACTGAGTACGCTAATAATGGGGGAGTCTTGGAGTGGAGGTGTGTGGAGGTGGAAGGAGAGGAGGGTGACCTGAAACTTATAGCACAAGGGAGATTTTCTGCTGCAACAGGTGCCAAGCAGTGTATCACCATTCCCTAGAACATTATCAGAAAGGGAACTTGGCATCTATTTGCAAAGGAAGAATAGAGGAGGATAGGTAGAAAATTCAGGGCAATGGGATAATAGTGACTGCCTTCAACTGAAGATGTGGCACAAACACACTTGAGTTCCCTCCTGATGTACTGAAATCTCATGAATTTATTGTAACGTTTACATTAGACTCTTGCATCGTTTGAGAATTTTTTAGCCCAACCTAAAAGGCAGCTAGAAGATTATGTAGTGTACAAAACGGGTGAAAATCCAATGAGCTGCTTGAGCTCACTGCCCCTACATGCCTGACCCACACTGGTATCATTGGCTGTGCAGAATGGATTTCAAGTTCCAATCTCCAGCTATGACAACTTCTATCTTGCTAAGAAAACATTCACTTGACACAATATATACAGAAACGTATTTTGATTAAAACAGATTCTTTACATGTATCATATTTGTGTAATTAACATTAAAAGATAAATATGACCCATATTACATATTTAGCACTCTTCTATAATATAATGGGGGGCATCTTTTTACTTGCAAGAAATGTAATATTGTCACTGTTCATTGTTAGTTTTTATTTCCCAGAATTTCTTTCCTCAGTCAATTGAACCAAATGTCAATCAACAACGTGCCGCTTCAAGTTAACCTGATTTCCACATATTGGCTCCTTACCAAGTTATTTTTCCTTTTGATTGATGGCAACCTTGGAGACAGAATATAATTACTCTCTATAGGTAGAAGGGAAGCATTAGACAGCCAGTAATCATTGGAATCGATTGCAGAACAGCTCTCTCCTCCTCTGGCTTCTTTCTACAGTTTGGACACTAGGTGCCATTGTAGTTTCAAAATTGGCAGGATGCACTTTGAGTGTTAAAATAAAATGCTGCAAGTATTTGAAACTTGTTTTATTAGTGTGATTTATTTGTTGGTTCTAAATGTTGTGAACAGTAGTGGCAATTCTAGATGATTTCCCCTCCCCTCCCTTATTGAGTTCAGATGACCAAGTTTTAATCCAAACTCAGTCTAAAGTGTGTTCAAAGTGGCACAATCTAATTGGTGACAATTAAAGTTAATTATGACATTCTTTGCACAGCGCTGGGCTACAACTGAATATGACAAGCTGGATTTCCTTGGGCATTTTCCTTAATTGCCAACGGGCTTGACTGAATCTTTGGTCTTCTACTGTCTTAATATTCATCAAAACAAAAGTACAAGAGGCATCAAGTGAACCAAAGCAAACTCCTAATTATGATGGATGCAATCCAAAAATCTCAAGGTCCTAATCATGTATACTATTGGCAACCAGATATGACTATTGAGTAGGAAGTGGATGACAAGCAGCAGATGAATTGTGGAGGAAACTAATATGAAGAAAGGAAAGATTGAAGCTCTAATTAGAAGGTCACTCGTTTGAAATTCATCCTTGAATATTATTAAAACCTGTTTATCATCATTTATCAAGATTTACAAGTTCTTATTTTGACAGCTCGATGTACTACTTCAGGGTATTGGAATGAATAAAATGGCAGGAAAATTCAGAAGAGGAAAAAAAAAGGAATTTCTAAAGAAAAACATATTGAATAAATGAGGAGTGATGTCCCATTGTGGCTCAGCAGATAAGCACATCACCCACTATAGTACTGAATCATACAGGCCACCAATCTGTTCCAAATCTATTTTGATCTCCTTGTTCATGAAAATGTACAAAGGGTTTTTTAAGGCTATCTCCTCAAATTAACTCCCAACAAATTAAAGAATGTTCCTGATGGTGGAGGAGTCCAGAACTAGGGTAATAGTTTGAGATGAAGGGGCAAACCTTTTCAGACTGAGAGGAGAAGAAATTTCTTCACCTGGAGAGTGGCGAATGCGTGGAATTCGCTACCACAGTACGTAGTTGATTTCAAGAAGAAATTAGATACAGCTTTTGGGGCTAAAGGGATCAAGGGATATGGGGGGAAGGCAAGATCAGGGTATGAATTTGATGATCATAATGAATGGCGGAGCAGGCTCAAAGGACCAAATGGCTTCTAGTTTCTATATAAATCTACACCCTTCAAAACTCTACCCACCAAAATCAATAAAGAGCCTAAAAACCTGTTACGACCTGCCAGCAATGCTTTTTGACCTATGCAAATGCAGTCCAGGTTATGGTCCACAACTCATTTCCACCCTGAACAAAAAATACTTTCTAACTGTGCTGGTAGAGGCTGCAGCAGGTAAACCCGCTTGGAGGAGGGTGTTATCTATGCTGCATTGAAGGTTGGAATTTCTGCATCGCATTCTTTAAAGCATTTACAAGTTCTTATTTTGACAGCTCGATGTACTACTTCAGGGTATTGGAATGAGGGGTTGAGCCTTTTGCTGCTGCACAAACTGCTGCTTTGAATCCTAGACTAAATTTTTAGGTTGGTGGGTCTCGGCTACCCAATAAGAGACAGGTAACACGTCCTCACTGATTCCGACTGCACCGCTGCCATTTTACGCTCTAATGAATGTTGATTGGCATTTGGCGGGACTTCTGTCCCACATGGGATGAAGTTCTACATTGGAGAGCTGCCAGCCAATCTGATTATCCAGCAGTTCTCCAGTCCCTCCAGTTACAGTGCTGCAGTGGCTGGAAGAGTCATAGAGTCATATAGGTTTACAGCATAGAAACAGGTCCTTTGGCACAACTTGTCCATGCCACCCCTTTTCTTTAACCCCTAAGCTAATCCCAATTAGCAATTCTAATGAAAAACTGTATAAATGCTTTTTAAAAGACAAAATTGTACCCGCCTCTACTACTACCTCTGGCAGCTTGTTCCAGACACTCACCTCCCTCTGTGTGAAAAAATTGTCCCTCTGGACACTTGTATCTCTCCCCTCTTACCTTAAACCTATGCCCTCTAGTTTTAGACTCCCCTACCTTTGGGAAAAGATATTGACTTTCGAGCTGATCAAAGTCCCTCATTATTTTATAGACCTTTATAAGATCACTCCTAAGCCTCCTGGGCTCCAGAGAAAAAAGTCCCAGTCTATCCAGCCTCTCAAATACCTCTTATAACTCAAACCATCAAGTCCCGGTAGCATCCTAGTAAATCTTTTCTGCACTCTTTCTAGTATAATAATATCCTTTCTGTAATAGGGTGACCAGAACTGTACACAGTATTCCAAGTGTGGCCTTACCAATGTCTTGTATAACTTCAACAAGACATCCCAACTCCTGTATTCAATGTTTTGACCAATGAAACTAAGCATGCCAGCTGCCTTCTTCACCACTCTGTCCACCTGTGACTCCATTTTCAAGGAGCTATGAACCTGTACCCCTAGATCTCTTTGTTCTATAACTCTCCCCATCGTCCTACCATTAACTGATTAAGTCCTGCCCTGGTTCGATCTACCAAAATGCATCACCTCACATTTATCTAAATTAAACTCCATCTGCCATTCGTCAGCCCACTGGCCCAATTGATCAAGATCCTGTTGCAATCCTAGATAACCTTCTTCACTGTCCACTATGCCACCAATCTTGGTGTCATTTGCAAACTAACTAACCATGCCTCCTATATTCTCATTCAAATCATTAATATAAATGATAAATAACAGTGAATCCAGCACCGACCCCTGAGGCAACCACTGGTCACAGACCTCCAGAAACTGCTTGGAGCTGCCTTAGAAGAAGTTCTGGGGACCGGAGTCTCACATAAGTGAAAGAGGTCCCAGGGTGGGGAGGGTGGTGAAGGTAATAAGTTTGCGGACGACACAAAGATTGGTCGGGTAATTAACAGTGAGGTGGAGTGTCTTGGGCCACAAGAAAATATAAATGGAATGGTCAAATGGGCAGATAAGTGGCAGATGGAATTTAACCTTTAAAAGTGTGAGGTGATACACTTTAAGTTTAAAGTTAATTTATTAGTGTCACAAGTAGGCTTACATTAACAGTGCAATGAAGTTACTGTGAAAATCTCCTACTCTGGCACCTGTTCGGGTACAATGAGGGAGAATTTAGCATGGTTAATGCGCCTAACCAGCATGTCTTTCGGAAGAAACCAGAGGAAAGCCACACAGACAGGGGGAGACCGTGTGAACTCCACACAGACAGTGACCCAAGCTGGGAATCGAACCTGGATCCCTGATGCTGTGAGGCAGCAGTGCTAACCACTGTGCCACCATGCCACCTTTGGAAGGAGTAATTTGACAAGGAAGTATTCAATGAATGGTAGGGCACTAGGAAGTTCTGTGGAACAAAGGGACCTTGGCGTGTTTGTCCACAGATCTCTGAAAGCAGAAGGGCATGGTAGTAGGGTGGTAAAAAAGGCATATGGGAGACTTGTCTTTATCAATTAAGGCATAGATTACAAAAGCAAGGAAGTCATGTTGGAATTGTATCGAACTTTGGTGAGGCCACAGCTAGAGTACTGTGTGCAGTTCTGGTCACCACATTATTAGAAGGATGTGATTGTACTGGAGGGGGTGCAGAGGTGATTTACCAGGATGCTGCCTGGGATGGAACATTTAAGTTATGAAGAAAGGTTCGGTAGGCTTGGGTTGTTTCCGTTGGAGCAGATAAGATTGAGGGGTGACCTGATTGAGTTATACAAGATTCTGAATGACATGGACAGAGTGGATAAGGAGCAGCTGTTCCTCTTAGTTGAAGGATCAGTCACAAAGGGACATAGGTTCAAGCTGAGGGGCAGGAGGTTTAGAGGGTTGTGAGGAAAAACCTTTTTACCCAGAGGGTGGTGACGGTCTGGAATGCGCTGCCTGGGAGGGTGGTAGAGGTGGGTTGTCTCACATCCTTTAAAAAATATCTGGATGAGCACTTGGTACATCATAACATTCAGGTCTATGGGCCAAGTGCTGGCAAATGGGATTAGATGGGAGTTCAGGTATTTCTAATGTGTGGATGTGGACTCGATGGACTGAAGGGTCTCTCCTGCACTGTATGATTCTATGATTCTATGACCTGGGTGGCTGTGAGGAGACCAACCGAGGTCTTGAGAGATAGTTAGGGAACTTCGGTGGTCACTGGACCTTAAGGGATGGGTGCCCCCATTGAGAAGGGAGCTTCTAATGGAGGTGTCCTGCCCCTTCAAGCACGAGATCCAACTTTCTTTATTTCTGAGTTTACTCCATGGAGCTTCAATCCTCCCACCAGCCTAAAAATTGCGGCTGGGTGGGAAATAGCCCTTAAGTAGCCATTAATTCCCATCCAAGGCCTTGCCCACCCCAGCATAAAATTGCTGTGAGGTTGGGGCGGGTGGGAACTTGGAGGGAATCCTGTCCCTGCAATTTTGCTCTCCCTCTCTGCCTAAAAACCCAGCTGGAGGGGGAGGAAGGAGCGTAAAAATCTGGCCATGGATCTCCCAATAGGGATAGGGATATCGTTATGCTTGTCTTATGAAGAAGAGGAAGATGGAAAATTGTCGGCTTTTCCTATTGAGACTTAGGGTGGAATTCTCCCATCTGGGGACTAGGTCGCATGTCGGGGGTGAGCGTGGAGTGCTTCCTCCTGCGGAGGCTGGCGGAAAAACTCACCAAATCTTCCGGCCCTGACCTAATTAATTATGTGCCTGGGCATTTTACACCATATTTCTTGGCAGGGAAACTCTGACGGCACTTAGTCCACTGTTGTGTCTGGGTGCCATATTGAAAAGATGTCAACATCATTCACCCATTATCAAAGACAGAAAATGGACCTCCTGAGAAAAAGGATGGATCTCCAGGAACATTCTCAGGCTGGAAGATGGACCCCCTCCAGGATACCGAATCTGGAAGGTCCACCTGCAGATGCTCCCCCACCCAATGCTGTGGTGTTTCAGGGTCCAGGGTTGCAGACAGCCTCCATCCTGCACTCTGGAGGTAGCCCCCAATATTATTCAGGTGAGTTCTGGCATCTGCACGCCATGTTGTTCAAAACGTCTTCCGCACTGGTGTGTTTTCCCGCTGACACTGTGGAGAATTGGGTGAGGATGGTCAGACGTTCATCTGCATCCCATTGGCCAGGTGCAAATGAGTTTCATGCCAACCTCCAGTGGGTTTCTTGACCTACCATGGCGGGCACCAGCAGAAGATCTCGCGGGAAATTCATGCCAGCATAAAACCGATTTTTGGATCTATGGCCGAATCCTTCCCCCTGCTGTCTACCATTGAACCCATTGGTGGGAACAAAGAACAGTACAGTACAACACAGGAAACAGGCCCTTCGGCCCTCCAAGCCTGTGCCGCTCATTGGTCCAACTAGACCATTCGTTTGTATCCCTCCATTCCCAGACTGCTCATGTGACTATCCAAATAAGTCTTGAACGATGCCAGCATGTCTGCCTCCACCACCCTACTTGGCAGCACATTCCAGGCCCCCACCACTCTCTGTGTAAAAAACGTCCCTCTGATACCTGAGTTATACCTCGCCCCTCTCACCTTGAGCCCATGACCCCTCGTGATCGTCACCTCCGACCTGGGAAAAAGCTTCCCACTGTTCACCCTATCTATACCCTTCATAATTTTGTACACCTCTATTAGGTCTCCCCTCATTCTCTGTCTTTCCAGAGAGAACAAGCCCAGTTTACCCAATCTCTCCTCATAGCTAAGACCCTCCATACTAGGCAACATCCTGGTAAACCTTCTCTGCACTCTCTCTAATGCCTCCACGTCCTTCTGGTAGTGCGGCGACCAGAACTGGACGCAGTACTCCAAATGTGGCCTAACCAGCGTTCTATACAGCTGCAACATCAGACTCCAGCTTTTATACTCTATACCCCGTCCTATAAAGGCAAGCATACCATATGCCTTCTTCACCACCTTCTCCACCTGTGCTGCCACCTTCAAGGATTTGTGGACTTGCACACCTAGGTCCCTCTGTGTTTCTATACTCTTGATGGCTCTGCCATTTATTGTATAACTGCCCCCTACATTTTTTCTTCCAAAATGCATCACTTCGCATTTATCTGGATTAAATTCCATCTGCCATTTCTCCGCCCAATTTTCCAGCCTATCTATATCCTGCTGTATTGTCTGACAATGTTCATCGCTATCCGCAAGTCCAGCCATCTTCGTGTCATCTGCAAACTTGCTGATAACACCAGTTACACCTTCTTCCAAATCATTTATATATATCACAAATAGCAGAGGTCCCAGTACAGAGCCCTGCGGAACACCACTGGTCACAGACCTCCAGCCGGAAAAAGATCCTTTGACTGCTACCTTCTGTCTCCTGTGGCCAAGCCAGTTCTCTACCCATCTAGCCACTTCTCCTTGTATCCCATGAGCCTTAACCTTCTTAACCAACCTGCCATGAGGGACTTTGTCAAATGCCTTACTGAAATCCATATAGACGACATCCACGGCCCTTCCTTCGTCAACCGTTTTTTGCTGCATTAATAAGACTGCATCAGGCAACTGCTCTTAAATACATTAAGGACAACATTTTAATGAAAAAAAAGATTTTTCAAAAGATGTATAAATCCATCAAATTGCTACGGTTCATATCTTACATTTTTGATTTGTGAAAGACTTGTAGCCTAACCTAATGAGGATAATTTACCAACTGTACCTAAATTGGAATTTGCACTCTATACTTCTTTCTCATTTTGTCTGGATCATCTGTAATGAGGAAAAAGTGAAAAGGTCGACCAGTCTTTACAAAGGCATCCTATTATCTGAGCATTTTGAAATGAACTTTTCCAGATTACTGCTTGAAAGACAAATATCTGTGGCATATTGAGCAATTTGGAAGAACTTCATTAACAATTCAGACATCACACACTACGGCAAGGATCTGCTACACAAATCGGAGCCATGATGTCTCTGGGTACTGAACTTTTGATAAAGACACGGTAACTAAATTCCTCCTGATTGGAGAAATGATGCCTTGTACCTTTAAAGGAATGCACAGAACCAAATATAGAGACAATGTGCTAATTTAGGCTTAAGTGAGCAGCATCGTATAGGTGCATAGTTACACAGCAGTGAAGTTCAGATCTGAAACAATCTTGACAAAGGATCAGAACCTTCTTTAATCTTTAATACTACCATTCCCTTTGTCTTGTGCCCATAACATATTTGCACAATCTTCCCTAGTTCCCACCTATCATTGACCTCCCACTCTGATCCACCTGCTCCACCCCTTCTTATACACTCTATAATCCAGGCAGTTGGAGATGGTTGGGCCTAGGTGGCTACTCTGCGGAACTTCTGTGTTGATGTCCTGAGGTTAAAACGATTGGTTGCCGTTGGTTGCCAACAAACACAGCTATCTTCCTTTGGGCTAGGTATGACTCCAGTCAGTGGAGAGTTTTCCCCTGATTTCCATTGAATTCAAGTTGACTAGCGCTCCTTGATGTCACACTTAACCCAATACTTCCTCCATGTCAAGGACAGTCACTCTCACCTCATGTCTGGAATTCAGCTCTTTGTCCATGTTTGGACCAAGGCTGTGATGAGGTCAGGAGCTGAGTGACCCTTCCAGGATCCTTGAATGTAATTGATCAAGGAGATATACTGTTGGTCTCATCATGCACCCACAGATATGCCCCTTGCCTCACTGTGTCGTTATCAACTTGCATCTTCAGCTTAAAAGATCATCAGTTGACAGGTGAATCATAGAATCATAGAATCCTACAGTGCAGAAGGAGGCCATTTGGCCCATCAAGTCTGCACCGACAACAATCCCACCCAGGCCCTATCCCCGTAACCTCATGTATTAACCCTGCTAATCCCCCTGACACTAGGCGACAATTCAGCATGGCCGATCAACTTAACCCACATATCTTTGGACTGTGGGAGGAAACCGGAGCACCTGGAGGAAGCGCAGACACGGGGAGAATATGCAGACTCCGCATATTGTTCTTCCCTAATTACCCTCGAGATGATGGTGAAACATCTTCTATATAACTGAATGGGCTTGCCAGGCAGTTGAAACCATACTGCTGTGAGTGTGGCGTTGAATTTTTGCCAGAGTTTGGAGGTGTGTTTCAGTCCGCAAATGGTCACACTTCTTTCAGAGGAAGTCTGATTTTCTTAGCATTCCTAACTCCCTGCCTGTTTGATCTGGCCTTTTTTGCAGGTTGGAAATTCATAGTGTGCAAAATACGCAATTGCTCTCTCTGAGTTCTTGTTCCTCATTTTAAATGGCGGAACAAAAATCGGCTTTCCACCCACATACGATTTTCATCTGGTGGTGTTGGAAGCCCATTAAAAGCGTGCCAGATTTGAGAGTTCAGGAAGACAATGGAAAACCCCGCTGAGCAGTCTGGAACATTCTGAAAGGCAAGTGTAAAGTGTTTTCACACCTTCAAATGTCACCATTTGGTGTTGCATTATAATGTAGATGTATTTTTATTGCAGGCAGTAAGAGTGGCCAGCCAAAACCTGCAAAACCAACAAATCATTGCACCTCAGGAGTGACACAGTGGCACAATGGTTAGCACTGCTGTCTCACAGCACCTGGGACCTGTCTGTGTGGAGTTTGCATGTTCACCCCGTGTCTGTGTGGGTTTCCTCCCGGTGCTCAGGTTTCCTCCCACAGTCCAAAGATGTGCAGGTTGGGCGGATAGGCCATGCTAAATTGCCCCTTAGTGACCAAAGATGTGTAGGTTAGGTGGATTAGCTAAGGTAAATGCGTGGGGTTATGGGGACAGGGCAGGTGGGTGGGCCTGAGTAAGATGCTGCTTCGGAGAGTGGGTGCAGACTTGATCGGCTGAATGGCCTCCTTCTGCACTGTAGGGATTCAATGGATTTTCCAAGCATAACCATGGACTAACAGATTGCTGCCACTATCTTCTTAGGGCATGGTACCTGAGATAAATCCTGGAGCTCTCCTGTCCTTTAAATGCAAGTATTCTTTTTAATAATCTTCTTAATATGTTGTTTAGGTGCCAGCATGGTAACATATACTGAAATAGCGCACAGTTCTTACTAATGTCATACTGGAAACTGGTTAAAAATATCTTAATATGAATGAACTGGAACTCTCTCCCTAACCTTGTGATGAAGGTGTACCTTCATCACAAGGACTGCAGTGGTTCAAGGAGGCAGCTCACCATCTTGTCCAGGACAAATGGTGTTGGGCAATAAATGCCAGCCTTGCCAAAGATACCCACATCTCGTGAACACTTTTAAAAAATTAGGCAGTCAAGATGCGCGATGTTGTAATGGGAGCATGCAATTCAATATGGGGTTGATGAAATACAATCTATGTTAATACATGTTCTCCTTTATAATTGTTTCCTGTTGTTATACTTTTTTTCATCCGAAAGCAATTTGATACAAGTTACATTTGCATTTTTATTAAAAAAGTTAATTCAGAATGTTCTACTATTAATTTATGCACATTGAACATAGATTTATTTTGCAATTTAAAAACCTTTGTGACCTTTTATATCTTTCATAGTTATTAGCACCTGAGAGTCCTGCAATTATATGTGTGCATTATTATTAATATAGCAGCTAATATGTTACCAAGTACCATCTCCATCTATGATTTCTGTTGACAAAATGTTATTAGTTTTTCTACATTCCGGCTTGGTGATATTCTGCAGGCAAAATTTGAACTAAATCTTCAAAGTTCTCTAATAGATGCAATCCCACAAGAAAGAATAGAGTTTTCACTACTGTTAACAGTCCACTATCTGATGATGACTGGATTGTCACTTATTTAATATCACAAATGGGATTTAATAATCTAGTCAGCTATTCTTTCGATTGTTCACTTAGATCCCCGTTATGATGCAACTCAAGAAAGCACACTCAAAACACGATAGTAATAACTGTGCATTTTGTAACTGTCACTAATGGGCCCACTCAAGTGGTTTGCTCTGGCAACTAGAAGTAATGTCTATTTAGATCCATCATTAATTATGTTCTTGATTACCTGAAAACAAAGCATCAGCTGGTTTGCATCCTAACTTCAAAATGGATTTACTCTAAGGCTTCTCTGGAATGTAATTGTACTGTGTTTGTTCCGCCGAGAAAAACAGTGCATTTCTCTCCAGAGAAACAGGTTGGTTTTCTCTTCCGATCTTACCACACTCTGTCACCAAAAAACAGCTGGGCATGTTTCACATTGTCATGGAGGTCCTCAACACACCCAGCAAAGCCCGGCTGCACTGAGATCGGGGTGCCATGTTTAAAGGGCGCCCTGATCAAAGCAAAAAGTAACCTCCCCGCCACCATGGAGGTCTCAGGGGCTTCCCCTCACCCCATGATCAGAGCCAGCATTAACTTCCCCCCTCCGGCAGTGCCAGGGGGCAGTGACAAAGGGCATTGGCAGGCGAATGCTCTTGACATTTCCCATATTCCCAGATAGCCTCTCATGACACTACTTTAGCTGCAATACTAGCAATCCCCTCCTGATTCCTATATAGGTCTACTCATGTCATCGGAATACATGTCACTACCCTTCCTTTTGCTTACACTCAGGACCTCAGTTCTACTACTATCTTTACAACCCCCTATCCATCTAAGCCTCACTTGCTACTTCTTCATGTCATCATGCACATTAATACATCTTGAAAACCTTTAAATGAAGCGCATATCAATCAACACTGCAGATGCTGGAAATCCTAAATAAAGACAGAAAATGGAAAAACTCAGCAGGTCAGGCAGTGTCTGTGGAGAGGGAAAAAATTCTAACCAATGACCTTTTGTCAGAGATGTACTCGGTTTTAAGCAAGCACCGAGACAGAGAAAGCAGGGGAGATAGTGATAAGAACAAAAAGAGTAGGGTGGAAGACAGGACAGATAAATGATGAAGGGATGATGGTGCAAGGCACAATGCAAGGCATTACTGCCTCCTTTTGAAGTGCAAATTGGGCAATAACAACATGGAAAATGCCCGCAGTACAGTCTAAAACTATTTGGATCAATGGACTAGGGAATTCACAGGGCATTCATGAACAATTTATTTATTTAGCAAATGCAAATCCCTGAAGCCAAGTGATAGCTTCCTCGTTTGCTGAGTTTAAGGTGATTAATTCACCATTTTTATGAACAGCATGAGAAACTTTATTCAAAAAAAATACCCTTTGGGAATAAACTGTTATGATTATCCAATTCTACACAGGAAAATATCCTGTAAACAGGCACAGTGTGTTTGTGTAACAGTGAAGTACAGGACATTCATATTCTCCCACAAATTCATTAATATTGAGTTCTTAATCTCATAGAAACAAAATCTTTAATTTGTATTGCACCTTACACAATCTTAGAAATTCCCAAAGCACTTAGAATGTATTTATTAGAACAAAGAACAAAGAAAATTACAGCACAGGAACAGGCCCTTCGGCCTTCCAAGCCTGCATCAACCATGCTGCCTGATAGTTGTTGAAATGTAGGGAAATATGACAGTCAATATAAATGCAGCAAGGTTCCACAATCAGCAATAATAAATGACCATACATTTTGTTTTAATGACTTTGGCTGTCGGTTAACATTGACTAGGATAGCTTACTTGACTTTGCTTACTGTCCTGGGATCTTTTACATGAGTGACAAGACAGAAGCTCAGTTTAACATCTCATTCTAAAGACGGCAGGCCCAATTTTAACTTTAGCAACTGAATTGAGTTTTGAGAAGGTTAAAATTGGGTCCAACAGTGCAGCGCTCCCCTAGAATTGGGCTGGAGTGTGAAAAATCAGCTTTAATTCAGGGTTCAAACCCAAGTTCGAAAATAATGCATGACTCCATGATCTTCTGACTCAGGAACAAGAGAACTGACCACCATTGAGCGAAGGCCAAATTAATATTGCTGGACAGAAAGGGAGAACTTCTCATCACAGAGTGATGGACTGCGTTTGCCCTCCTTTTAGCATATGGATCAGAGTGACATTTAAAGGACCTGGGAAACCATCTGCATGCTCTCTTTGCAAAGGTATTCTGATGATATACAGGGAAATAAACAATTGAAGCATATTATATATCAAACAGTTCCACACTGTCAATCAATACCTGTCACACAAAGACAACAGAAGCAGTTCCATAAAATTATATGATTGGATTTTCTCTCTCAAGGTAGGTACATCAAGCTATGAAATTTACTGACTCATCACACAAGGAAAAAAGTGCCCTGAATGGCGAGATGTTCATTTAGAGGTGTGGGGAATGGGTGCAGGATGGAGTTGGATCCACCACCTCTGGCTGTTTAAAAGGCCAACACTTGGATCTCTGGAGCTTTGTACAGTTATTTTCTTAAACGTTAGACCCACGAGCCCACACCTTTCACCCTCACCACCCACTCCCCATACGTTCCAACTCACGCCAGCCCTTGTCCCCTACCCATACCCATGGCCCGTTATAGCCCCTATGCCAATTTAGTGTCAACTCATGCTTTCAACCACCCCCATGGTTCCTTATGGTCCTCATGTCAACATAATGTCAACGGGTAACAACCCATGCCTTCTATCCACCACCCTTTGCCCTTACACCCTCCATGCCAACACGTCCAATGTCCATCATGGGCAGATCTTGGCAACCATGCTGAAATGAAATAAAGTGCTCGATATCTAATGCAGTCTTTGCTACCTAGAAGAACGCCCATTGATGAAATCTCATTCAATACATTTAAATCTCCTCAAGTGTTTAAAACTTTATAAAAATAGGCATTTGTAGCCCCCACTGTGACCATAGTAGATTGTGTAAAACAATAAAGCCTTAAAAATCTAAAATGATAGCACTTGGGATTATGTCAATAAACAGTTATTGAATCTGCTGGAACCAGTGTTTTTTTTTCAATTCACACAGACACAGCCCGGCAGGTTTTTTTCCATTTTAAAAGGGAACTGGATTTAAGTAGCTTGGCAGCTTGACAGTTCCACAGAGCTTATCCACCCTGCATGAGCATATATGACTTCTATAAATGTACCTCCCGGAATAAGGCCCTTGCTGTAGTGAAAATGGGGTTTCTTATTACTAAGCATCGAGTTCAAGTAGCTCACCTGAATTTAGGTTTTCCATGTTCCATCCCCAAGCCACCTCCCTATTGAAAATGATTTCTGCCAGATAAAGGAATGGGTTTTCTGGATCTGGGGTCCATCCACCATTTTTGGATATGGCTGGGAGTCTCCATGTTGTGTGCATGCTCACCCTCTAAAGGAACAATTTGTAATCCCAGTGCCACCCTCTTGTCTTCTCCCCTTTGCCCTGCAAATACATACACCTTATATACAATCCTACAGTGCAGAAGGAGGCCATTTGGCCCATTGAATTTGCACCGACCACAATCCCACCCAGGACCTATCCCTATAACCCCGTGCATTTACCCTAGCTAGTCCCCCTGACCCTAAGGGGCAATTTAGTATGGTCAATACACCTTAATGTTTCCTTTTCAAATCATGATCCAATTCCCCTTTGAAAGCCTCAGTTGAAGCTGCCTCCACCACACTGTCAGGCAGTGCATTCCAGATTCTAACCAATCTTTTACTCATGCTACCATTTCCTCTTTTTCCAATTACCTTAATTCTGTGCCCTCTGGTTCGCTATCATTCTGCCAATGGGAACAGTTCCTCCCTATCTACTCGGCCCTGGCCCCTCATGGTTTTGAATACCTGTCAAATCTCCTCTCAAACTTTCTCCAAGAAGAAGTCTCGACTTTTCCAATCTTTCTATGTAAGTGAAGTCTCTCATGCAGATAATTGCAATTTTTAATTTTTTTTCCATTTTCTTTTTCGTTTCGAAAACTGTATTCAGTTGAATTTGACCTTTTCCAGTGGCGCAGGTGCTGGCTGGACGTCACAAAGCTACATTTCTAAGTGCTGCTGATAGCTTTGAATTTTTTAATTCCATAAGGCTAACCTTAGAACTACTCAATAACAGTTGAAGTGTATCTAGTGAGAAGCTTTTGAAACCAGCCTTCTCATCTGAAAGGTTTGCTGCATCTCGAAATGCAAAGTGCTCCCTTTGAAAGATGCACTTTGCAATTTTTCTTTTTGGTTTTTAAAAGATAGATGCATCACATAATCCTCATCTATCTCAGTGGACTTCTAGATCCTTAAACACATCTGGACCAGTTTTTCTAAGGTATGGATTTAAAAATACATTGTATCCTGCCATGGGACTTGTTTCAGGATGATTTTTATAAAACATTTTTCCGTGAGCACTCAAAAGGTACATAATGAGGCGTCAGATCCACAAGAGAGGGGTGAGATCCGAAATAAACATTTCTCATCAGTATTCACTGTTGAGAAAGGCATGGATGTTAGTGAACTTGGGGAAATAAATAGTGATGTCTTGAGCAGTGTACATATAACAGAGAAGGAGATGCTGGAAGTCTTAAAGCGCATCAAGGTAGATAAATCCCCGAGACCTGATGAAGTGCATCCCAGGACATTGTGGGAGGCCAGGGAGGAAATTGCAGGTCCCCTAGCAGAGATATTTGAATCATCGATAGTCACGGGTGAAGTGCCTGAAGATTGGAGGGTGGCAAACATTGTGCCTTTGTTTAAGAAGGGCTGCAGGGAAAAGCCTGGGAACTACAGGCCGGTGAGCCTCAGATCTGTAGTGGGTAAGTTGTTAGAAGGTATTTTGAGAGACAGGATCTGTAGGCATTTAGAGAGGCAAGGACTGATTAGGGACAGTCAGCATGGTTTTGTGAGTGGAAAATCATGTCTCACAAATTTGATTGAGTTTTTTGAAGGGGTAACCAAAAAGGTTGATGAGGGCAGTGCAGTTGATGTTGTCTATATGGACTTTAGCAAGGCCTTTGACAAGGTACCGCATAGTAGGTTGTTGCATAAGTTTAAATTTCATGGGATCCAGAGTGAGGTAGCCAAATGGATACAAAATTGGCTTGATGATAGAAGCCAGAGGGTGGTTGTAAAGGTTTGTTTTTCAAACTGGAGGCCTGTGCCTCAGGGATTGGTGCTGGGCCCACTGTTATTTGTCATTTATATTAATGATGTGGATGAGAATTTAGTAAGCATGGTTAGGAAGTTTGCAGATGACATCAAGATTGGTGGCATAGTGGACAGTGAAGAAGGTTATCTAGGATTGCAACGGGATTTTGATCAATTGGGCCAGTGGGCTGACGAATGGCAGATGGAGTTTAATTCAGATAAATGCGAGGTGATGCATTTTGGTAGATCGATCCTGGGCAGGACTTACTCAGTTAATGGTAGGGCGTTGGGGAGAGTTATAGAACAAAGAGATCTCGGGGGTACATGTTCATAGCTCCTTGAAAGTGGAGTCACAGGTGGACGGAATGGTGAAGAAGGCATTCGGCATGCTTGGTTTCATTGGTCATTTGCGGAAGGATATATTGGCCTTAGAGGGAGTGCAGAGAAGGTTCACCAGGTTGATACCAGAGATGAGGGGTGTTGATTATGAGGAGAGACTGAGCAGATTGGGTTTGTACTCGTTGGAATTTAGAAGGCTGAGGGTGGATTTTATAGAGACCTATAAGATAATGAAGGGGCTGGATAGGGTAGAGGTGGAGAGATTCTTTCCACTTAGAAAGGAAGCTAGAACTAGAGGGCACAGCCTCAAAATAAAGGGGGGGGGGGGGTCTGTTGAGGACAGAGTTGAGGAGGAACTTCTTCTCACAGAGGGTGGTGAATCTCTGGAATTCTCTGCCCACTGAAGTGGTGGAGGCTACCTCGTTGAATATGTTTAAATCACAGATAGATCGATTCCTGATCGGTAAGGGAATTAGGGGTTATAGGAATCAGGCGGGTAAGTGGAACTGATCCACTTCAGATCAGCCATGATCTTATTGAATGGCGGGGCAGGCTCGAGGGGCTGGATGGCCTACTCCTGCTCCTATTTCTTATGTTCTTAAGTTCTTATGTTCTTATGTCAGAACATTGAATACAGGAGGTGGGACGTCTTGTTGAAATTGTACAAGACATTGGTAAGGCCACACTTGGAATACTGTGTACAGTTTTGGTCACCCTATTATAGAAAGGATATTATTAAACTAGCAAGAGTGCAGAAAAGATTTACTAGGATGCTCCCGGGACTTGATGGTTTGAGTTATAAGGAGAGGCTAGATAGACTGGGACTTTTTTCTCTGGAGTGTAGGAGGCTGAGGGGTGATTTTATATAGGTCTATAAAATAATGAGGATCATAGATCAGCCAGGTAGTCAATATATTTTCCCAAAGCTAAAACTAGGGGGCATAGGTTTAAGGTGAGAGGGGAGAGATACAAAAGAGGGGCAATTTTTTCACACAGAGGGTGGTGTGTCTGGAACAAGCTGCCAGAGATAGTAGTAGAGGCAGGTACAATTTTGTCTTTTAAAAAGTGTTTAGACAGTTATATGGGTAAGATGAGTATAGAGGGATATGGGCCAAATGCGGGCAATTGGGACTAGCTTAATAGTTAAAAAAAGGGGTAGCATGGACAAGTTGGGCTGAAGGGCCTGTTTCCATGCTGTAAACCTCTATGACTCTATGACTCAGGATGCATACTAGCTGCGTTAGAGAAATTAGGATATTTTGTGGCTAAAACTCATCCATAATTGTTTGGACAGATATGCTCTGAGAGTAAATACTGCAACATAGTAAAAGATTTTGAAGGCGGTTTGGGGGCACAGTGGTTAGCACTGCTGCCTCACAGTGCCAGGGACCTGGCTTCAATTCTTGCCTTGTGTGTTTGGCTGTGTAGAGTTTGCATATTCTCCCTGTATCTGTGTGGGTTTCCTCCAGTTTCCTTCCACAGTCCAAAGATGTGCAGGTTAGGTGAATTGGCCATGCTAAATTGCCACTTAGTTTCCCTAGATGTGCAGGTTAGGGGGATTAGTGGGGTAAATACATGGGGTTAAGGGGATAGGTCTGGGTAAGGAGCCCTATTGGAGAATCGGTGCAGACTCGATGGGCCGGATGGCCTTCTTCTGTACTATGGAGATTCTATGATTCAATGATCTTTAATAAAATGGTAAGTCTTTTAGAAATTCAAAAGGATGACACCTGCTCAAAATGTAAGATCTTTTAAACAAAATTAACTGTAGAATTTCTGTTGTGTCATGAATCGATTTACAAGTGGAATTCCCTCACTCTTACTGAAGAACCGCCACCACTATCCCGCCCCCCAGCATCCCACCACCTCACACATTGAACCTGGAAAAAAACTTCCACCTCCTGAATAATTTATACCACATCCTATCTGCAGCACCAGAAGTCTTTACTTATATTCTGTATATTTCCTTTACTGCAAGGAACAAATAGAAAAAATAATATTTTTCACCTCCCAGGCTTGAGTTCAAACTAGTTCCATCAGTTTGCATGAAGTTTCCTCTTTTTGATGGATTTTGAAGGTTTGAGTGAAACTATATTGGGAGAATTTGATGAGCTGCAAACCTCAAGCTGAAAGGACTTGAAATGGGGAAAATGCTTTGCTACATTTGGTTGGTCCAAGTAGATTAAAGTCAGCCATAGGAGTAAATTAATTTCCCATATTTTACTGACTTGTCTAATTTATTGAGCTGAATTTTTAATTAATTTGTGGCCCTTTACTAGAAACAGGTAGCAATGTTACTGCTTGAAATCCACTGTTAAAAAACTGCACCCAAATTGTCCTTTGAAAAATCTACTATTCCCCATAATACTGACAGCTAAGTCATATTTCCACATTTATATATGGTGAAGCCTTTCTTAATATCCACTTAATGCCTCATCCACATTATTACCACTATAATACAAGTGATTGTATGAGTTGAGGAGATGGTATCCCTGACATTTTGGTTGCGACAGCTATGGCTTGGTTTTCCTTCTGAAGGATCTGCCAAGATTTTTATTGCCTTGTTTCATCAGTTATGCAGATTGTAAAGCTTTCTGTCTTCACCCTCTATCTCCTACAACTGAGACAATTTTGAATCCACTTTATCAAATTACCCTGTATCCCATGTGCTTTTGCCTTCTTTATAAGTCTCTCATATGGGATCTTGTCAAAGGCTTTGCTGAAATCCATATAAACCACATCAACTGCACTACCCTCATCTACACACCTGGTCACCATCTCAAAAAAACTCAATCAAATTTGTTAGGCATGACCTGCCTCTGATGAAACTATGCTGACTATTCCTGATTAAGCCTTGCCTCTCCAAGTGGAGATAAATGCTCTCCTTCAGAATTTTCTCCAATAGTTTCCTTACCATTCACATTAGACTCACTGGTCTGTAGTTCCCTGGCTTATATCTACAACCCTTCTTAAATAGCGGAACCATATTAGCTGTTCTCCAGTCTTCTGGCGTCTCCCCTGTGGCCAGAGAGGAATTAAAAATTTGAGTCAGAGCCCTTGAAATCTCATCCATTGCTTCCCACAGCAGCCTGGGACACAATTCGTCCAGACCTGGAGATTTGTCCACTTTTAAGCCTGCCAACAGCTCCAATACGTTGTCCTTTCCTATGTCAATTTGCTGAAGAACCTCACCGTCTCTTTCCCTGAATTTCATACCTTCATCCTCATTCTCTTGGGTGAAGACGGGTGTGATGTATTCATTCAACAGTCTACCGATGTCCTCTGGCTCCACCCACAGATTGCCCCCTTGGTCCCTAATGGGCCTTTTTCTTTCCCTGGTTATCCTTTTCCCATTGATATACTTACAGAATATCTTGGGATTTTCCTTACTTTTACCAGCCAGAGCTTTCTCATATCCCCTCTTTGCTTTCCTAATTGCTTTCTTAAGTTCCACCCTGCACTTTCTGTACTTCACTAATGCCTCCGCTGGTTTTCTCTCCTCCTTTTCACCTCTTGATTTCCAAATATCTTTGGGAAGTTTTCTAGGTCTTTTACAGTGAAGACAGACACAAATTGCCTGTTCAATGCCATCACCATTTCCTTGTTTCATATTATTATTTTCCCAGACTCACTTTCCTAGAGGACCAACACTCACTTTAGTTGCTCTTTTCCTTTGTAAATACCTGTAGAAACTCTGATTATCATTTTCTATTTCTAGCTCGCTTTCTCTCGTGTTCTAATTTCTCCCTTTTTGTTTCTTTTTAGTCATTCTTTACTGGTTCTTAAAATCTGTCTAATCTTCTGATCTAGCAGAACAGATGACAGAAGGCATTATTTCTTCCTTGAATGCAAATACGCTCACATTCTTGTTTACATGTCATGAAGTTCTTTCTTATAGACTTTTCTGCATTACAAGGCTGTACCTCCCCCTGGAAGCTACAGGGTTATGTCAACTGCTGGCTGAAAATCTGCAGCCTAGTCCATGAGAACAGCATTGTGTGCACCAGTCGAGTTCAACATCACCTTGAATTCTTTACAGTTTGATTTTCCTCGGCAGAATCAGATGCCTGGTGCCACCTAGGTCAGGTAGCGGCTCATCAGTTCATCAAAAAATTAACTGATGCTCTATTTAGATGGACCACACAATTCATATCCTTCTCAATGGACCCTGTCCAATTTCCTTTGGGTGGTTAGGTTGGCGATCAACATTTTAAGATTAGTCTGAATTTATTATATAGTTGGTTAGAGGGGAATAAATGGATATTGCAACAAAGCAGGTGTATGCAATTATGATAACTGTCCATGTAAATAATAAACATCAAGGTAGACAGACTAGGGCAAACAGCTTTAAGGATGGCACGGTGGCACAGTGGTTAGTGTTCTTCCAACAGAAGGAACTCATCAGTTGCAAGCAATAAAATAATACAAAATCTTACTCCAACAAGTAAATCAAAGAAAAAGGTTTAATAAAGAAACTTTCTTACTCCAACACTTGAGGCCACATCCTGGGCCATCCAAGCTCCCTAGAATTCCCAACCGCTTCTTATTTATACTGAGTCAGCTGGGAAGCTGACCACCACATCATTTTGTCATTAGTTACATAGTCTACCGGGTCAGTTGGTCAGCTGACCCTCACAGCATGTTACCATTAGTCACATTATAACAGATCCAATGTTATCATTGGTTACATTTTAATAGCACTGCTGCCTCAGCGCCAGGGGTCCGGGTTCAATCCTGGTCTTGGGTAACTGTGTGGAATTTGCACTTTCTCCCCATGTCAGCAAGTGTTTCCTCTGGGTGCTCCAGTTTCCTCCCACAGTCTAAAAATGTGCGGGTTAGGTGGATTGGCCATGCTAAATTGCGTCTTAGTGTCAGGGGGACTAGCAGGTTAAATGAATGACATTATGGGGATAGGACCTGGGTGGGGTTGTTGTCAGTTTAGGCTTGATGAGCCGAATGGCCTCATCTGCACTTTAGGGATTGTGCCCGGAATTTTACCACTCTGCCCCCACGGGAATTGGAGCAGGCGAGGGGCGGACCATGGAAAGGTCCGTTGACCTCGGGCAGAATTTTACACTTTTGGGACGAGCGAGGCCGTAAATTCCCGCCCTGTGTGATTGTGTAATTGTGTGTGTGAACTTCTTTCCAATTTGTCATTTCCGTGTAATTCTTTGTCACTTTGTTCTAGTGCTTTTCTGGGTAAGGTGCCATTGTACTGTTCCAAATATCCAGGTGGTGAAGGATAGAATTGACACCCCCCTTTTCCCCGCACCCCATGGTGGATGTTCCCATAGCAAATGTGGCAAACCATCGGCCGCCGGTGCTTATGTCAAAGTCCATGGGCTTTTGCATGGCTTATTGGCCCCCCGCTACAGGGAACCCATAGGGAGGGTCTTTGTGGGACTGGAAGATGATACCAGTTGGAGGGGCTGTAGAATTCTTTCCTGAATCTATACATACTTTATAAACTTTTATTTACGGAGACTCAGATTACAAACATTCACCACCAGACACAGTGACCACAATTTTAGTCTGTTCCTATATAGGAGCACAAGTGAATGCCCAGCACCTGAACATAAATTAATGCACAGTCAACAACCATGGCAGAGTTGATGATGAAGTAGCAGGCAATACAGACCAAGAAGTGCATTTTGGAATAACTTGTTCTCTAATCCACATCCATTTATGAAGAGATTATCTATTATCTATTTTTAAAAAATCTAGGTGCAAAAGGACATTCAAACATGTTTTAAATATAATACAGGATTACTCTATAACTCAGCTGTAAGAAAAGCCATGTGAAACTGTGCTTAACTTGACCTAGTATTTGTTAAAGACTCAGAGAACATGCAAGAAAATTGATTATTGTGCCCTAGACAATCATCAGAGTTAGAAGATCTTGGATTAATTTATGCCAAATACCAGGACACAGGTTTAAAAGTGCTAAATTAAAAAGAAAAATGGGAAGAGTTAAAAAAAGGGGATGGTTTTAGTTGAAGCCAAATGGAAATTGGTTAGAAGAATAACGCTGTCCATGCAGAGCTAATATATATCTATCTAAAATCAGCAATGGCCAGCCTAAACAAACACGATCCAAAATGGATTAACAACAGTTCAAAGGTGCAACAAAGGGAAGATTACCTCTGCAAACTTTGGACAGTAGCTGGTGCACATATAATAGGCAAAAACATTCCAATTTTTATAATTTAGCAATCTGAAAGACATTAATAAACAAAATGGGTGTTTGCAACAATCTGATAGTTTTTGTGATCATTGTTAATGAGACTAACATTTTATTCCATTTTTGTTAATTAACTGAATTTAAATTCCTCCAGTTGCTATGGTGGGATTTGAACTCATGTCTCTGGAGTATTAGTCCAGATTTCTGGATTACGAGTCCATTACCATTATTACTGTGCTATCAACTCCCATTCAGTCCAGAGACACCTTGACTTTGAACAATGATGTTAATTATTACCCTCATCAGTTGTTAAATTGTTAAGGAGCCATTTCCATTGTAACCATGCAACAGAAATGGGGGGAAGAGAGGGGGTTGACACACAGGAACTGAGAGGAAGAGAATTTATTTTCACAAAGATTCTTTGTGAAAATTTACATTGATCGGAATGTTTTCTTTGTGGTGATGGTTTGGGGAGTGGTGGGAGTGAGCGTGAGGGTGGGGGGAGGTTGAATAATAGAGTTAGTACTAGTATATGTCTTTCTATCTCTCCACGCACCCCTCTCCTCAAAGCAATATCTATAATAACACTTGAATGCAAATAAATCTGCAATGTCCTGGAGCTACTGCACGGCAGACAGAAATGCTCAGAATATGAATCGGTCACTGGGTAAAATATATAATACACTGAATAAAGAATGGTCCACTGAAGGGAACATATTTATATTATTAAACTATGTGGTTTTCTGCTTGTACCTGGAAGGCAAGCTTTGCTAATGATCTTGGCTGGAGGATCAAAATGTAGAAGTGTGAGTGGTTTATAGGTCCCTGATGTCAGCTACATCATAGGATAGAGTATAAATCCAGGAATCTTGGAGACTTGAAAGAAAGGTACTGCAAGAATTGCGAGAGATTTCAATCTTCATATACATTGGGCAAATCAAATAGGCAAAGATAGCCTCAAGGATACATTTCTGGAGTATATTTGGGACAGTTTCTTTGAACAATACATTTCTTATTCAACCAGGGAACAAACTAATTTAGAGATGGTAAGGTGACTGAGACAGGATCAATAAATGATATCATAGTAAAGGATCCTTTAGGTAAGAGTGAGAAATGTGGGTCAATAGCTAGTGTCTTAAACTTAAATCAAGGCAATTAAAAGGGTACAAAGACAGAGTTGGCTGAAGTGGAATGGGAAAATAGGTTAAAAGGTAAGACAGTAAGACAGTAGTGAATAGAATAGTGATAGACTTTGAGGGAGCTTCTTCATTACTCTCAACAAAGATATATTTCACTAAAAAAGAAAGACTCTATGGGATGGATGTGCCAAGCATTGCAAATTAAAGAAGTTAAGGGTTGTATCAAATTGAAAGAAAAGATGTACAATGCTGCAAGGATTAATGGTAGCCGAGGAGATTGGGAGCATTTTAGAAGCCAACAAAGCATGACTGAAAAATAAAGAGGTAGAAAAAGGAATATGAGAGAAAACTTGCCAGGAATATAAAAATAGACAATAAAAGCTTCTACATACATGTAAAAAGGAAAAGAATATTAAAGTGGACAGTCGTCCCTTAGACTCTAAAACTTGGAGGGTGACATTGTTAATTAATAATGGAAACCAGGAAAGTGCAGAGTCTTTCAACAAGTATTTTGCATATCCCTTCACAGTAAAGACTCAAAAAGCATCCCAATTAAAGTACTAGATAAATGGGCAAAAGGAAGGGGAGGAACTTAAAACAATCATAATCACCAGGAAAACCAATGGGACTAAAGGTTGATAAGTCCTCTGGACCTAATGGCCTGCATTGTTAAGTCTTGAAAGAATGGCTGTAGAGACAATGGATACATTGGTTGTAAGCTTCTAAAGTAACCTAGATTCTGCAGAGGTCCCAGCAAATTGGAAAACTGAAAAAATAACATAATTATTCAAAAGGGGAGGTAGACTGAAATCAGGAAACGATAGGCCAGCTAGTCTCACATTTGTCATTAGGGAAATGCTAAAATCCCATTTTTAAGGAGGAAGTAGCAGGACATTTAGAAAATCTTAAACAGTCAATAATATAATAATATAATCTATTTGGCTGCCGTCAGTGGTGGTGGAGGCAAACTCAATAGGGACTTTTAAGAGACTCCTGGATGAATACATGGGACTTAATAGGATGGAGGGTTATAGTTAGGCCTAGAAGGTAGGGATATGTTCGGCACAACTTGTGGGGCCGAAGGGCCTGTTTGTGCTGTAGTTTTTCTATGTTTCTATGTTCTATGTTTCTATGATCAGACAGAGTCAACATGGTTTTGTGAAAGGGAAAGGGAAATTTATTGGCACTCATTGCGCATGTAATAAGCAGGGTGGAATAAGGGGGACCTTGTAGATTTGGTGTCACGGTGGCACAGTGGTTAGTACTGCTGCCTCACAGCACCAGGGACCTGGGTTCAATTCCCGACTTGGGTCACTGTCTGTGCAGAGTTTGCATGTTCTCCCCGTGTCTGCGTGCCCAGTTTCTTCCCACAGTCCGAAAGACGTGCTGGTTAGGTACATTGACCCGAACAGGTGCCGGATTGTTGCGACTAGGGGAATTTCACAGTAACTTAATTGCAGTGTTGATGTAAGCCTTACTTGTGACTAATAAATAAACTTTAACTTTCGATGCAATGTATTCAAATTTCCAAAAGGCCTTCAAACAGGTGCCATATAAACAGGTACTGCACGGGATAAGATCGCACGGTGTTGGGGTGTGATGTATTAGCATGGATACAGGATTGACTAATGAACAAGAAAAAGAGTCGGGATAAATGGATCATTTTCAGTTTGGCAAACTGTAAGTAATGAAATGCCACATGGAACTGTGCTGGGGCCTCAATTAATAATAATGTATATTAATGACTTGGATGAAGGGACCAACTATATTGTAACCGAATTTGCTGATGATATATATAGGTAGGAAAGCAAGTTGTGAGGAGGATACAAAGAGTTGGCAAGAAGAATAGGAAAGCAGAATATATAACTGGAGAGAGACTGCAGAATGCCATAGTACAAAAGGACCTAGGTGTCCTTCAATCAAATTTGGCAGGTAGATATGGCAATTAATTAATTAAAAGGGCAAATGGAATTTTGGGGTGGAGGTTTCTGGTTCTGCCCACCCTAAAACTGAAAATTCCTGCCTGAGGTCAACAGATCTTTCAATGGTCTGTCAAATTTTCTATCCTGGCTGTGATGATTCCTGCAGTGGGTGGGAAAGACTATTGGTCTTTATTGTAAAGGGGATAAAGTATAAAGTAGGGAAGTATTGCTACAACTGTACATCACATTGCTGAGACAGCACTTAGAATACTATTTTAGTCTCTTAACCTAAGGAAGCAGTTCAGAGAAGGTTCATTAAGCCAGGGATAAAGGAAAGTTCTTTTGAGGAAAGGCTGAGTGGGCCTATATTCATTGCAATTTAGAAGAATGAGAGATAATCTTATTGAAACATATAAGATACTGAGGGGGTTAGACAGGACAGATGCTGAGATGATGTTTCCCCTCATGGGGGAATCTATAGAACTCAATGGCACAGTTTAAACATAAGGGGCCTTGCATATAAGGCAAAAATGAGGAGGAATTTTTACTCTCAGAGAATCATTAGTCTTTGGAACTGACTTCTTAGAGAGCAGTGAAGGCTGAGTCATTGACGATATTCAAGGCAAAGTTAGGTAGATTTTTGATCTGCTAAGGAATTCACAATTAGAGGGCAGGAGTTAAAGCAACAATCAGATCAGTCATGATTCTTTTGAATCGAATAGCAGACTTGATGGGCTGAATGGTCTATTGCTGCTCCTGTTTCTAATTATCTTATTGATAGATCCGGTAACAATTTTGTGTTTTTAATTATGTTTTTGGCATTAGAATGTTCAAAGATTGTTATGTCTTTAAATTTAAGGTAAAATGTATGGCACCATATGACCTGTTCTGAAGTCTGCCTGCAAGTAAACCTGTTTGCTTTGTTTGTTAAGAATATAAAGTAAGGCTGAAGATTGTTTGATTGGGAAGAAGGTGCAAGGTATTTTCATTTGGAGACAGCAACCTGTATGTTAAGAATGGAGAAGGTGAGATTCCAAAGTCCCAGAAACCATTGGGAATGTTGGATGGTAAGCAGTTGTGCTTTAGACTGTCTCTTTGGTTCCAACATGAAAGAGATGCTCTCAAAGATAGCTAAGTAGCATTTCTACCTACTGACAAGCCCCATGTGATTCATGTTGCCACAGGGAAGGATGCAGAGGAAGCCATTATAAAGATCAGGTTACAGGCTTTTCTAGGATTTCACTGAACAGTACAGACATGGTTTGGGTATTTTCCTGGATCTGAGAGGGAGAGAAAGGGAGAAAGAAAGCAGTCAGAGGCCATAAAAATCTCTATGGTTCATCCTGCAGGATTGTGGGTGGAAGCCTGAGCTCGGATTGACGAGATGAAATTCATAGGGAGCTTAAATGAGGTCGGAAGAGTTGCCTATCTTGGGCGAGAGGGAAAGTCTCTGGGAAAAGAAAATTGCATTGTGAAAAATAGTTCTATGATTGCAGGTTACCAGGATGAGAAAAGAAAATAACAGGAATAAACCTTCAGGAGCAAAGGACCCCTTTGGATTGACACTAAGTAAAGGGTAGTGTAAATTATACCCATGTTGCGTGTTTTTGTTTGAGTTGGAGTAAGAATAAGAAGGAGGGTATTCCTTTCTGTAGTTTAAAGTTTAAGTTGCCTACAAACATAGGCTTGAATTATCTGATGTCGTACCCTTTGCCACCAATACCAGAGGGAACCCAGAATTTGACGCTCAGCCCATTCACAGCAGCAGGATCGGAGAATCCCAGCTGTGGACGAGATCGGAGAATCCCGGCCGTAGTGTTTAGTCAATAGTGTTTTGGTCTTCTGTTAAGTAAAAGTTTTAGAACTAGGCATCTTGTCATATTATCCTTTCCAGCTATTAACTGGAAGTGTACTTTTGTTTTTAACATAATCATGACGCAAGTGGTGTGATGTGGGGAAGTGAGTAGATTGAAAAGTATGATATTACTGCTGTGGAAATGTGAAAACTATCAAACTGAAACTACAGTCAAATATTAATTGGTTGGCAACATTGAGATAGGATTTACTGCATAACCCGCTGCATGTGGTGACCCACCATTGGCCAGTGGTGGCATTGTCAACGGGGCTTCCCACTGAATGCACCTCTCACAGCCCCTGGTGGCGGTGTGCCACACCTGTTCCAGATTGATTTCCCCCCTCTCCTCACTTGACACAATTTTACATTTCATTTATTCATTTTAGTCTTTTTTATGAGCCTCATTACATCTCATCAACTTCTTGGCTTTTAAATCTTTTTTAAACTAATTAACCTATCCTTGAATTGAATCTGTGGTTACAGATTCCACTGAGGACTACCACTGAATGCAAAGAAGTTCAATTAATATTGAGCAACGCTTTTAGCCATACGTCTGAGCTGTTTCTCACCCGTGCAAGTAATTCTGTGTGGAACTGACATGGATAATGAATGCCAGAACCACCACTCGAATGCTTTTCATGATACGATGATCACTTAAGTTAATCTCCTTATATTGCAAAGTTCAAAGTTTACAGACAGAATGTTGCAAAGCTGAATGGACTTATTTCTTTCCTTCTTTCAAGCATACTTATGACAGGGCAACACATATTCATAGTCGATAGCCATTGCAGGTTATGTCAGCAGTATGCCTGATAACATTTGTAATATTTTAATGACTCTTTCTGAAATATTGTACACCGAGGCACCAGTAGAATGACCAGAAGATAAATGTGATGGAATTAGACATCTTATTTTTGATGATTTGGAGACCCTATCAAGAGAACGTTAAAGTGGTTAACAGTAATTAAATCTCTGGAATTATGAGTCTTTCGTGTGCCAGGTACTAATTGCCCCATATATCCCGTACTCAATATCCTAACTTCAAAGCCCATCATCATTTGTCAGCCCTTTTCAGTTTCAATATCAGCAGAAGTATTGTGATCAGTGTAGCTGCAAACATAAAGTCAACATTTTTAATAACTTCATTCCTGGGGTGTGGGTGTTTCTGCCAAGATCAGCATCTATTGCTTTGCTTTAATTGTCTTGGAGGAAGCATCTTCTTAATGAACAAATGGTTTGCTCGGCTAATTCAGAGTTCTGTTAAGAATCACCCCTCTCTCTCTCTCAGGCGGTCCCTCAGAGTTGAGGATGATTGGCTTCCACATTAAAAATGAGTCCTCAGGGGGACAATCTTACCGGCTCGTTCCGCCAGTCAGTCAGTGTAGCGAGCCGGTAAGATCACAAGAGAGACGAAAAACCAGCTTTGTGCCCGCTTTCTTGCCTCTCGCGATACTACCAGCACTGTGAACCTGACGTGATCAACTTCGCGTCCAGAAAAGGCGCGAGGCTGATTTATGATATTTAAATATTAGTGAGCACGGGATGGAATCATCCAGCTTACTTCCTTAACGGTCTCGCTGGAGGAGGACCTCATCGGCAACAGGGACCAGACATGGTGGCCTCACCGGTGGAACCGGAGGCATTGAGGTCCTCGGGTAGTTGGGGGAGAGGGGGGCAGTGCCCCTTGGGCAGTGCTAGCCTGGGACCCTGGCAGTGCCAGTCTGGTACTACCCACCATGCACCCTGGTATTGCCCACTGGGCACTGGGTCTTGCCTGAAGGGGTGGGACCTAAGGGAAGGTGGGGGGCTGCGCACTCTGCAATCGGGGATCGGTGATCAGCCGGGGGGGGGGGGGGGGGGGGCGGGGGGGGGGGTATCGGGGTGGTGATTGGCCGTGGAAGACCAGAAATTGGGGGGTCTTCCAGGGGAAGGGTGGGGGGGAGATATTCAGGGCTTGGGGAGAGTGACAGATCTCTCAGTGTTCCGTGTACACAGAACGCTGAGAGATAACGGCGCATGTGCAATCCCACCCCTCGTGGCCGGCTTTCCGGTGAGAATAGATTCCATCCACTCCCCCTACTGGCGTGAATCAAACCTTGGCTTTTTCTTTCACAATGTGGCATAAGATGCTGTCTGAGAGCTCACCCAAAAAATGGGCGCGATTCTCTCCTGTTTTTATGCTCGTTCGGCACTCAGAATCTTTGGTAAGATTGTCCCCCCAGGTGACTGAGGGGTGCAATGCACAACCTACAGTCTCTGTCACAGCTGGGGTAGATGATGGTTGGAGATGGGTGGGTGGGGTACCCCTGTTGCCATGCAGTGGGGTGGGTGGGGTACCCCTGTTGCCATGCGGTGGGGTACCCCTGTTGCCACGCGCTCCTTTCGCGGTGTACACTTGGCTTCAGCTGGTTCCTGGCGATGAAATTCAAGGCGTTCGGCTCCTTTCCATTATATACCAGCTTTTTATTCCACATTTATTTAATTCACTGAAGTTGCATTTTCCAGCTGTTGTGTTAGGATTGGAACTAATTTAATCAGAATCATCAGTCCAGGCCTCCTGATTACTACTCCAGTTAAATGGCCATTATGCCACCAATCCTACCAATCCCTTTTTCCAGCAATAAATACAGATAATTATTTTTTATTACCCCCAGTTACTTTCTCTAAAGCTTTTCAGTTTACTTTGATTACAAACCCCTTGCTCTTTCCTGTTGTGGAGGTGACTCGCAATTGGGCCGCCAGTGGGATTATTCCAGTCACACGATAGGTCCATGGCAATGTGCATGGCTCGCCCGTCCTTCCATCGGGGGGCAACTTCAGCAGGACAAGAAGATCCTGCCGCAGGATGGGCTGGAAAATTCCCACCTTTGGATCACTGAATGATACAGCTTTGAGGGAGGCCATTCAGCCCATTGCACCTGTGCTTAATCTTTGGTAGACCTAACCAATTGATTCCACTCTCCTACCTTGCTCTCATTGCCTTGATCAAACTGCCCTTCAATTATTTATCCAATTCTCTTTGGAAAGTTATTCAATCTCCTTTCCTTCAGGCAGTACATTTCAGGTCGTAACTACTGCTGGCGGGATTCTCTGGCCGGGCTCGCCTCAAAACCGTAGAATCCTGCCCGAGGTCAATGGATCTTTTCATGGTGCGCTATGATTCCTGCGGCGGGTGGGACGGGAGAATTCCGGCCTTTGTCTCTGGTTGTTCTTTCCTTCTATTCTATGGTTCTGTAATAACTCAGGAAGCCTGACTGGAAAGGAACGGTATTTATTGTGAAACACAAAATAAAGCCACTACTCTGTGGCGTATATACACAAGTCCAAACTTTCTTTTCATTTAAACAAATTATCTAAACACATTACAATTTATCCAACAACATTATAAATTACAATCCAAATACTATATTATTTCAGTCCATTTTATCAGCCTCTTCAAAATAGGTGCCACTGAAACATGGTTTAGAATTAAGTGCTAACAGGCTGGCAGAATTGGCCTCTTTTCTTATCAATGAAGTTGAGAAGTTGGCCAATTTCCCATTAAGTATCACCTGTATTAAACAAACTACCACAGTCAATCTTGACACAAAACAATGGTAACCCCATTAACATGGTAGTGAGCCAACACCAGCCTCTTTTCGACAAAGGTTAATAGCTTGAATGTTTTCCACAATGATAAACATAATCGCAATATCAATAGCAAATATACCAAGGCAATCATTACTATTATGCTTGACTATTTCAACTCCTCAATACAGCCATGATGTGGCGATGTCGGCGTTGGACTGGGGTAAACACAGTAAGAAGTCTCAAAACACCAGGTTAAAGTCCAACAGGTTTATTTGGAATCACGAGCTTTCAGAGTGTTGCTCCTTCATCAAGTAAATGGAGAGGTAGGTTCACAAACACGACATATACAGGCAAAGACACAATTGCAAGATAATTACAGATTGGAAGGTGAAGAATGGTTGGAATGCGAGTCTTTACAGGTAATCAAGTCTTTACAGTTTCAGACAGGGCGAGTGAAGAGAGGGATAATCACAGGTTAAAGTGGTGTGAATTGTCTCAAGCCAGGACCGTTAGTAGGATTTTGCAAGTCCAGGCCAAATGGTGGGGGTTACAAGTAGTGTGACATGAACCCAAGATCCTGGTTGAGGCCGTCCTCATGCTTGCGGAACTTGGCTATCACGCATGATAGAGATATATATATATTATATATATATACATATCGTCTGCCTGTACTCACACCAAGGGTCTCCCCGGCCATTCCCAGGGGTGCAACGAGGATGCTGGTGGGACCTTCTGGTTTTCCTGGCAGGTTTTGCACTGCTAGACCAAGTTTTCCATGTCCTTGACTATACCAGACCATCAGATATAGCCTCTTGCAAGCAATTTCATTTTAGATATTCCTGGGTGGCTGTTATGCAATTTGTGGTGTGTTGGTCAGTGGCCTGGACATAGGAAAACCACCCGGGCTTCCCACAAGATGATACTATCCTCAATGCTTAGCTCTTGATATTTGGAAGTATATTTGGACAGAGTTTGGGGGGGAGCTTGATCTGAAGTTAGAAGTGGTTTTATTTCTTCTAACTCTTTCAGAGTAACTATTGGTGTAAAACTGGCAGAACCATCTGAAATTACTGATTTAAATCAGTTTGTCAGATGGTTCCCAGTGCAGTGCAATTGTCCAGGGGAAGTTAATGCTTCTGGACAATTGCCTTATCTGCTAAACCCTTACCTGGGAACTTCCCAGAGGGATTTCCCAGTGCATCCTTGGGATACCTCCTAAATCTGATACTGGGAAGCCAGGAAGTTACAGGTCATTGTATTCCTCTCGTTACTTCACTATGTATACATAATATCCACTCTAAAATCTTTGCCTCCAAGGGGTTATCAGACTGGACTGTCTCTATTCACCCCTATTTTTCACTATTGTTATTGAGCACCTGGTAATTTCACTGTGGACATGTGGGGATATACAGGGTGTTATATGCGATGCAGCTGAGCAGAAACCCCCCCCATTGCTGATGATCTGTTTTTTTAAATCTCTGATCCAGCCTCATCTTTCCCAGATATTTTCTCTATTCTTGAGTAATTCATATCTCAGATATTAAAAATTAATTTGCAAAAGAGTGAAATTTTTCCTATTAACTTTATTGCAAAGAGTTACCTTATTTCTCCTCTCCCCTTCAAGGTCTCAAGGTCTTAAATATTGATGAATTTTCATTATTTGAATGCTTGGAGATCTATTTAAGCTCAGCTTTGAATGCTCGGTAGTCTAATTTGCTCCTTTCTTTAGCAGGTCGTACAAATTCTGTCAAGATGAATATTTTGCCAAATTTATATATTTATTTCAACGCATTCCATTGTTTATTCCCAAGTTTTTTTTTGTTTCTTTATTTGGAATAAGGAAACATCCAGAATTCATAAATATTTCACCCCAAGCTTTTAGGTGGCTTGGTACTGCCAAATTTTCAGTTTTATTATTGGTCTGATAACATCTGTAATATTTATTTTTGTTTCATTTTAACCTGGGTTTGATTGGAGGCAGCCTCCTGTCGATCCACATCTCTGCCTGCTCTGCTGTCCTCCTCCAGTCACTTTTCCGCAAACGCTATCATTAGACAGTCACTTACAATTTGGACCCAGTTTAGAACATACTTTAGGCTGCAGTCTCACCTCACGCAACCCTATAGGTATAAATAATTTATTTCTGTCTTCATTAGGAGAATCTGCCTTTCAAGCCTGGCACGCGAAGGGCATAAAAACCCGTGCTAATTTATATTTTGAAAATATTTTTGCTTCTTTTAACTCCCTCTCTCTCAGAAATGGGGGCGATTCTAGCAAAAAGTGTTGAATTTGCGTAAAGATTGGAGTAAAATCACTCTAGTTTTGTTCAGTGGGAGTTTCAAAATGAATCTCCCACACTCTGTGCACTGCTGAGTGCACTAGTGTGAATCACTCCAAAAATCAGTTTTCCCGCTGGAGAGGGAGGCAGCTGAACGCTGAGAGGGCCACTACGCATGCGCCAATCTGTCAGTGCCAAGATCGGCACATGTGCAGTGGCCCCGGTCTGCTGGCCTCGCGATTGCTGGCCAGCTCAATCCCTGCGGCTCCCACATTGCTGACCCCCACTGCCCAATCACTGGCCCCCCAAAGCATGCTCGTGTCAGCCTCGACCGCCCCCTCAGCCTGCCTCGATGTCACCTCCCCACCACCGGCAACCCCGATCTCCCAATCCCCCTACCCCCCATCCCAATATACCCCCATCCCCCGGCAGCCCTGATCCTTGCCCATTGTCCTGATGTCCCCCTAGCAGTCCTGCCCCCACCAGAAGGCTTGCCCCCGCCCCACACCGATGGCTAGCCCCGAAAGCTGGCCTTGCTCCCTCTGTTACTCAGCCCAAATGCAGAGTGGCAATGGGACCCCACACACGCAGTGATCCCAGAGGCCCTGCCCCCATTAGACACCACTCCATATAGGCCCCTTCCCTTTGGCACAGCCCAATGCTTGGTAGTCAGTGCCAAGGTGCCCCTGGGCATTGGCACTTTGTGCCTTGGGTAGTGCCAGGGGGTCCTGGCTGGCACTGCCAAAGTTACAATGCCCAGGAGGCACTCGCCCGGCACCTGATCCGCTGGGGCTTCACTCCAGCCGCGTCAGGCTGCCAGCTCCTGCCAGTGGGGAGCTATACTAAACCCTGCTGAAGTGAACCACTGCTATCAAGGGGAGAGGCTCGCAGGCCCAGAGATTTCAGTCCTGAGTCTGCTAATGAAATTTAAATTGTATTTAAATTAGATTTTGAATACGATTCTGGCGCGGAGCTGGCGGCGTTGGAAATCCGGCTGCCGGAGACACGCAGAGGCCATGGCACCCAGCGGGGAGCCTGCGAAACGGCCTCCACTAGAGTCTCCTGGCTAACCAACAGAAAGCAGAGAGAGTGGGGATAAATGGGTCTTGTTCTGGTTGGAAAGCTGTAACTAATGGGGTGCCACAAGGTTTGGTCCTCGGGCCCCAACTATTTACAATCTATATTAATGACTCGGATGCAGGGATAGAATGTACTACAGCCAAATTTACAGATGACACTAAAATAGATGGAAAGGCAAGTGAGGAACTAAGAAATTTACAAGTGGATATGGATAGGTTAAATGAATGGGCCAAAAATGAGCAGATTGAATTTAACGTGGATAAGTGTGAGGTTATCCATTTTGGTCAGAGGAATAAAATGGCAACTTTTTATCTAAATGGAGAGAAAGTTCAAAATGCTTCATTGCAGAGGGATCTGGGTGTACTCATCCATGAATCACAGGAAGTTAGTATGCAGGTACAGCAGGTAATAAGGAAGGCAAATTGAATTTTGGCATTCATTGCTAATGGAACAGAATACAGAAGTAAGGAAATGGTGTTCCATCTGTATAGGGTATTGTTGAGACCATATCTGGAGTACTGCGCACAGTTTGGTCCCTTACTTGAAGAAGAATGTAAATACATTAGTGACGGTTCAGGGAAGGTTCATTGGATTGTTTCCAGAGATGAAGGACTTGTTTTATGAAGAGAGATTGAACAGTTTATACTTGCTGGAGTTTAGAAGCCTCCCGTTGCTGAGAAAAATGCTGAGAGGAGGCCAGAGAACCTCGGCCTGTATTTCTTCGCAGCCTCTCTGTGTCCCAGTGATGTCTCTTTGGGATCTTCCACTAGGGATAATATTGGTTATATTTCTGCCTGCTACACTGATGTTCTGATATCGGAAAATTAGTGTGCCTAGTGGTGTCACCATGGACTTCCATTGGATTGGTTCCATGGCAAAGTATTTAGTGGTTTGCCATTGCCATTTGGCTGACCAGTTCTTCCCATTTGCCATCAGATATTGGAAGGATTTGCAAGCAGATGATCAATTTGTTTGGCCATGCTATGCACAAATCTTCCATAGCCAATGAGCCCTGAAGCAGGACTTGAACCCAGAGCTTCTATTGAGAGGCAACTATCACCGCCACAGTTGAGACAACTTCTAGGTCTACTTCCACAATTACATAATCATACACAGAGCAGCTTTAACACATTCACAGAATTTGTCAGTTGTACCTTCTTGTGAAAGTAGTCTGTACTTGGAAACATTGACCAATAGGGTTTCAACAACACGCAATAATTCCCTGCTGGCAGTTTGTGGTATGTGGAGCAGTTTCCTATTGGGACATACTCCAAACTGAACTCCCATTGTCATTCTTTGTACTGGCCTCAACTTGTCCATTGTATCAAATGCTCTTTTCTAATGTTTCAGGTCTCAGTGTGCAACTTCCTGTTCCAAAGTTGTACTGCCAGCTCTGAACAAGTGTTGCAAAATCTCCTTTTCATTTAAAGTCAAATTGCTGGAAATGAGAACAAAACCCTATAGTGTGGTTTGATTAACCTGTTAGAAGAAAATAAATCATGGATATCACGTCAGTTTGTTAATGTACATGGCACTATTTAATGAGAAGGAACGAAAGTCAACATTGTACTAATGCAAATGAAGAGAACTATTAACTTCTTAATACAATTAAGTGCACAGATTACCTAAATTGGAGAGCCACTTCTGTTCTCCCTATTGTATTATAGATGGGTTTGCTATAATGAGGTTGTACTGAATTTATTCATAAAGGTACATTTTGTGTACCATGGTGATAATACTATGTGCACAGCCAACATAAAATACAGATTTGCATTTGCAATTAACTTGCCGTGTCTATTTTTCACTATTGAATCGAATACAAATGACAATATATAACTGACGATTAGCAAGCAAACATTAACTCCTTAGGACATCACCAGTCACAGGGGATGTTAAATGTTATTGACATTCTATCTTTATTACTAATTACAACCTTCCCATGTTATAGGAAGTAAATTATTTCTCTCCTTTAAGCTTTAGAATACAAATCAGCTTAAAATGAATGAATGGTTGACATAAGCTGCAGAACTGGAGATGTTTTGTGAATTTTTAGTCAGTCCCTTCAATCGTGACGTCTCTACACAAACATTCTGGGTGATGTGAAATGCTGAAAAAAATTCCTGTAATAGATAAAGATTTGCAATTATATTCAGTGGCACAGTGGTTAGCACTGCTGCCTCACAGCGCCGGAGTCCTGGGTTCGATTCCCAAGTTGGGTCACTGTGCGCAGTCTGCACGTTCTCCTCGTGTCTGCGTGGGTTTCCTCTGGGTGCTCTGGTTTCCTCCCACAGTCCGAAAGATGTGCTGGTGAGGTGCATTAGCCATGCTAAATTCTCCCTCAGTGTACCCGAACAGGCGCCAGAGTGTGGCGACTAGGGGATTTTCACAGTAACTTCATTGCATGTTAATGTAAGCCTACTTGTGACACTAATAAATAAACTTAAACTTTATATAGTATCTTTCACAACTCAGGATGTCCCAAAATGCTTTAGAGAAAATGGCATATTTGAAGTGTAGTAGTCACTGATATAATTTAGAAGATGTGACAGGTGATTTGTGCACAGTAAGCTCCCACAGATGACCAGATGATAATCACTAGGTCATCTGTTTTAAATGGTGTTGATATTCCTAGCTAATTAGAAAATTAAAGATCATTCTGCAGCAAAGAATTAGTTAGAGCTTTAATTTTGGAGGACGTCAAGCCATGCTAAAACTGCTGATACTTGGAGCTTAACTGGATTAATAATGGTGACATTCTGCATTTTAATTCTCATGACTTAGAACCCTCTTCAAATTGATCCAGCAATAATTATTTGTAATTTATATCTCCTTATTGCAGATTCAGTGGCAATCATTGTGAGTATTTCACCTCATGCCAAACGTTGCTTATAAAAATGAAAGGTGAAAAATGTCTGGGAAACTGGAAGGATTCGGAATGAGTGTATGTTGCTAAACTAAAAATATTTGGGCCAAAATTCTCTGGTGTATGTTGGTGCTAAGTGCTGGACACACAGCACATTACCCTGGGTCTTTGGATTACTAGCACAGTGACAATACCACACCACCATCACCTCCTTAATAAAACTCTTTAGTTTGTTGAACTGCCGAGGTCTCCAAGCATCAATCATAGAAACCATAGAAACCCTACAGTGCAGAAGGAGGCCATTCGGCCCATCGAGTCTGCACCGACCACAATCCCACCCAGGCCCTACCCCCACATATTTACCCGCTAATCCCTCTAACCTACGCATCCCAGGACACTAAGGGGCAATTTAACATGGCCAATCAACCTAACCCGCACATCTTTGGACTGTGGGAGGAAAGGGCGGCACGGTAGCACAGTGGTTAGCACTGCTGCTTCACAGCTCCAGGGTCCTGGGTTCGATTCCCGGCTCGGGTCACTGTCTGTGTGGAGTTTGCACATTCTCCTCGTGTCTGTGTGGGTTTCCTCCGGGGTGCTCTGATTTCCTCCCACAGTCCAAAGATGTGTGGGTTAGGTTGATTGGCCATGCTAAATTGGCTCTAGTGTCAGGGGATTAGCAGGGTAAATATGTGGGGTTACTGGAATAGGCCTGGGTGGGATTGTGGTCGGTGCAGACTCGATGGGCCGAATGGCCTCCTTCTGCACTGTAGGGTTTCTATGATTTCTATGAAACCGGAGCACCCGGAGGAAACCCACGCAGACACGAGGAGAATGTGCAAACTCCACACAGACAGTGACCCAAGCCGGGAATCGAACCGGGACCCTGGAGCTGTGAAGCAGCAGTGCTAACCACTGTGCTACCGTGCCGCCCCGTGGACACAACACAAAAACTGGTGACAAGGACATTGAGGAGCGCTTGCTAGCCACTGGGCAGGAAAGAAATCATTTGAAAGTGAAGAAAAAGGGCTTTAAAAAAGAGCTCTCCACCTGCTCCGGACATGGGCTCGGTGGATGTGAGTAACAATTACTGCACCAAAGCAAATATAGAGTTGGGGATGTTTATAAAACAGGCTGAAGGGTTGTGCCCTGTTTTAAAAGGGAAAAGCAAGGTAGCTGCTGAAAACACATTGCTCACTGTACACATGGAAGTCCTTCCATGGATCGGGCAGCACGGTGGCACAGTGATTAGCACTGCTGCCTCACAGCGCCAGCGACCCGGGGTTCGATTCCTGGCTTGGGTCACCCTCTGTGCAGAGTCTGCACGTTCACCCTGTGCCTGCGTGGGTTTCCTCTGGGTGCTCCGCTTTCCTCCTACAGTCTAAAAAACGTGCTGGCTCGGTGCATTGGCCATGCTAAATTCTCCCTCAGTGTACCCAGACAGGCGCCGGAGTGTGGCGATTACGGGATTTTCACATTAACTTCATTGCAGTGTTGATGTAAGCCTACTTGTGACATTAATAAATAAATAAACTTTAAGGAAAGAAAATGGCGGGGGGGTTTTAGGAGCCTTGGGACCCTTTGATGAAAATGCAGAGCAATGGGGCTCCTATTCAGAATGGTTTTGACTATTTTGTACAAGCTAACAAAATAGTAGAAGACATAAGGGTTCCCATGTTCCTGAGCATAATGGGGGGAATAATATTTAATCTCCTCAGAAGCCTAGTGCAGCCAGAAAAGCCTGGCACTAAGACATGTGATGAAATTGTAGAAATTCTGCAAGCATACTATTTGCTAAAACCTTCAGTAATTGCAGTATGTTTCAGATTTCACAAATGTAATCAAGAAGAGGGGAATCAATTGCACAATTCATGGCTATCTTGAAAAGACTTGCAGAGCACTGTGAGTTTGGTGATGTATTAAATGATACAATCTGGGACAGACTGCTCTGTGATCTGAGAAGTGGGGCAATACAGAAGTATTGCTAACCTGACTTAGAAAAAGGCCATGTAAATTGCTGTGTCAATGGAGCTGGCAGTGAAAGAAGCTCAGCAATTGAGTTTGAATATGAGGATTCGCAAAATGTTGGCTGAATTGACAAAGAGTTTTGAAACTCAAACTCAAACACAGACTCATATATTTGCTACAGATTTGTGAAGACAGGATATTCCACTGCGGAATGCTGGTGCAAGAATATTTTATGCAGAAGCTGTGAGAAAAGAGACAGCATCAACCGTGCATGCTGGAAGATAAAGCAAGCTTCGAACAAAAAGCAAAAGGTGGGAGGACACGTCGGGTGTCAGGCACAGGGACCCATTGGGAGGGCCCTGGTGCCCTGATACCGGTGACCCATGTTGGGGAGGAGGGTTGGGGATTATGCTGTCAATGAAGGGAAGGGTCTGTGGGGGAAGGGAGGGACTGTGAGTTCGGGGCACCCTCATGAAATGGCGGGAGAGTGCTCTGAAGCCGGGCTCACTGGGGTGTTTAGGCCCCCATGCACCCCCCCGCCCCCCCAGTACTGACGCAAAACTCTTAACCTTCCAAAGAAGTGACTGAGTGTGGGAGGATTGCGGTACCCAGAGCGACTGAGATACCATTGCGGATCGCTCCATTATTCTCGCTGTTATGACATTGTGATTTTTTGGGGGGAGATTCCCGCCCACTGTTTATTTATAGTGGTTTAAAGTGATTTCCTATCACCAGCACTGAAACTGAGCACTTTAAGATAAAGCATGCATCTCCAGTGACATCACCGATCATTCGCACAGGGAATAGTGCAGAGTCGGTTTGCAACCTGTACTGAACACATCTCATTGATAAAGCTCCTTAGTTTGTTGAACCTCCATGGCTTCCTAGCATCAATCCTGTGGACACAACAAGGCCGAGATGAGATCAGCCATGATCGTATTGAATAGCGGAGCAGGCCGTGGGGCTGAATTGCCTACTCTGGCTCCTATGTTCTGTACTAGAGCCTTTAACAAAATGGAGGGCCATACACATCCTGCATAGAATAAGTTGGAGCATGTCATCTGCCATCTAATACAATTAGGTTACAAAACGGGGGCAATGCCAAAAAATTTCTAGGCAGCCTTTTTTGGATGAGATTTTAAACTGAGGTCCTCTGTTGAAGGACCTGTGACAGCCTTCGAGCATATGAGCTTTTCCAGTGTCTTAATGAACATTTATATCTTAACAAACATAAGTAAGGGTTATTATCTGGTAATTTATCTGATTATGGATTCAAGTAAAGACTTTTGAATAAGGTGTCAAACCAAGGCCCAATTCATTGAGATACTCCGGCCAATATTTATTTCTCAAGCAGTATTACAATACAGCACAACTAGTCATTCATTGCATTGCTGTTTGTGGGAATTTGCTGTCTCATTTACATACATACCAACAATGACAGCAGCTTAAAATGTTTCATACATATATTTATTTGCTATATCAATTCAAATTCTTCCTTTTTCGTTGCATTTTGTGGGATGCTGCTGTGTGCAAATTGACATAAAAGAATGCAGACACTTCAGACCTACTTCATTGACTGTGAAGTGCTTTAGGAAGTGCCAAGATTGTGAAAGGCACTGTATAGATGTAAATTTTATATTTGTCTTTCGTTCTTAGTAAGAGACACATGCAATCTTACCAGGCATTCACACCACGCCCCTGCTGCAGCGAAGTCGGAGAATTTGGCACTCAGCCAAATCTATGTTCAGTGCAGCGGGATGGGAAAATTCCACTGGCATGAATGACCGTCGCATTCTGGCCATGGACTATGATTCAGGTTCCAAAAGGTTTTGACAAAGTTCCACATGAAAGGTTGTTAATTAAATTGAAAGCTTCTGGATTCTGGAAACCATGGAAATGGATAGTAAACTAGCTGAAAAATATAGAACAACGATTACTCCTTAGAGGAGTGATGTCAGGGTGGAGGAAACACAGGATGGATGTGCCTCACTGCTTGGAATTTCTAATTTGCATTGACCATAAGGATTCAGAAACTCAAAACAAAATGGTCAAACTTGCACATTATACTAAACTAAGAGAGGCAGAGGGATCAGAAGGGACAGCTCAGAAACTACTGTATGAATTGAAAAAAGATACATATAGTGGGCTGAACAATGGCAAATGAAACTTAATGCAAACAAATGTCAATAGTGTCTCCACACAGGAAGATATAAACATATGGCACATTTATCCCATAAATGAATGTTGCAATCACGAAGGATGAAACTGAAAGAGACTTAGGAATCTGAGTAGACTCAATGCTAACTGTCTAACTAATGTAGAGACAAAATCAAAGAGCCAGCACTATGTTTAACCGTGCACACAAAATAGTGGAATATCAGTCAAAAGAGGTCATGATCAAACGTTATAGTATTCTGATCTGATAGCACTTTGAATGTAGTAAAAACAGAATGTGCTGGAAATACTCAGTAGATCTGGCAGCATCTAAGGAGAGAGAAAGAGAGTTAATGTTTTGAGTCTGTGTGACTCAACATTCAGCTTTCATACACATGCGTCAATCTCAGTGTGCTGATTTCAGCCTCTCCAGTGGGAATAGACCCCGCTTCCTGAAATTTAACAATATTCACACTGGTGGTTCTGCAGTGCACAGAGTGTGGGAGATTCTTCTCTGAACTTCCACTGAGAAAACAATCGCGAGTTACTCCAGTTCTCACACAAATTCGACAGTTTGAATTTTTTGGGGAGAATTCCGGCCACGATTTTTCAACATTTAACTGGCTGGAAATTCTGCTATTTGAACTAAATTTATTAAAATTTATGGAAATCAGACTCACGCCCTTTCTAGGCATGACTTCGCCGGCCCAAATCCTGCTTTGGCCCTCTCGCAGGATTTCGCGGCCATTGCAGGATTTGTGTCCGTGGCTATTGCAGCCGCTAGATCGTGGCCACTGGGTTTGCTTTCACTTAACTGTTGGTTGGCATCTTTCCCCTCTGTTATTCCCCACAGATTTACCAAAGGCTGACAAATATTTAAAATTCATTTTGAAGTTTCATAAAGGAGGGAACGATATTGGTTTCCATGTGCAGCCACTTATCTTTAAGCACATACAGACCTTTAATTTGGACCTAGTTTGGCTTTCCACTTCCCTATGATGCTGATTCTCTGGAGAAGGTCAAAACAGCAGAAGTAAGTTGATTCTGGGAATCTAGGATAGTTGACATACTGTACTGCCAGATAGCCTGTCTAGGCACAATCTCAGTACGTAGAAAAGGGAAGCAACTCTTTCGGCAGAAAAATGGGGGTAGGCTTGTTTTGATTAGTTATTCACCTTTAGAACCTTATAACTAGCGTCTACAAGATCAGGTTGAAAGGACTAGTCTTGCCTGTAAGGGATACGTTTTCTGCCTCGGCTGGTTTGGAGGAGTTCTGTAATATGCTATAGATCATGTATCAATCATGTATAGTTGTAACCAGCCTTGCCCTTCAGAACATCAACATTCACAAAAGACTGCCAAATGACATCGGTGGGGAGGCAGCCCTAGCTTTGTTAGAGGAAGAATTAGTTGGAGGAGAGCAGCGACCTGCAGAGTTATTATTTTTATATATCAAATAGATGGTCCCAGTTTCAGGAGGAAATGCTGGATACCTAATGAGGAGGCACATCCCAGCATGGCATTGGCTACACTTCTGGTGTGGAACATGTAGGTAAAATCACGATTCAATTTTCAGAGTCCTGGCACCCAGAATATCCTTGTTAAATAGACACCTGCCCATTGAAATAACCTCAATTATGGTCAGTTTTAGCAGCCCTATATTTTCTTGGTGCTGCTGTACATGGTACCTATAGGCCCGCATATTTATGGGCCCCACTGTAAAACTTAAGATTTAGAACATAACACGAAGTGGAAGCAGAATTAGGCCATCGGGCCCTTTAAGTCTGTTCCATTGATATTCTACCTCAACTCCACATTCCTGCATTATTCCCATATCTCTGAATTCACTTAACACCCGCAAACCTAATGACATCTGTCCTGAATACCGCATACTCAACAATTGAAGGTCCTCGGAGGCAGAGAATTCCATTAAATTAACAACTAAGGACTGAAAACTGAAGGATACCCAAAGTGAAGGATACCCAAAGAGGAGGTCTATCCCAACATGGTATTGGCTGCACTTCTGGTGTGGAACAAGCAGGCAAAATCATGATGTAATTTTCAGAGTCTTAGCACCTAGAGTATCCTTGTTAAATAGGCACCTGCCCATTGAAATAAAATTGAGATAACCTCAGGACATGGTGTAGACTGACATGGGCAGCCTCCCTCTGGGGTAAGTGAACTTGCCTCATAGTCACACACTTTCCTTGTATATATTCGCTCTTCATCTTCCTCCACCTTCAAAAACTCAAAGACTGGAATACTTCATTCTAGGCCCGACCAGCCTGCCTATACAAAGAATCTATCAGTAACATTTTCTAATGCGGATGGCCAGAACATAGATCCCCTTTATTGGTCGTTTAATATGAATGGATTCAATGCAGCAAGAGAAATGCTTAAAAGTTGCCTCAAATGTATTTTTGAAATTGAATCAGACTGAATTCTAGGGGAAAACAAGCGTTAATGCTAATTAAATATTGAAGGAGACTTATACAAACAAAACATTCCTTATCATGGAAAGAAGGCAAACTTTCAAGATCACAGACCACAGATGGCTCAATAAGGGGCATGTGAAGATTTGTAGCCTGTCTTTGTGAATAAAGACCTCAGAAGCTCATGAATAATGAATGAATGGCATGTCAAACTTCTAATGCTTCATTGATTTGGAGGTCATCAAAGGTTCAGCAGGGTTGTGTGTGTGAGGTGATTGACACCATATGGTCTGAACTCTTTTGATATCTGTTGCCCTTTTAATTAATAGAATTGAGGAAGTTTGTTTGAAGTTAAAGATATTTAAAATGGTATTTTTCCCTACAGCTTTCAGTCCTTAGTTAATTTAATGTGGATCTTTGGAATTCTCTGCCTCCGAGGATCTTCAATTGTTAAATATACGGTATTCAGGATAGAGGTCAATAGATTTTTGGGTTTTAATTGAATTAAGGGATATGGGGATAATGTAGGGAGGTGGAGTTGAGGTATATCAGTGGAACAGATTTGAAGGGCCCAATGGCCTAATTCTGTTCCCATTTCTTATATTGTGTTTTAAATCTTAGGTTTTTCAGTGGGGCACATTAATATGTGGGCCCACAGGTCCCATGTACAGCAGCACCAAGAAAATATAGGGCTGGTAAAACTGACCATAACAATAATATGCCACAGCCACTGGATCCGTTTCATTTAAATTTGTATTATGATATAATTTATATTATAATTGCAATTTCTGAAGAGTATAAGCATCCTAAATTCTATTTTTTAAGTTTATTTATTAGTTTCGCAAATAAGGCTTACATTAACACTGCAATGAAGTTACGGTGAAAATCCCCTAGTCGCCACACTCCAGTGCATGTTCGGGTACACTGAGGGAGAATTTAGCATGGCCAATGCATCAGCACAACTTTCGGACTGTGGGAGGAAACTGAAGCTCCCAGAGGAAACCCACCCAGACACAGGGAGAACGTGCAGACTCCTCACAGACAGTGACCCAAGCTGGGAATCGAACCTGGGTCCATGGCATAGTGAGGCAGCAGTGCTAACCACTGTGCCATCTTCATGAAGTTTACTATATGACTGTTTTAATGGATTGGGTATTCGAGTTTGCAGGCCTCCAAACAGTTCTTGGATCCCAGAGTCCTACGATATCTTAATCTACACTTGTCTTTTAGTAGTTCTTGTTGCCAACTTTCTAGTATAGATGTCAGAGTTGTTTTTCTAGTGTATGGGGATAGGTATATTTATAAAATTAGAAAGTGCATTTCTGACTGAGGGAGAAAGGTGATAGAAATTATGACTGTACAGCTATATCAATCAGACACAGAAACAGATGTGTGTCACTTAGATATATAAGCTTCCCTGAGATCAAGGGAGGAGAGATTTAAGACGGCCAGTCCAGATACAATTACGAGTGTGGAAGACAAATTCCACTAGCCGAGGATCAAGGAGGAACAGATAGCACCTCTACAAAGAGAGGTTCATCACTTTGACATTTCAGAAAGCTGACAGCATCCTTCTCGTGGATAGTGGGAAAAGTGAGAGAACCAGTTCATCCATCCCAGTTCATAAGGACAAGGTTATAAATGATCTGTAAACACAGATAACTACAAGCATATAGACTTTAACCCATTCAACAGACCGGCTGTTAACTTGTTATCTATCCAAGGAGCCTCATTCTAAATTCAGCTCACCAATTTAAATCAATCTCAGGCACTGATCTCAACTGCAAATTTATAACCAATAAATAGTTAATGTTGAATTACGGTGATATAACGAAACTATTTGTGATTGTTGCTATTTGTGCCATCTATTAATCCTATCTACCAAATATAAGCAATAACTGGACATTTCCTCAATGTCATTATTTTGCAGAATAAATAAAGAACAAAGAACAGTACAGCACAGGAACAGGCCTTCGGCTCTCCAAGCCTGCACCGATCATGTTGTCCCATCTAGACCAACCACCTGTATCCCTCTATTCCCCATCTGTTCATGTGTCTATCCGGATTAGTCTCAAATGTTGCTAATGTATCTGCCTCAACCACCTCACTTGGCAGGGCATTCCAAGCCACCACCACCTTCTGTAAAAAAACTTCCCCGCACATCTCCACTGAACCTTTTCCCCCTTACCTTGAACTTGTAACTGTCATTTCTGCCCCAGGAAAAAGCTTCACCCTATCTATATCCCTCATAACCTCATAATTTTATGAAATGGTGTTTCGCTGTACTTCCGGCAATATTAAGGCAGCAGAGTGGAATTTTCCTGCAAGTAGCTTCCAACTAAATGAAATTGATCAGGTGGGAGTCTACAATATTTCTCATTTTTCACTCCCCCACCCCTCGCCACTCGCCCCTTCCCCCACCCCCATTCCAATACTATGGGCTTAGATTTGCCACTTACTTGGAAGTCCTGCTATTGGGGCTGAAAGTAAGAGGCGATCCCACTTCAGCAGGTGAGATGGGAACCAGGACATCCTATTGCAAGTAAGAGCCATTTAAGCGGTTGCTGCCGGCACTACCATCCAATTAAATACAGTGACTTGTCCCCAAAAGCTGCCACCCAATCAAAGGGTTGGCAGCTCAGCAGCCTTTACAAAGGTCACCACTTGTTGGAGCTGCGGGTCCAAGTGGGTTGCCTTTGAAGAGGGGTAAATGTGGGCTGGGGAAGCCGGGGCCAGACAAGAAGGCCCAGTGATTGGCAAAGGGCAGGCATTGTGGAGCGCTTGTAGTGGGATTGCTATGAGGGCAGCCATTGCCACAAAGGGCATGTTCATGGGCCATGGAGGGCCCATAAGGGAGAGACTATCCCTCAAATCCATTGGAATGCTGCCAGATTTTATCAGAGGGCTCATCTAGCAGCAGGCCCGCCCGATGTGGGCAAAATGACTACAGAGATGGGACGTGGCCCTTAAATGGGCACTTTGGCTTGATTGGCAGGCCAGTTGCCTGCAGCTGACAATATGGCATGGAGGCAGGAAGATTTCAGACTCCTCTCCTGACACTCACTCCACTGGGCTGGAAAAATTGAGCCCTACGTCCTAAATATTATTTGATCTCTCGTTTCCAGTTTATATTCATGTCTTTGCTAAAATTAATTGAATCGTTTGCTTCATACTCACATATTAAAATAATTTATGATGCCAACTTAACTGGTTTCAGGAGGGGCTCAGCAGTCAAGCCAGAATCTCTTAAATATTCAGACATTGTGGTCTCATTGCGCCATTCAGACCCTGATGTAATTTTAACCCCAGGCCATGTAAACGGTGCCTAATGCCATATCCTGGGAGAAAGCTGCCAGCAAATTAATCCAGGGCTTGAAGTGGCAAAGCAGGGTGTATTTTTTTAAAGTTTTACTGGTTTCCCAGTAATCCTGTCATACTCCTCCAAACCCCACAAGGAGATTGCAGGCTTCCCTGTCCTTAGCTTCCCCACTTCTTCTATTTGCTATTGTCTCCGAATGCTATCCTGACAACTTGTCTTGGTGTTGGAAACTATTTCCTTCCCTGCCAGGCAGCAGCCATTGACTTCCCTAAAGTCAGCTCCTTCCCTCACTCGTATTGTTATTCCTGCTGAGTTTGAACAGGAGTTGATGCTTGAAGCTGGTCATGGGGTCCAGCATTAAAATAGCCCGAGCCTCATGTTGGTGCCCTTGTGTGAGCTTCTCACTCATCTGTCCCCTACTCTAGTCCACATTAAAATTGGGACTCACAGTGGCACAGTGGTTAGCATTGCTGCCTTACAATGCCAGGGACCTGGGTTCGATTCCCAGTTTGGGTCACTGTCTGCACGTTCTCCCCGTGTCTGCGTGGGTTTCCTCCGGGTGCTCCGGTTTCCTCTCACACTCCAAAGATGTGCGGGTTAGGTTGATTGGCTATGCTAAATTGCCCTTTAGTGTCCCGGGATGTGTAGGTTAGAGGGATTAGCGGGATAAATGTGTGGGGTTGTGGGGATGGGGCCTGGGTGGGATTGTTGTCAATGCAGACTCGATGGGGTGAATGGCTTCCTTCTGCACTGTAGGGTTTGTATGATTTCTATGATACTACCACTCAAAATGGTGACAGAGAAGTTAATCTGTTTAGTTTTATGTCTCTGGTAAAATGGTGAACATACATGTGACTTATAAACCTGTTAAATATTGACCAGTTAATATCAGCAGGAAGAATTTCTGGTCAAAGATTTTCCAAAGATATTTTTAGTGCATTAGGTTGCGTTCACATCAAATAAACATCCTAGAAAGACTGCCTTAATTCAATGTTAAAATTAAATTTACAAAGGACCATCATGCATTCACGATTTTAAATGTTGATTGTCGTAAAAACCCTTCTGGTTTATCAATCTCTTTTAGTGAAGGAAATCCGCCATCCTTACGTGGTTTGGCCTTTATGTGGCTGCAGACTCACAGCAATGTGGTTGATTCATTAATGCCCTCTGAAATGGCCCAGCAAGCCACTCAACTGTATCCAACTGCTGCATAATCAATAAGAAATGAAATTGAACGGAACACCCAGTTCTTTGAACTTTCAAAGCTAATCTAACAACTGAAGGCGTGTGCCAAAATTGGGAGAACATCCCAAAGACTAGACAACAAACAGCCCAACATAGTCATACTCACTGATTCATACCTTACACACAATGTCCCAGACACCACCATCATAATCGCTAGGTATGTCGTGTCCCACTGGGAGGACAGACCCACCAGAGGACTTGCCCTTGGAGTCCTCAACATTGACTCCAGACCTAGTGAAGATTCATGTCAAACACGGGCAAAGGAACCTCCTGCTGATTACCACCTGCCACTTGACGCACCCCATGACACTCCCACCCCCCACCTCCCCAAACCCCCACCTCAGCTGCTGCATCCGTACTTCTCCATGTTGAACACTGAGTAATAGAAACACTGAGGGTGGCAACAACAGAAAATGTACTCTGTGTGAGGGACTTCAATATCCATTACCAAGAGTGGCACTGCAACACCGCTACTGAGCAAACTGGCCTAGTCCTAAATGACATAGCTGCTAGACTGGGCCTATGTCAGATAGTGAGAGAAAAAGCAAGAGGGAAAAAATATTTGACCTCATTCTCACCAATCTACCTGCTGCTGATGCATCTGTCCAACCCAATATCTCTAGGAGTGATCACCACACAGTCCTTGTGGAGGCATTGTGGCACAGTGGTTAGCACTGTCGCCTCACGGCGCCAGGGATCCGGGTTCAACTCCGGCCTCGGGACACTGTCTGTGTGGCGTTTGCACATTCTCCCCGTGTCTCTGTGGGTTTCCTCTGGCTGCTCCGGTTTCCTCCCACAGTCCAAAGATATGCAGATTAGGTGGATTGGCCATTCTCAATTACCTCTTAGTGTCAGGGGGACCAACAGGGTAAATACGTGAGGTTATGGGGATAGGGCCTGGGTGGGATTGTTGTCAGTTCAGGCTCAATGTGTTGAATGGCCTCCTCCTGCACTGTAGGGATTCTATGATTCTATGATCTTCACAGTGAGAATCCCACATCTATCCTATTTAGCATGGTGGTAGTGCCACAGTGTTGTGTGGCACTACCACAATGCTAAATAAGGTTTTGAACAGATCTAGCAGTTCAAAATTGGGCATCTATGAGTTAGTGTGGGCCATCAGCAGCAGCAGAATTATATTCAAGCGCAATCTGTAACCTCATGGCCCAGGAATTTCCCCACTCTATTACCACCAAGCCGGGCATCAAACTTGGTTCAATGAAGCCTGCAGGAGTGCATGTCAGGAGTAGCACTAGATGTGCCTAAAATGAGGTGTCAACCTGGTAAAGCTCAAACACAGGATTACTTGCATGCCAAACAGTGGAAGCAGTATACAGTAGACAGAACCAAGTGATCCCTCAACCAATGGATCAATTCTAAGCCACATCCAGCCGTGAATGGTGGTGGACAATTGAACAACTCATTAGAGGAGGAGATTCCACAAATATCCCCATCCTTGATGATGGGGGAGCCCAGCACATCAGCAAAAGAGAAAGTTGAAGCACTCGTAACAATCGTCAGCCAGAAGTGCCAAAAGGATTAACCATCTTGGTCTGCTCCTGAGGTCCCGAGCATCACAGATACCAGTTTTCAGCCAATTCAATTCACTCCTTGTGATATCAAGAAACAGCTGAAAAGCACTGGATACTGCAAAGGCTACAGGCTCCGACAACATTTTGGTAATAGTACTGAAGACTTGTGCTCCCGAAAGTGCTGCACCTCCAGCAAAGCTGTTCCAGTACAGCTACAACACTGGCACCTACCCAGCAATGTGGACAATTGCCCAGGTATATCCTGAACACAAAAGCAGGACAAATCCAACCTGGCCAATTACCGCCCCATCAATATACTCTTGATTATCAGCACAGTGATGGAAAGTACCATTGATAGTGTTATCAAGCAGCTTTTACACAGCATTGACTCTCACTTTGGGTTTACCCAGGTCGTTCGGCTCCTGATTCATCCCGACACAGATTTTTTACACAGAGTGGTGGGTGCCTGGAACACGTTGCCGGGGGAGGTAGTGGAAGCAGATACGGTAGTCACTTTTAAGGGGCGTCTTGACAAATACATGAATAGGATGGGAATAGAGGGATATGGTCCCTGGAAGGGTAGGGGGTTTTAGTTCAGTTGGGTAGCATGGCCGGTGCAGACTTGGAGGGCCGACGGGCCTGTTCCTGTGCTGTAATTTTCTTTGTTCTTTGTTCTTTGTTCATCACAGCATTGGTCCAAAAACATGGACTAGAAAGCTGAACTCAAGAGGTGAGGTGAGAGGGATTGCCTTTGTCATCAAGGCAGCATTTGACCGAGTGTAGCATCAAGGAGCTCTAGCACAACTGGAGTCAAGAGGAATCTCTGCACAGGTTGGAGTGAAAATGGTTGTGGTTATTGAAGGTCAATTATATCAGTCCAAGGATATCCCTGCAGGAGTTTCTCAGGGTAGTGTTCTAGGCCCAACCACCTTCCTGCTTCATTAATGACCTTCCTTCCATCATAAGGTCAGAATTGGGGATGTTCACTGATGATTGCGCAATGTTCAGTACCATTTGTGACTCCTCAGATGCTGAAGCAGTCTTTGTCCATATGCAGCTAGACCTGGACAATATCCAGTTTGGGCTGTAACATTCGAGCCATAAGTGCCAGGCAATGACCAGCACCAACAAGACTAAATCTAGCGGATGGGTTTTTCCGTCTGCCCTTTCCCCAAGGCCGGAAATTCCTGACCGAGGTCAACAGACCTTTGCATGGTCTATGTCCTACCCGCTACGACTCCCATGGCGGGCAGGATGGGAAAATTACAACCACCCCTTGACATTTAATGGTATTACAGCCAAATGGATTTAATGGCATTACCGCCACCCATTAACCAAAAACTGAACTGGACCGGCCATATAAATCTGTAGCTCCAAGAGCAAGTTAGAGGCTAGGAATCCTGCGGAGAGTAACTCACCTCCTCACCCCTCAAAGCCTGGTCACCATCTACAAGGCACAAGTCAGAAGTATGATGGAATACCTCCACTAGCCTGGATGAGTGCAGCTCCCACAATACTTAAGAAGCTTGACATCATCTAGGACAAATCATCAATCACCTTTAACATTCATCCATTCCCTTCACCACAGGCCATAGTGGCAGCAGTGTGTACAAGATGCAGCAACTCACCAAGGCTCCTTCAGCAGCACTTTCCAAACTTGCAACCTCTACCACCTAGAAGGATAAGGATAGCATATGCATGGGAACATCACCACTGGCAAGTTCCCCTTCAACCGCACACCATGCTGACTTGGAACTATACTTCACTGCGGCTGGGTCAAAATACAGGCGCTCCCTCTATAACTGCACAGTGGGTGCACATACCCCATATAGACTACAGTCATTCTAGAAGGCAGTTCATCATCACCTTCTCCAGGGCAGTTAAGGATGGGCAACAAATGCTGGTCTAACCAGTGATGCTAACTAACATCCAGTGAAGGAATAATAATTTAAAAATTTGATCATGTATTGTAAATCTTAATGCAAATGGGAAATCATTTTGACTCTTGGTGAAAGTGTGAAGTGGGTGATGTCAATTTGACTGCTCATCAAACATCTCTCCTGTTTTCATTAAATTCAGATCAGATCTTTAACAAGTGGTTGAGCTAACATTGCGCATATAACAATATTGAGAAGGTCAAAATTACCTCCACTCTATTATTACAGGCCACAAACACGTTTGCAAAACTTAATGGGGCAAATTCAATTTTAGAACAAATTTAATCAGGACTGTGGGGGTGAAGGGGGAGGGGGGTGGAGATGGTTGCTGTGGTCGGAGTGCTGGTGTTTGTAGAGAGAAATATAAAGAAAGTCTGAGCAAATTATTCACAAGATTGAGAGAGAATGTAGATGCCTTTGCCTGTGGCTGCAAACTGTCAATGAAAAATGAATTCCTTCATTATAATATTTTCCACAACTCTCAGTGATCCATAAGGATTATAATTGGAAACAGTTTTGGTATGCATGTGCCTAAGGGTTATAGTTATTGTGGATTGCTATCACACTCTAAACTTGGAGGGGTGATGAACACATTCATATAAACTCTTGCTGAACAGGCAAACTTTGTCAGGGTGATGGTCCTTCTTGAAAGATGTGTAAAGGGGCATCGAGGCTTCTCAGATTTACACAAAGCTGTCAGAACTAATGTGTCATCGTGCAAGAAGCAGAACCTGGGATTGTCGATTACTTCTCAGCTTGCTGGCGATGTTCTCATTCATCATTCTGACAGACCACTGGTGCTGCAAACAAAGCTGCAGAAACCACTGTCCTCTCTAGCAAAAGCTGATCTGAATACATCATAGAGCAGGGATCCTGAGTGCAAATAGGTGAACTCTCTACCAATTTGAAGGATTCATCAGTAGTTGCGCCCCTCACCCTCGATACCTCACTTGCAGACGTTGCTGATGCTGCAATTCAAGCTATCGCTGGGCATCCTCTCTATTTGTAGTGTTGTGGGAAAATCACCACTTGGAGTCAGATCTAAAGATTCAACATGCAGTTTATTGGACAAAGCTTTGGGAGAAGCGCGGGGCACTCCGCAGTGCACGCAGTCACCTTCTCAACTTTACAATGGCAGTTGAGCATCTTTTATACATTTTCAAATAATAGACAAGTATGGACATTAGCCGTTAGCACATCGTTATACATAGAGTAGACAAGTACGGACATCGGCAGTTATCACATCGTAATACATAGAGTAGATACATTTATGCATTTATGTCCCCCATCAAGGGCGGCACGGTAGCACAGTGGTTAGCACTGCTGCTTCACAGCTCCAGGGACCTGGGTTCGATTCCCGGCTTGGGTCACTGTCTGTGTGGAGTTTGCACATTCTCCTTGTGTCTGCGTGGGTTTCCTCCGGGTGCTCCGGTTTCCTCCCACAGTCCAAAGATGTGTGGGTTAGGTTGATTGGCCGTGCTAAAATTGCCCTTAGTGTCCTGAGATGCGTAGCTTAGAGGGATTAGTGGGTGGATATGGGGGTAGGGCCTGGGTGGGATTGTGGTTGGTGCAGACTCGATGGGCCGAATGGCCTCTTTTTGTACTGTAGGGATTCTATGATCAATGACTGATCTCATTATCAAAACTCATTGTTTTGGTTCTGCTTTATCTCAAGCTAAGGTGCCTCAAGGTCTGATCTATTTCCTGCAGTAATTTAGACACTAACAGGTTTTAACTCGTTGTGCAATGTCTGTGCCCAAGTCAGCACATCTTAATGTCTTTTCCAAGAGTCCATTTTGTGCCAGGTAACCATCTTGTATCCTTTAATTTTGAGTTTACTCCAACAGTAGTCACTGCAAAAGCAGCTTCCGTAACCAGACCTAATAATCTTATGTGAACCGAGGCTAAGCCTTTATGCATTCTATGAACAGGACTATACCTCAGAGGAAAATATCTAATCATTTATTGTCACATTATGTCAAATACAATACAGATTACCCATCGTCTCCTCCTGACCTTGCCTGTAAGTCGAATTGTGCCACACTGGCATGTTATATGTATCAGGTAAATAACCTGTTGCTTGTTATCAGAAATAATCACAGAACATTTAAAATAGCAACACAGTGCTCAAGGTTTATCAGTGTAATAAGCTACTTCCTGAACATAATAGATCTTTTTGAGGGTGTTGGGGCTAGACTTTTCACAGAAATATTGCTGTATCTTCAATCTACAATATGTGAAAATGTCAGAGAGAAGGCATAAACACCTGATGCTTCTCCAGGATTTCCACATATCTTGTGCTGTAATTCCAGCGGGTGAGTGGGACAATCCGTCAAAAAATTATTAGTGTTAACGTTTAAAACTAAGAGGGCAATTTTAACTCCCTTTGCCTGGCGGAACCCAAGCGGAGTGTTATAATGGGGCGAGAGCATTATTACCTTCCTATCCCAACTGGAGGAGGTGTTCTCATTGTTTGCAAATTCCATAAGCATTCACTCCCTTCATAACCAACAAACAGTAGCATTAGTACTATCTATAAGATGCAGTGCAGGAACTTACCAAGGCTCCATAAGCAGCAACTTCCAAACCCACAACAACTGCCTGGACAGAGGCAGCAGACACATGGGAATTCCACCACCTGGAGGTTCTCCTCCGAGTCTCTCACCATCCTGAGTTGGAAATATATCGTCATTCTTTCACTGTTGGGGAGTCAAAATCCTGGAACTCCCTCCCTTGCAGCACTGTGGGTGTATCTACACCATAGGGACGGCAGTAATTCAGGAAGGCATTTCACCACCATCACCCGTAGTGCCCAAATAGTGTCAACTTGATGTCCAGATAGTGCCTGGGGAGTGCTAGGGTAGTGTCCGGGCAGTTCCTAGGGTGTCAGGGTACTGGGGGTGCAAAAGTGGTGCTTGGGCAGTGCCCAAGTATGACATTCTCTCTCCCAAGAGTGCAGCACTCACCTGAGCTCTCTGGAAGGTCTGCTCACCAGACTTCCCAGAGAGCTCAGGTGAGTGCTGCACGCATGCCTTCAGAGAGTAACACGCCTTCGGAGAGCAGTTAGACATCATTCCGTTCTGACAGCATGCCACCGTGGATGGATTTTTTGAAGGGGGTGGTCAATGTTTCTGGTGCATGGACGCGATAATCATATGTACATTTATTATAATGACGTTCCAGACATTGAACATCAGGAAATGTAGCCTGTCACTGACAGGGATTGCGGGGTGGGGGTTGGGGGGGGTGGGTCACTATCGTGTCATGTTTTCACACTGGCATAAAATGTAACTAAGCACTTGTCAGGATATTTTCCACACCCTTCACAGAATGGGAGCGAAAATCCCAGGTTTCCAATAACTTCCTGGCCACCAATGTGAAGCTGACTAGCCTGTTGTTTCCTGATTTACCCAAGGAATGACTTCAATCAGGCTATTGAGATTGGCCTATTAGAGTCTGAACTCCCTGATTAAGGATCCAATTGATGGGCCAATCAGGGAGTCTTTGCCCTGACACTCTGACACTCCTGGAGGTAGACTGCGAACTGCTAGCACTCTGTTAGAGTTGTAAATAAAGGGATTTTGGTGAAAGGACTTGTGCCTCCATAGACTTATTACAACCCACCTCCTGTTTCTCAAAGTGTGGTAAAACATTTGTCTGGACAATTGAAATATACCTTTCCTTCACAAATGCTGCATTTGGAAAATCATCTTAAACATCCTTTCGGAGCTTTAAATAATGCTTTTACGTTGGGCTGATCAGTAATACTGAGAAAATCATTAGCATTGCCTCATGAAGCATCATGTTGTGACAGAAGAATTTAAATAATGACTTTTTAATAAGGAAAATTCTGCCATGTTTTTAAAGAGCCTTTAAATGCATTGCCCTAGGTTACAGCAGTAACAAGGTCTGTCCTAGCTGTGACTTACAGTGCTGGTGGTGTATGAGGTCTGAAATATTGTAATATACACAGATGCACTTAACTTAATTGGATTCATCCCCTAATAATTGGCTGATCTGGTGTTTTTACTTTATCGAGGATAACCAGTTATTGCTGTGTTAAGCCTAAATCAGAAATTGCTGAGTAAAGTAAGTTCCACTTAAGTTTTCTGGTGTACGTTGCAATATTTTGTGGCGGGAATCAGATGGTAACATTTCCAGCTTATTATCTAAACGTTTAGTGATTTTAATTATTATATTTATTTTATTTGAAAGCAAGGCCCACAAACTGTGATCCTGATCCCGTCTCCTCCTTAATTTTTTTTCCAATTGCTGGCATAGTTCAGATATTGAGAATATTAAAATCTTTGCTATTTAATTCTTAGGTGGCCTTATTACTACTGTGACTGAGGACAATGCATTTAAATGCTCTTTAAAAACATGGCAGAATTTTCATTATTATAAAGTCATTATTTAATTCCTTTTGTCACAACATGATGCTTCATGAGGCAATGCTAATGATTTTCTCAATAGTACTGTTCAGTGGCAAGTAAGTCAAGGATGCATTGATTGGTATGGATTTGACCTGGTGGTAAATGATTATTGGTGACTCGAAAACAATCAATCAATCATTTATTAGGGAATAAATCCAATTAATATATAATGTTCTGGATTTTGAACTTCGAACACATGTTAGTATAGGTCCAGATTTTTAGCAATGTCCTCGGGAAGACCCATGCTACCTGATAGAATTTGCAATGCTACAAAGGTATTTAAACCATTTTGATGCATCATATTATTATGCAACAGTTTTCCCAATGGTGTTCCCTGTTCCAATATGTAACCTCATATGTTTATATTATTTCAATGTGTGGATACTTTAGAAAAGTGCAACATATAAATGGAAGATGTGATTTATATGCCACCACTGACATAAGCAAAACCATCCACACAATATCGCAGCATTAACATTCACAGATATAAGTCTACCATGTGTGAGTGGTCATTCTAAATCCATTAAATTCTCCGTAAGATGATGATCAGGAAAGTGACGTCACCCATCCTACGGGCTAAAAGTCTGAGTCGGATATCAGAAGTGTCAGCATTTACAAACCTGGTATCATTTTGAACTCACTCCACAGCACAAACTCTAGTGGAGTCTAAGTGGAATTTCCTCTTGAATAAGCTGAATGTGCAGATCTGTACAACAGAATCACAGGATCTCTAACTTTGGACTAACATCAACATTATGGCTTTTGCTGAAGTAGAGTTTGAGTTTGGTAATACATTTCCCCTTATTAAAGCCTCTATGCCTGGCCTCACCTTCAAACATGAGTCCTGCAAATGTGCCAGTGTGGCCATTGTCACCAAATCTCACCTTGGTCTACCCTGCTATTACTCTTCTGCTTCAAACACTTGCCTTTGTTTCAACTCTCACACTTCTCATTTAACTCATTCCCTTATTTTCCCAATCTTTACCATCCCCCAAGCCTCACCTTGAGTTTCTCACTGAAATATCCTCACTCATAGAAATCATAGAAACCCTACAGTGCAGAAGGAGGCGATTCGGCCCATCGAGTCTGCACCGACAACAATCCCACCTGGGCCTTATCCCACTACCCCACACATTTACCCCACTAATCCCTCTAACCTACACACCCCAGGGCACTAAGGGGCAATTTTTCATGGCCAATCAACCTAGCCCGCACATCTTTGGACTGTGGGGAGAAACCAGAGCACCCGGAGGAAACCCACGCAGACATGGGGAGAATGTACAAACTCCACATAGACAGTGACCCAAGCCGGGAATCGAACCCAGGTCCTTGGAGCTGTGAGGCAGCAGTGCTAAATACTGTGCTACCATGCTGCCCTTTCCTTTGTAACCATGACTCTTCATCCTTAATGATTTAATCTCCTTTTCAACTCATCTTGCCATTGTTCCTAGGATTTCATTGCCTTCCTTTCATCCCTTATCCCTCCATATAAACTCTCTCACCTATTTTCATGCTTACCCCATTGATCTTGCTATCTCAGCTGGCCTCTTGACTCTCATTGTCTTGATTACTAATCACTTCCTTGTATTGCCACACTGCTCACATCCTCTTACACCCTCCAGTTCCATTTTCATCTGCATTCACCCTTGGTAAATATTCTCTCCTAAGACACAACACATTTTCAAACCTCCAACTGTCAAACTTTTAGTTCTTCAGTTGCCACAATACCTGTATAACTGTCCATCTGCTCAGGCATTCCCTCATATCATCCCTTTGATGCTCTTGTGCTCATCGAAACATTCACTCACTCTCACCTTGGCTGTTGTCCAATTTTGTTCCCTATCTTCACCCCCTCAAGACCAACCTGGGTGTACATCTGTGATGCACTATCAATAAGGCGAAAGACTACCGATATGCCAATATAAGTGTAGGCTTTTATTCACAACAGAATCAGGAGCAGATCCCAACAATTAACCGACCTGGACTGAACAAGGGGGAGGAGACAGCCACCTTTATACTAGGTGCTGAGGGGAGGAACCAAACTGGAAGGGGATGTGTCCAGGTATGACAAACACACACAACGGTGGTCCATATAGGACAAAGGCACAACTGAGGTCCACCACAATCTGGTTTAGCCTCCACCACCAAATCTGACTAGACCAAATCAACTGACTTTTCTCATCTTTCATTTTTCTTTTGTTCTCATTCACACAGAAACATAAGAATTAGGAGGACGAGTAGGCCATTCTTCCCCTTGAACCTGCTCCTCCATTCAATAAGTATTTTTATTTATTCGTGGGACATGGATGTCACTGGCTGGCCAGTATTTATTGCCCATCCCTAGTTTCCCTTGAGAAGATGGTAAACTGAATGGCTTGCACGGCCATTTCAGAGGGCAGTTGAGAATCAACCACATTGCTGTTGCTCTGGAGTCACGTGTAGGCCAGATCAGGTAAGGACGGCCGGTTTCCTTCCTTAAAGGATATTAGTGAACCATGTCTGAGCTGATTATCACTGACTCTTCTGTGTTCAGCTTGGTTTTCAATTGCATTTTCTATTTGATACCTGTCGTAAGTTTTAGTTCTGATAGTTTTTGCAGTATCTTTTCCTTAGTGAGTAATATTGTTTTAAATTCCTACCTTCAGTTTACCTCTTGATTTGCAAGTATTCTTGGAACTTATTTGTGCCTTCTACAGTGAAGGCAGACACAAGGGGGTGGGATTTTCCAGCCACGCTCACCCAAGACCGGAAAATCCCGCCCAAGGTCAACTGACATTTGCATGGTCTACCTCTACCCGCTACAATTCCCATGGCAGTCGGAATGGGAAAGATCCTTGTTCAACACTTCCAACATTTTAGTGTTTCCTATTAATTAGAAATCATAGAAACCCTACAGTACAGAAAGAGGCCATTCGGCTCATCGAGTCTGCACCGACCACAATCCCACCCAGGCCCTACCCCCATTTCCCTACATATTTTACCCACTAATCCCTCTAACCTACGCATCACAGGACACTAAGGGGCAATTTTTTTTTTAGCATGGCCAATCAACCTAACCCGCACATCTTTGGACTGTGGGAGGAAACTGGAGCACCCGGAGGAAACCCACGCAGACACGAGGAGAATGTGCAAACTCCACACAGACAGTGACCCGAGCCGGGAATTGAACCCAGGTCCTGGAGCTGTGAAGCAGCAGTGCTAACCACTGTGCCACCGTGCCGCCCTAATTACTCATTCCCATCCTCTAAGGGACCAACACTCACTTTAGTTTCTCTTTTCCTTTTTAAATATTGCAGAAACCTTTGCTATCTGTTTTTATATTTCTGGCTAGCTTTTCCCCCGTACTCTAATTTCTTCCTCATTATTTTTTGGGATAGCATGGTGGCACAGTGGTTAGCACTGCTGCCTCACAGCACCAGGAACCTGGGTTTGATTCCCAGCCTGGTTCACTATCTGTGTGGAGTTTGCATGTTCTCCCTGTGTCTGCATGGGTTTCTTCTGAGTGCTCCAGTTTCCTCCCACAGTCCAAAGATGTGCGGGTTAGGTTGATTGGCCATGCTAAATTGACCCTAGTTTCGGGTGAATTAGCAGAGTAAATAAGTAGGGTTACGGGGATAGGTGGGATTGTTGTCAGTGCAGGTTCGATGGGCCGAATGACCTCCTTCTGTACTGTAGGGATTCTATGAAGTCATTCTTTGCCGATTTCTAAGTTCTGTCCAATCCTCTGACCTACCATTGATCTTTGCAGTATTCTATACCTTTTATTTCAATCTGATACTCTCCTTAACTTCCGTAATTGATCAGGGATGATGCAATCTTCTCAGAGTCTTTAAATATTTGTTGTGGAATATCGCCTGAAAAGTCAACCACTGTTTCTCTACTGTGCTATCTTTTAAGCTGTTTTCCCAGTTTACTTTATTCCCACTTACTAAAGCATTAAACTTGAATTTTTAAAGAAAATACTGCTAACTTCTGTTTTAAATTGTTGCCAGTAGCGAACTAATGTGCTCAGTTGGCTGGACTCTACGGCATTATTGACTCATCAGAGAATGGTTGCCTTAATGCCACCTACCTGCCAAAATACTTTTATGCTTGCCAATCCAAATAAAGGGCCCATTTGTACTAACAGTTAATGTTCCCAGACTGGCAGTCTAATATTTCTAATTATTCAACTGAATAATGAAATAACCTGCAGAATCAGCCTGCATTCTGTTGTATTTTCATGACATGAATTATGATGTATCAAACATCCATTTTGTTAATTCTCATTATAATGACAAGTGCCTGATGCAGCTTAATGACTGGCGGCAGGGGAACCTGCGGAGCAGGGAATTAAGCCGGTAGATTAAAGATATATCCTCATTATTTCAGAGCTTGGATTGACTGATATGCTGTTGTCTGGGACCTGATGATTTGCCCAACAGGAATGCTTGGAATTTCCGTAGAGGTATTAAGAACACTTTCACAAAAGAAAAATGCAGTAATGCAATGTTTCTATTAAATTTGAGACATCAACACAGCTAATAGGAATATTGAACAATCGCATCATTGTAAGATTTGCCGGTTAATAATCAAAAAAGTAGCTACATATTTCTCTACATTACTTCTATAGTGCAGAAGGAGGCCATTTGGCCCATCGAGCCTGCACCAACAACAATCTCATCCAGACCCTATTCCCAAAACCCCACGTAATTACCCTGCTAGTCCCCCTGACACTAAGGGGCAATTTTGCATGGCCAATCAGCCTAACCCGCACATCTTTGGACTGTGGGAAGAAACCGGAGCACCCGGAGGAAACCCATGCAGACATGGGAAGAACATGCAAACTCCCGAGGAATTGAACTCGGGCCCCTGGCGCTGTGAGGTAGCAATGCTAAGCACTGTGCCACCCTTAAGTCATGGAAGTCATATGAGAACCAAAATATTGTATTGCACTGAAGTGACAAAGATTCAGAACACACATTGCACAAATTTATTTTTAATTAATAATTTACCAGTACCTAATTAAGGTTTTAAACAGTATAATTGATGGCAACTTACTCATCAGCTATTTTCTTAATGTCATTTTCACCATAAGTCTAAGTGTAAAAACTTACCCGGTACTTTGCAAAAAAAAAAATTCTGCTTGGAATAGCACTAAAATCCATCAACTGGTGATTTAGGTTTTCTTCCCAGCATTTGTCCCAAATAATCCACCCATTAAAAGGTTGGAACTTAAAAATATCAGTAGATCTGTATTTGAATTAGCTGCTGGGAAAAACTTGCAGCTAATAGGACAGCATATTCACTCTTTGCAATAGACATGTTCCAGGATATGGAGTTCTACCTATAATTGAGGTCATTCCAAATATGCTTAAAAAGGAGGGAAATTCACACCAATGAGATGATGGCCGCGATTTTCCCAAATTGGGATTAAGTGCCCAAGCCGGCAGGAAAACAGGAGTCCTTCCCACTGGTGTTGCCACTGTTTGTCAGATGGGCTTCAGCCACTCCACTTGAAAGATGCAAATGAGCCCATCTGGGGAAACCTGCCGACCAGCTCCGCTGTTCAGAGATCAGGGCGCCATTTTTAAAGGCGGCCCAATCTCTGCACTTGGAGACAGGCTTCACTCCCCCCCAAAAATCAAATGGTGGACCTCACTGACCAGGGGAGAATCACCAACCCCTCACCAGAGAGGGGCATCTTGGTGGTTGGGTCAAGTCACCCTCATGCCTGCATAATGCGGCAGGACATCTTTTGGTGACTTGACCCAACCACCCCTCAGACTCCCCACTCAGCCCCCCTTCTCTATCAGACCTCCCACTCAAGGCGCATTGTCTGAGATAGGCTGAGTGGGATTCAGCGGGGGAAGGGGGTCGAGTGGGGTCTGACCAGGAAGGGGAGCTGAGTGGGGTTCTGAGGGGGAAGGGGGCCTGAGCAGTGGGTCTGAGTGGGAAGGGGGCCTGAGTATGGGGGTTCTGAGGGAGGAGAGAAGTTAAGAAGGGGGAGGGGACTGACTAGGGAGTTTGAGAGCAAAGGCGGCCTAAGTGGGGAAAGGGTGTTTGAGGAGGAAGGGGGCTGAGTGGATGGTCTGAGGATGAAGGGGGGCTGAGTGGATGGTCTGAGGATGAAGGGAGGCTGAGTGGATGGTCTGAGAATGAAGGGGGGCTGAGTGGATGGTCTGAGGATGAAGGGGGGCTGAGTGGATGGTCTGAGGATGAAGGGGGGCTGAGTGGATGGTCTGAGGATGAAGGGGGTCTGAGTGGATGGTCTGAGGATGAAGGGGGGCTGAGTGGATGGTCTGAGGATGAAGGGGGTCTGAGTGGATGGTCTGAGGATGAAGGGGGGCTGAGTGGGGGTTTGGGTGAACCTCATGCCTGTATGGGGTGGGGTGGGGGGGGGGTGGGTTGGGGGAGGAGGCCTCTCATTGCTGAGGGGTTGATGGTGATGCTAGACCCTAGGCATTCAGCATGTGAGGACCTTTAGCAAAGACCAGCCAGTGCAGGGAGGTAGGTGAATAGCGAGAGGGAATTGAATCATTCTTCAAGCCTGCTGATAATGTGTAAACAATGTCAATTTGAACATTTATCAGATTCTAGCACGCTCTGGGTGGGAACCCTATCAGGGCTGGCAGGATAGGCTGGGAGCATTGTGATGGGTTTGTCACCTGGCGAAAAACCCGTTTATTGTCCAACACCCAATTGTGTGGGCCATCCGATTCTCGCCGGCAGCTAGCGGGTCCGGAGAATCTCCCTCCTATTTCTATTTTTAACATGACAGGAGTCATTATCTTCTACAACAAAGAAACATATTTTGAGCAAAAGCATTCTGAGATTTTCCTTCCATTGTAAGTATTTTGGACTGAACTTGCTTTGGAAATGCTAAAGAAGCACTGTAACTGCCAGCAAGGCAGGAACTAATGTACCTAATTCAAGTAACACAGAATGTGAACATAATCTACATATATTTCAGAACTTTCCAAAATGCTGTTAACCAGTAGATTATGAAAGACATTAAACATGCTATTCCACATTTACCAGATTGTTCTGAATCTGAGGAAATGCCATTTTTCTTGTTGCATGTGTGGAATTGTTTTCTGATTATCTGCTTTGGCCAAATAATTGCTTTTTTTCCTGGCATTATGGATTATTTTGTCTGGTTTGGATTTTTATTGCATTCACTGTTGTTTTGACACTTTTCGTTGTCAGCTGCGGCTCAGTTGATAGCACTTTGAGTCAGAAGTTTCTGGGTTTAAGACTTAGTCCAGGCTGACATTCTAGTGCAGTATTGAGGGAGTGCTGCACTGCTGTGTGTTTCATCCTTCAGTTGAGGTATTAAGCCAAGGCCCAATATACCCCGTTCAGGTGGGTATAAAAGATTCCATGGACCATATTTTGAAGAAGAAGAGGGGAGTTATGGCTGAAGTTCCAGACCATATTATTCCATTAACCAACAACATAAGAACTGATGATCTGGACATTATCACATTGCAGTTGGTAGGAGCTTGCTGTGTACAAATTGGCTGCCACATTTCTGATCCTGCAACACTGACTACACTTCAAAAGTACATGATTAGCTGTAAAGTGCTTTGAGACATTCAGAGGCTATGAAAGGCACTATATAAATGAAAGTATTTCCTTTCTTTACTTTTTGAGTTGCAGGTATTGATGTAATACCTGCAACAAACAATAATATTGTTTGTGCTGTAGTTTTTCTATGTTTCTTCTTTGTTTCTGAATCTTATCAATTCTGAGCAGGTAAAATGTTTTTAAATTTGGTTTACTGTTTATAATCATAGTCTACTGCACCTAGTATTTTGTGAATTATGATTCAATTTTTAACTCAGAAACTAATCTTTGAATTTGATCATTTATTTTACCTGTACAGATAGTGCAGCTAATGAATACCATTTATATCTTCGGACTTTGGCTTGAGTCTCCATTTGAAGGCCTTTATCATAATGCATGATTTATATTGACATAGATTAAACATTCATCCAAGATCACTGAGGTGTAAACTTGAATAATTTTTCAACTATCATCTGACTAACCTATCAGCATTTGCAAATTAAGATGCTGAAGCTAATAATATGATCATTAGTGTGCTTTTGGATGCCAGCACTATCAGTCATGCTACTCTAACCTCAGATGCATTAAATTATTTTTCAAATCATGCCCTTAACACACTTAATAGTTCCTAAATGTAGAAGCAGACTGTAAAACGTTGTGTGATGCCTTAGCAATACACCAATAAGGAGCATTTAACCAGCATGATATAAATATGTTCTGACGTGTGATTCCTCAACCTTTTCAACCTAAGAATTCAGATTTCTACTGAACAACGGAATAAGATTTGCCGAACAACTGCTCATTGAGTATATTATCTGAATTACTTGACTTCCGTTTGACTTACATCGGCTGGACAAACCCAGGACGATCAGAACCAATATATGTAAGATTGGAAAGGATCTACATTTTTATCATTTATAAAATCACAGATGTTTAAGTTTATTTATTTATTGTCACAAGTAGGCTTACATTAACACTGCAATTAAGTTACTGTGAAGATCTCTTAGTCGCCACACTCTGGCGCCTGTTCGGGCTCACTGAGGGACAATTTAGCATGGCCAATGTACCTAACCAGCATATCTTTCAGACTGTGGGAAAGAACTGAAGCACCCGGAGGAAACCCAAGCAGACACAGGGAGAATGTGCAAACTGCGCACAGACAGTGACCCAAACCAGAATTAAACCCAGGTCCCTGGTGCTGTGAGGCAGCAGTGCTAACCACTATGCCATGATGTAGCATGCTAACTGTTTTGACCAGAGGTACTTTGGCACGCAAGTATGTGAGGAAAAGAACTTGAGAGAATCCAGCCTTAATTTACATATGTAATCTTGGAGTTCTGTACCATGGCCTGAGAGCAATAGACAGCGCAGGAACCTTGGCAATCAGAGTCACTTAACCGAGAAATTCATTTTCTGCTTGTACTTATGTTTCTTACTCTCTCTGAATTTTGTGAGTTTTTGAGAAATGGAAAGGATGAGATGAATTTTAACCCCTGAAAGTAGATTGGTTAGGGCTAGATGAGATGTAAAAGATTTTAAAAATCTCAAACTGGAACCAAACTGACCTCCAATTCACCCACCTCCAGTTTCATTAGAGGTGGGATAGCCCAATGGCTCGCAGGAGGTAAGTTGACTCTTTAAGCATTATAATGTGCCTCAAAATTAACATTCATTACAGGCTCGACCCAAGGCTGGAAAACCCCACCCGATGTCAGTGGACCGTTGCATGGTCTGTGTCCTGTCCACTACAATTCCTGTGGCGGGCGGGATGGTAAAACTCCGCCCCTAGCTTTGGGATTCTCTGTCTTCAGGAAATTGGTGGATCAAAGGAGGTGAGGACAGCTTTACCACAAAGGCCTTTACAGCACTGCTTATGGGCCAAGAGGAGGAGTGGTTCTCACCACTCAGCTCCCACCCTTTAGATTTACCTGGGATTGGAGCCCCAGAATCAAATCTTGCTCCACCATCGGGGATTGGACCCCATCAGTGGTGGGGAGGGAGGGGGGGTGGTCAGGGATTGATTATTAGATGCTTCCAACACCTCCACTTGCTCCTTAGTTATGGCTGCAGCTTGCTCTGACATTCAGGCCACCTGACTCAAATTGAGGGTGAACTCCCCATGATTCTTAATGCACTGCAGATTTAGCTCCCCACTGGTAGAGTAAGAATGGGTTGGAAGACAGTGGATGGAGGCCATGGAATCATGAGTGGAGGTGGAGTTCTGTTGCCTTCACAACTCACCAATTAAATCAGGGATGGGCAAGGAAGAGGATGGTGTTCCTGCCTTGAGGTTAATTGAGGCCCTGAAGAGACCAATTAATGTCAGCTTAAGGGCCTCACCGCCAGTAGCAGAGGGTAGCGGGGTGGGGGGGTGATTGTATGTGTGTGTTGAGGTGGGGGGGTATTGGGAGGGGACCATTTGCCATGTTTTGGGGGGGAAGGGGAGCTTCTGATTGGTCACCCTATGGCCCATGGATTGGCCCTCCATTGGATAGAGCTGCCACGCTAAAACCCTTCCTTCTCCACAACAATCTCCCCCCTTGTTGGAGCCTGCCTGACCGGCCCTGCTCAGCTCCACTAATTCATCTTGATTCTAGAGCCTCCTCATGTTGGTTGGTCTGGGCCTGTTTGCAGTATCAGCAGTGGCCATTGTTCCTGGTGGCGCTGCAGATGCTGTAGAGCTGACTGCCAGCCCTCCAACTGACTCTGCCTTTAAAGGAGCACAAGCCTCAGACAGTCAGACTGTTAACTCATGGATTCCCATCGAATTTCATTGGGGCTTCCAGAAGTGGCTGAGGCAGAGTTGCTTCCAGTCAGTGGATGAGGCCATTATATTTAGCCCACAGTGTGTGATGGTAAAACTGGCGCTTTCATTCGACCCACAGGGATTTGCAATATGAACTGAAGTGCCAACAAGGACAAGAAAATTGGGCATACCTTCCCTGGTGAATTTAGAGGATTTAATTTCATGCCTCCTGCCTGAAAGTGTTCTGCAGAAGGTCTACTGTTTTTTTTCTTCATAAAAACTGCATCCATTGAAAAAATATTTTTTTTAAAAGATGAACTTGAACTCCAGGCGTGAGAGAGATTCCTGGAACTATTTCCTATGAATGAGGAGTTCCTGGTGAATTGGGTCAGAAAGTCCACTTGATTAACTCTCTGCGGTTCACACACAGCAGCTCATCAATACTACCTGACTGAACTTTTACTGAGATCCTCTGGTCATTCTCAGCAGACTCATCAAAGGCCATGGCAAATTGCCAAGAACATAGTGGAACCTGACCAGGTAAAGGGCATAGAAATCTCAACAAAAAGAATCTACAGAGCAGAATTCTCCCATTCTGCCCGCAATGAGTTTGGTGGGAGGCGGGATCCGAGAATCGAGCGGGAGTCAAAAAGTCAGAGTCCTGTCGGCGTAAAACCACATTGCAATTCTGCCAATGGCGGGTTAATGGTGGGTCAGGCTTCCCGCTGGCCGGTGGAGTGAATTCCATTTGTATCTCATGAAAGCTTATTGAAATAGCTGCTCATCGGTGTCCCGTCAGGCCTTTCAATCTTGAGTCATGCCAGCATGAAATCACATCAGTCTAAAACCTGATTGATAACGCACGGTGTGCGCAAGGTGGCCCTCAGTTCACAAGAGACTTCGAGGTGAGTGCAACAAAGCATTTTTGCCATAGCACTACGCTGCTCCTGATGCGTTGTAACACCACTCTGCTGGTGAAGATCGGTTCCTGCCCTCCATTTCCATGTTGAGCTGGTCTTTATGGACAGCACTGTGCTGCTGGACCCATGGATCTCCTGTGTGAGTGAGTTGGATCAGTACAGCGCCTGGGGCTGGGGAGTACAGGAGCCTTTTTCCCCCCGGTGCCACACACCAGTGTCTATCTAGATAGGACTGTGTTATGGGACTCATAAAGCCACCGCAACAGAGGTCTGAAGTACACCAGGGGATGGAGTGCAAGGTGAGGCTTGGCGGGCAGGAGGTGCAATGAGGTCCAAAAGGAGCATGAACACCTCACAGGTGATAGGCTCAATGGGGGGAGGGTGGTTGAATCAGGGAACAGACTTCTTCTTGAGGCTGCTAGACGTTTTCCTCTGGGTTGCTGACATCCTGCATAGCCTGGTGAAGACAGGTGAGCTAGAGAAAGTGATACATGTGTACTGGAGTGATACGTAAATATGGTGCTGGGATCTTCAAACCCACCAGCTGACATTGGCTGGACGAATCAGTTGCCGGTGCGCCAGGTGATTTGGAGGGTAATTCACCTGTTCATAATTAATGAGGTTCCAAGCGCAGAATTTGGCGTGTGATCCCACCATTCTGGTCAGCGGGAAAGGTGTTGGCAGAGCTGCCCACTACCACACATATTGCGGAATTTTCCCATCCCGCCCGCCACAAGAATCGTAGCGGGCGGGACAGGACCATATAAAGGTCCGTTGACCTCGGGCAGGATTTTCTGGTCTTGCGGTGAGCGCGGCGAATCTCAAAAACAGAGTATTTCATCCCCAGTGTTTTTGACAAGCCCAAGAAGAGCCCAATTTCACCTTATTTATTTTAAAGTTTCGATGCATGTAAGTAGTTGTGTCGCCAAGTTATACTGAAGTTATGTACATTCATTAGACTTACAATTGACTTCTGTCAATACTTCGTGTTTTTTGTAATGATTCACAGTTTTTACCATTTCCAAGAACACCTACTCTGAGTGAAGTTAATGATTAGAGTTCACCTGCAATAAGAACTGGTTGCCTGACTTCAGAAATGACAAAGTGATCCAGAATCATACATAGTGGCTGCCCCCAAAACAGCTGTGATTTACTCTGCAAACATTAAAGCAATTTGTACACTAAATGCAAATAATTAGATGCAATTGCTGGCCCTGTGCTAAAATGTGATTCGCCACTTTTGTGACTTCAGCCACTATAGTGGATGAAATCACTTCAATTGAACCTTTTAAAAATTGAACCCTACAACCCTAGTTAACAAGGGAAACCTAAATTCTGCTGGTGATAGTAGAAATCAAATCACTATAAAACACTGCAGAGACGTAACCTGCAAATCAGAGAGTTTCAGTTTAAGAATAAAAGAACACAAGTATTGGCTTAAAAAACCATATTACGACAGCAAGCCAAAATTGAAAGAGCTGAACAGAAATTGAGGTCCTGTTGCAATAAATTCCAGTGACAGTGTGCTGGAAATACCTTAATGATCCCAAACATGTGGCGGTTAAAGTAATGTGGACCATAATATATACAAAGGCAAATGTCAAACTCAATCGTGAACAATAATTACTTTCCATATTTTTCTATCTCATCAACAAGGGGAATGGAATATTAACTGAGTCCTCATATTATACAGTTCAATGCTTAAAATATAAATTAAGCTCCCATTCATCCCAAAATGAAATTTATAAACAACAACAATGTAAGATTTATTACTCACTTACATTTCTTAAGAACACATACTTTGAGATTTTGTGTCATTCATTGATGGGATGTGGATTTTGCCATCATTATTCTCATCCTTCATTGAAGGGTTCAATAGTTTGATTGATCTATGTTTGATTACATTAATCTGGCAACTGATCTATGGAACTGTACTTGACTGCTTGAATCTGAGGGTGGAGATAGAGCACAAAGGAACAGAGAAGTTTCCATAAAGAAGACGTGAGCTGAGATCATATGTGTATAGGAAATCCTCTGAGTTCTAAGATATTTTAACATACTGTAAACAAACAGGCAAAGGTCTACCAGACTGATTCCTAGGATGACGGGACTGACATATGAGGAGAGATTGAATCGGTTAGGATTATATTCACTGGAGCTTAGAAGAATGAGGGGGGATCTCATAGAAACCTAGAAAATTCTAACAGGACTAGAAAGGGTAGATACAGGAAGGATGTTCCCAATGGTCAAAGTCTGAGGAAACAAGATGATCATTTCGGATTGAGATGAGGAGAAATTTCTTCACCCAGAGAGTGGTGAGCCTGTGCGATTCTCTACCACAGAAATCAGTTGAGGCCAAAATATTGTATGTTTTCAAGAAGGAATTAGATTTGCCTCTTGGGGCTAAAGGGATAAAAGGATATAGAGAGAAAGTGGGAACAGGTTACTGAGTTGGATGATCAGCCATGATCATAATGAATGGCAGAGCAGGCTTGAAGGGCCGAATGGCTTACTCCTGCTGCTATTTTCTATGTTTCTATGAATGTCAAGGATAGATGGTTAGATTCTCTCTTGTTGGAGATGGCCATTGACATTAATGTGGGGCGAATGTTATTTGCCAGTTATCATCTCAAGCCTACATGCTGTCCAAGTCTCACACATGCAGGCATGGTCTGCTTCAGTTTCTGAGAAGTTACAAATGGGTCTGGACACCATACAGTCATCAGTGAACATCACCACTTCTAACTATACAATGAGGACAGATCATTGATGTCACAGCTGAAGATAGTTCAGCCGAGGGATCCTAAGTCTTCTGGAGTTAGAAACAGCTCCTCAGGTGACCCAGAGTCCAAAATTACAAGTGCCGCACTCCTTTCCTTTCTGCAGAGAGGTTTGTCCACATCTCACAACAAAGTTTTCCCCTCTGAAGAGGTGGACATCATTACATTTCAACAACAAGCTGATGATGAGGGGGCTCAGAGAAAGTACAAAGAATGGACACCAATCGCAACAGGAATGTCACCCAATGTCAAAGTGTAACAAAATGGCTCTAACAAAAGAGGAAACCTATTACTTAATTTCTAGTTTGTCTGTTTAACAAGAAATATAATTGGAGCTAATGACAGTCCAATCACATATAGATCTCGGAGATAAATTGATATAGAGTCAGAGGCAGAAGCAGAAGCAGGAGGGGAATTCAGATATAGGCTGGATTTATTTTATATTTGGGACAAGGGAGATGGGCATTACAAGTCTAACAGAGCAGAGCGGGAAAATTTGATAGGTTGATGTTTGTCAGACATTACAGATCCTCTGAGTTGGCCAAGGTTCAGTTTTGAGCTGAGATGTTGGTTAGTCCTGCATTAGCATATTACAATATCTTTGTAAAGGAGTCAAAGGGACCGATTTTACCAAATCGGCTCTAAGTGCCGGGTTTGGTCGTAAATCAGACCCGTGCCCGGCAGCCACGCTCCAGCGCCCCCATACGCCTTTTTTCGGCGCGGGTCCAGTGGGCGGGGCCGAGCGCATTTGCATCTGTCGGAGCACTGACCTGCGCATGCGCAGTTCGGGGCCGACAGCACTCAGCGAGCCCGAGCGCGAAAGTCAACGGCAGCGCTGACAGCACTGCTGTCTGTGCTGCCTTTGACTTTCCCTGGTTGGGGGTTGGGGGGGTTGGAGGTGGGATATGACGTCTCTTCCCTGGGGGGGGGGGGGAATGGGGGGGTATCTGACATCTCTTCCCTGAGGGGGGGGCATAGAGGGGGGGAATGTGACGTCTCTTCCCTGGGGGGGGGGGGGGGGAATGGGGGGGTATCTGACATCTCTTCCCTGAGGGGGGAGGGGCATAGAGGGAGGGAATGTGACGTCTCTTCCCTGAGGGGGGTGGGGGGGGGGGTATCTGACATCTCTTCCCTGAGGCCGGGGGGGGGGGGGTGGGGTGGGGTGGGGGGTGGGGGGGAGATCTGATGTCTCTTCCCTGAGGGGGGGGGGGTAGGGGGGATGTGAAGTCTCTGCCCCCAGAGAAGAGACGTCATATCCCCTCCTACCCCCCACTCAGGGAAGAGATGTCACTCCCCCCCCCCTCCTCAGGGAAGAGACGTCACATCCACCCCTCCCCCCCACCCTGGGAAGAGATGTCACATCTCCCCCTACCCCCCCCCAGGGGCAGACGTCACATCCCCCCCTCAGGGAAGAGACGTGTCATCCCCCCCAGTGAAGAGACGTCATCCTACCCATCAGGACCCCCAGAGCAAGGCCAGGATCCAGGATCACAAGATGCTTTCGACAGACACCAGCGATCAAGGTAGGTCGGGAGCCCGGGGGGTCCGACCCCGGGGGGGGATTGGCCTTGGGTTGGGTCTGGACCGCGTTTTAGGCCCGACACCCAACTTTACCAGAAATGTTGGTAAAATCGGGCCCAAAGTGTGTGTTCAGAGTGGCTGCCAGGGCTCATTAAGCAGCTAATTACCATTTAAATGATCTGCTCGCACTCCTTAAAGAGGCACAGTTTTCCCAGTGCCCCAAACTAATAGCAACCTTTTTTCTGGGAGGAAACAAGGCATTAGTGTGGATTTCAAGTGTTATTCAAAGCGAGATTCACCACTTCATGTTCACTTGCTGCTGGAGCTGTGAGGAGGACCTTTGAGCTTCATCAGGAGATTTGCTGGGAGCCCTTGTCAAGACTTTACCTTGTAATATTTATCCCACAAATTATCATCATGTTGCCTAAAAGGTGCTGTGTCACTCCACCTTACTGGATGCCTTTTAAGAGTTACCTGGAAAAAGGGAATGCTTGGTCACAGGCATTTTGTTAGGGGTACTCCTTGGTCTAAAGGAGAATTGGAGGAGGACATGAGACTAGGCAGACCAGCACCAGCTGCTGAGGGAGAGAGGGTGAGGTGGTATTCTTCACCCCTGTGAGTACAGGACGTCTTGCCTCTTCTGTCAGGGCCTTCATCGTCATATTTGAGACCCTGAATATTGTCTTCCTTGGTCCATGAATCACTTTGCAACATTCTGTTGTTCTATCCAGAAAACATCTCACCTGCAGTGGAAGAAGGTACAAGAAGCTTACTTTTTTCAGTTGTTAATGAGATGTGGGTGTCACTAGCATAGCCAAGATTTGTTGCTCATCCTTAACTTTCCTTGCGAAGGTGGCGGTGAGTTGTTTCTTCTGTTAGGGAGAGAGTTCAAGGTTTTGAATCCAGTGATGATAGAGGAACAGCGATATATATTTCCAGGTCAGGGTGGTGTGGAGGGAAACATGCAGGTGGTGCTTGTGGTGAACCATTGTTGGTTACCACCAGGGGTGCTGAGCCATGGTTTGGCCAGCACTATGAGTCTGTAGATATGTTACTGTTGGGGTTAGGGTTGGGCTGTTCTACCTGTTAATATAGTCCTATGGTACACCCCAGTTGGCTCCGCCTTCCGGGAGAGGTATAAAGGTCACTGCTCTGCCTGGTGACCCTTTAGTCTGGGATTGTATATTGTATATAGTAGCTCCGTTATTGTTGGCAATAAAAGCCTTTATTTCCCGGGTACATCCAGCCTCCCGTGTGATTTATCGCGCATCAATTTTATTGCCAACAAAAATTTTTTTTTTTGACAAAAAGAAACAAAAGAAAACCATGGAGCAAATGCTGAAACCCGAGCGGCTTACGTTGGATCCACGTGCGGCGGGAGCATCGAACACTTTCGACCATTGGTTGAAGTGTTTCCAAGATTACCTCGACGCCTCCACAGCGGTTCAAAACGACGCCGACAGACTGCGGGTCCTCCACGCGAGGGTAAGCGACACTGTATACTTAGCGATCCGTGAGGCCCAAGACTACAAAGGGGCCATCGAGCTTCTCAAAAAGCGATACAACAAACCGCCGAATGAGATCCATGCTCGACACCTTCTAGCCACTCGACGGCGGCAGCCTGGCGAAACGACGGAACAGTACCTGTGTGAACTTCAGCAGCTAGCCAGAGCCTGCAACTGCAAGCCAGTGTCGGCGGCCCAGTATATGAGCGACCTAGTTCGAGATGCGTTCGTGGCGGGAATCGGCTCGTCGTACATTCGCCTTCGGCTGCTGGAGCAAGGTAACCTCGACCTCACTAAAACCGTAGAATTAGCTGACGCTCTAGAAACGGCCTCCAAAAGTCTGGAGATGTACCCCGACGACCGCGTGGGGACATTGTGGCAGGTGTAGCCGCAGACTCCACTTTATTCAGCGGTTTCGAAAAACTGCGCGATTGCGTTTCCAGCCTCGGACCTGACGACGGCAGCAGCTCCAGGTGGCCCGCGGTGTTACATCTGTGGGGGGGTGAAACACCCTCGGCAGCGATGTCCAGCAAAAGCGGTATTGTGCTCCGCCTGTGGCAAGAAGGGGCATTATTCCAAAGTCTGCCGGACCAAACCACCCTCCAAACATAGCAGTGCGGCGTGTGATTCCCCGGAGCCGGCCTCCCTGTCTTCTGCGTCTTCGAGGTCTTCCACCACATGCGATTCCAGAGCGTCGCCATTCCTAACGACGGAGTCGCAAGACACGTGCGACCTGCAGGGGCTACCATTTTTGGCGCCATCGACCACGTGTGACCTATGGGGGCAGCCAGTTTGGTCGGCACCGATCGCAAATGACCAGCAGGGGCCGTCATCACCCATCTCAGCTGCCTGCAGTTGCACCCACGATCCAACGGTGGCGTCAATCATCCTGGACCAGGCCAAGCCTCACAGACTCGACAGGTCCATGATGGACCTAGCGGTAAACGTACGCCAGATTTATTGTTTGTTTGACAGCGGGAGCGCGGAGAGCTTCATTCACCCTGACACTGTGAAGCGGTGCGGTCTCCAGATTCGGACTGTCAAGCAGACAATTTCGATGGCGTCAGGGTCCCGGTCTGTCACCGTGCTAGAGAGCTGCGTGGTCAATCTGACGGTGCAGGGCACGGTTTACAAGAACTTCAGGCTCCTTGTGTTACCGCACCTTTGCGCGCCGATACTCCTAGGACTAGATTTTATGGTCCACCTGAAGAGTGTAACCCTGCAGTACAATGGGCCACTCCCTCCGCTTTCAGTGGGAGCACTGCAGCCTCTAAATTGCCCAATGCGCTCCACATGTAGTCTCTCGACGCTCAGGATTACCCCACCCTCCCTATTCCAGAATCTTGTGCCAGGCTGCAAGCCCATCGCAACAAAGAGCAGGCGTTACAGCGCTGAGGATCGGATCTTCATTCGATCTGATGTTCAGCGGCTCAAGGAAGGGATCATCCAACCTAGCGCTAGTCCATGGAGAGCGCAAGTCGTGGTGGTTAAGAATGGGAACAAACCCCGGATGGTCATAGACTTTAGTCAGACCATTAACAGATACATGCAGCTGGATGCGTATCCCCTCCCGCGCATATCTGACATGGTCAATCAGATTGCACAGTACCGGGTGTTCTCCACCATTGACTTGAAGTTTGCTTACCACCAGCTCCCCATTCGCCCAGAGGACCAAAAATACACTGCCTTTGAGGCGGATGGTCGTCTGTACCACTTTTTAAGGGTTCCCTTTGGTGTCACGAATGGGGTCTCGATCTTCCAGCATGCTATGGACCGAATGGTGGACCAGAACGGGCTGCGGGCTACCTTCCCGTACCTGGATAACGTCACCACCTGCGGCCATGACCAGCAGGACCACGATGCCAACCTTCTTAGATTCTTACGCACTGCATCTCGCCTGAATCTGACCTACAACAGGGAGAAGTGTGTATTTCGCAAGCGCCGTCTAGCTATCCTCGGATACGTGGTGGAAAGCGGGGTCCTTGGCCCTGATCCAGACCCTATGCGTCCCCTCCTCGAACTCCCCCTGCCCACTAGCATCAAAGCACTGAGAAGATGCTTAGGCTTCTTCTCATACTATGCACAGTGGGTTCCCAATTACGCGGACAAAGCCCGTCCGCTCATCAAGTCTACCTCCTTTCCCCTAACAACAGAGGCTCGCTTAGCCTTTGCAGGAATAAAAGCCGACATCGCGAAAGCCACGATGCACGCTATTGATGAGTCCATCCCCTTCCAGGTGGAGAGTGATGCATCTGATTTCGCCCTGGCCGCCACACTTAACCAGGTGGGCAGGCCCGTCGCCTTTTTCTCTCGCACCCTCCAAGGCCCTGAAATTCGGCATTCTGCGGTGGAAAAAGAGGCCCAGGCCATTGTGGAGGCCGTTCGGCATTGGCGCCATTACTTGGCGGGAAAACGGTTCACTCTGCTCACGGACCAGCGGTTCATGTTCAACAACACGTTACGGGGTAAGATCAAGAATGATAAAATCTTGAGGTGGAGAATCGAACTCTCCACCTACAATTATGATATCATGTACCGTCCAGGGAAGCTCAACGAGCCCTCGGACGCCCTGTCGCGTGGAACATGCGCTAGTGTGCAGGAGAATTGATTACAGGCTCTCCACAAGGACCTCTGCCATCCGGGGGTCACTCGGCTCTTCCACTTTATAAAGGCCCGGAATCTATCCTACTCGGTGGAGGATGTCAGGTCCATAACCAGAAGCTGCCAGGTATGCGCGGAATGCAAACCGCACTTCTACCGACCTGACCGGGCACACCTCATTAAGGCCACTCGTCCTTTCGAAAGACTGAGTGTGGACTTCAAGGGCCCCCTTCCCTCGACAGATCGGAACGTGTACTTCCTCAATGTGATTGACGAGTACTCACGATTCCCTTTTGTCATTCCCTGTTCTGATATGACCGCTGCCACGGTTATCAAAGCATTACGGGATCTTTTCACCCTGTTCGGTTACCCCTGTTATATCCACAGCGATAGGGGCTCGTCGTTCATGAGCGACGACTTGAGGCAATACCTGCTCTCACATGGGATTGCCTCTCGTAGAACCACGAGCTACAACCCAAGGGGTAATGGACAGGTTGAACGAGAGAATGCTACAGCCTGGAAGGCTGTCTTACTGGCGTTGAGGTCTAAAGGTCTTCCAGTCTCCCGTTGGCAAGAGGTACTCTCTGATGCGCTCCATTCCATCCGCTCACTCCTGTGTACGGCAACCAACGCTACTCCTCATGAGAGAATGTTTTCATTCCCTAGGAAGTCTTCCTCTGGGACCTCAGTACCGTCTTGGTTGACGTACTCAGGACCTGTCCTCCTGCGGCGGCATGTTAGGACCCGCAAGTCCAACCCTTTGGTTGAACAGGTCCATCTCCTCCACGCCAACCCTCAATATGCCTATGTGGCATATCCTGACGGGCGAGAGGACACGGTCTCGATTCGAGATCTGGCGCCGGCAGGGGGCTTGGAAACCCCTGTCGCTCCCATACCCCCAGTTAGGGACCCCCCGACCATTATCTCTTCTCCTGACACGGCGTGGGCAGTATCAGGACCACCACTTAACCCTCTTACTCCCATGTACAGCTTGCCTGAGTCCAGGAGATTGTCGCCACCTCGAGGCGTGCTCGAGTCCAGCGGATTGTCACCACCTCGTGGTCTACCGGCCCGTGAGGAGCTGGAGGAGTCACTGGACACCGCCTTGGAGAGAAGGTCACCGCGATTGCCTGAACCGGCGTCATCGCCGGTGTTGAGGAGGTCGCAGCGACGGTGCGGTCCCCCAAACCGTTTGAACTTATAGACAGATGAACAGTTGTTCTGTTTTTTTTGTGCCCCGCCGGCCTTTGTTTTCAAAGGAGGGGTGAATGTGGTGAACCATTGTTGGTTACCACCAGGAGTGCTGAGCCATGGTTTGGCCAGCACTATGAGTCTGTAGATATGTTACTGTTGGGGTTAGGGTTGGGCTGTTCTACCTGTTAATATAGTCCTATGGTACACCCCAGTTGGCTCCGCCTTCCGGGAGAGGTATAAAGGTCACTGCTCTGCCTGGTGACCCTTTAGTCTGGGATTGTATATTGTATATAGTAGCTCCGTTATTGTTGGCAATAAAAGCCTTTATTTCCCGGGTACATCCAGCCTCCCGTGTGATTTATCGCGCATCAGTGGTGTTCCCTTATGTCTGCTGTCCTTGTTCGTGTTTGTGTTGGAGGCCCTGGGTTTAAAAGGTGTTGCCAATGGAGGCTTGGTAAGTTTCTGCAGTGGATCTTGTACTTAAGGTGGTGAATGGCATGCTGATTCCTGAGTTGTGCCTTTCAGATGGGTGACACTTGCAGGAGTGGGGCTGTGGTGCTGGTGAATCATTCAATGCTGAATTCTGAGTCTCTGACATGCACTTGTAGGTAGTGATTATACGGTTGGTCCAGTTCAGTTTCTGGTTGATAGTAATCCCCAGGATTTTGATGGTGGAGGATTTGATGATGATATTGACATTGAATGAAGAGGGGAGATGGTAGGTTTCTTGTTGGAGATATGGAATGCCTGGCACTTATGTGGTGTGAATGTTACTTGTCACTTATCAGTCCAAGTTTGAATGTTGTCCAGGTTTAGCTACATGTGAACATAGATTGCTTCATTATCACGAGTTGTGGATGAGACTGAATACTGTACAATCATCAGCTTCTGACCTTATAGATTCACAGAATCCTACAGTGCAGAAGGAGGCTATTTAGCTCATCGAGTCTGCATCAACAACAACTCCACCCAAACCCTATCCCCATAACCCCACGAGTTCCTGAGCACTACAGCATGGGCGGAGAGGACTGACCTCCACCAACCACCTTCCTGTCTGTTAAGTCCAGCCAGTGGAGAGTTTTCATCTTGACTTTAATTTTACAAGGTTCCTTGATGCCACACTTGGTCAAATGCTATTTTGAAGAGCAGACACTCTTGCCTCATTGTTGGAATTCAGCTTCTTTTCCTATATGGACAAAGACTGTAGGAGGTCTGCAGTGGACTCCAACTCAGCATTGGAGAGCAGGTTATTGCTGAGTAAGTTTTGTTGAATAGTACTGTCAACTACACCTAGCACTTTACTGATCATTGAGAGTAGATTGATCTGACAGTAACTGACCAAATTGGACTTGCATTCCTTTTCAGGACAGGGCATACATGAGCAATTTTCCACATTGGTAGGTAAATGCCAGTGTTGTAACTTGACTGAAACAGCTTGGCTAGGGCATGGCTAATTCTAAAGTGTAAGTTTTCAATATTATTAACAGAACATTGCGGGGGTCCATAGCCTTTGCTGTATCCAGTGCCCATATCCACTTTTTGAAGTGAATCAGATTGGCTGAAGACTAAGTGTGATGCTGGGGTCCTCAGGAGAAGACTCAGGTGAATCATCCACTCAACATTTCTGGCTGAAAATAGTTACAAATGCTTCAGCCTTGACTTCTGCGCTCACATGATGGGTTCCAGCATCACTGAGGAGGGGAATTTTTGTAGACCCTACTCCTCCTCCTAGTTGTTTAATTGTCCATCATCATTCATGGATGGATAATGAAAACCATAAAAACTGCAGATGCTGGAAATCTGAAATGAAAACTGAAAATGCTGGAAAACTCTGCAGCATCTATGGAGAGAGGAACAGAGTCAACGTTTTGAGTCTGTGTGACTCTTCTTCAGAGGTAAAGAGAGGGGGAAGTGTGGTGGCTTTTATACTGTTCAAAAGGAGACGGCATTGTTGGAGCAAAGTAGAAGGTCAGGGATAGGTGTGAGCTAGGAGAGATTGGAAAAAAGATGTTTTGGGCTCAAAACAAAGGAAGTGTTAATGTTAAAGACTAAAGAAAGTGCTGATAGTGGCATAAAGGTAAGAAATCAGAATGTGATAATAGCAGAACAAACGTCAGCGCTCTGTGAAAGCAAAACTTCAGACCAAGTGACAGATGGTCTAGTAGGGTAAGTGGGGGGGTTGTGTTGGGACAAATACATTTTGATTTTTAAAAAAGGGGTCAAAATGAAGGGGTAAATTCAGCCTGAAATTGTTCAATTCAATGTCGAGTCCAGAAGACTATAAAGAACCTAATCGGAAGATGAAGTGCTGTTCGCCCAGTTTGGATTGAGCTTTACTGGAACATCGCAGTAGGTCAAGGGTGCACATATACGCATGAAAGCAGGATGCTGAGTTAAAATGGTAAGTGATAGGAAGGTTGGGGAGTCATGCTTGCGGATTGAGTGAAGGTGTTCTGTAAAGTGGTCATCAGTCTTCTCGCAAGTGGATGTGACTGGATTGTAGAACTTTGATCTGATCTATTGGTTGTGTGATCACTCAGCTATATTTGCAGTTTGTTGCTTCTGCTATTTAGCAAGCAAGTTCTCCTGTGTTGTGGCTTCATCAGGATGGCTCCTCATTTTTAGATACAACTGGTGCTGCTTGCTGGCATGCTCCCCTACATTCCTCAATAAAACCGGGCTGGTCACTTGGCTTGATAGTCATGGTCGCGTGAGGGATATGTGGGGGTTTTACTGCTTCAGAAGTTATGCCTAATTGTCACTTGAGTGTTAAATCTGAACACTGGAGCTGCAACAGACCAGGCAAATGCAAATGATGATAAATCGGCTGAATGCCTACTTCTGTTCCTGTTTTCCTATTATGACCAACATTTTGTGCTAAGTCCACATCTTGAACAAACTTGTCTTATTCGCCCAGCACCCAATTCACACCTGTTTTCAATTTTTGGCTGAATAAATCGTCTATTTGTTTAACATTTAACAGCAGCCAATACTGGGACAAAGTAAAGGGTTGTGTTTGAAGGGGCCACTGGGACTGGGACCATGGATGGAGTTGATTGTGGGGCAGCAGAATGAAGGGGATAATCAGAGCCTTGAATAGGCTGGAACCTCAACAAAACAATTCTGATACGGAGTGGGGGCCAAAAACAATGCCAGAATTTCTTATACCACTTCAGCTGGACCTCATATTAAGGAGCTGGACTTGGAAGATGCTTTAAATGTTAATTTGCCACAGCTAGAAAAAGGGCCTGAGGTTGAAAAGTGGGAGGGGAAGACATAAAAATTAATTTTGCAGCTGGCTGTGGCGCCTGAGGCCAAAAGGTTCGGATTTGAGCCACATCTTAATTTGTTTTTCCAGACAAGTATCTTGACGAGCTGGGAAAAGATTGGGAACCGGGGGCTCCACGAAAAAAAACTCCACTCACAGCCACAGACTGAAGAGTGGAATAGCATTGCTAATTGTTCTTTCAAGCACTTGAGAGCCAGCAGTTTCAGTAAAACTGTTTTCCCAATGAAAGGTTGCTCCCTGGAAATGTATGGACCCTGTTATTTAGGTTGGTAGTAATAACAACATATTAAATAATCCCTAAGATGCCATACAAGACAGTTATTAAATAAATTCTGACATTGAACAAGATATCATGGTGGTACAGTGGTTAGCACTGCTGCCTCACAGCGCCAGGGACCTGGGTTCAATTCCTGGCTTGGGGTCACTGTCTGTGTGGAGTCTGCATGTTCTCCCAGGTCTGCGTGGGTTTCCTCCGGGTGCTCCGGTTTCCTCCCACAATCTGAAAGACGTGCTGGTTAGGTGCATTGGCCATGCTAAATTCTCCCTCAGTGTACCCGAGCAGGCACCGGAGTGTAGTGACTAGGGGATTTTCATAGTAACTTCATTGCAGTGTAATGTAATGTAAGCCTACTTGTGACAATAATAAAATAAAAACTAAATGTAAGGTGGTGTGTGGATGGGTGACCAATTGGTCGAAAAGGTAAGTTTTATGAAGCTCCTTAAAGGAGGAGAGAATGGTGAAGTGACGGAGAGCCGTATGGATGAAATTCTAGAGTCTAGGACCCAGACAGCTGAATGCTGGAGAAATTAAAACCGAGGATGTGCAAGAGGCCAAAATTAGAGGAGTGTGAGATTGTAAAGCATTGCAGAGCTGGAGGAGTTACGGAGATTGGAAGGGCTGAGGCCATGGAGGAAATCAAAGATGAGGATTTAAAAATCAAGGCTTTGCTCACACTGCAAGATAATCTAGGCGAGCAAGCATTTGGTGTAAGATCCAGACAGCAGCGTTTTAAATCAGTTCAAGTTTTATGGAAGATAGAAGGTGCAAGGCCAGCTAGAAGAATATTAGCATAGTAATCAAGTCAAGAGTTGACAATGTCGTGGAGAAAAATTTCAGTTGTGGCTGAGCTGAGGCATGGAGAAATGAAGAGTTGGGGAACTTTGTCGATTGGTACAACCTTGGTGATGGATCGTTTATGTGGTCAGACATTTATCTCATTTGGGGTGACACGGTGGCAGAGTGCCTGCTGCCTCACAGTGCAGGGACCCGGGTTCAATTCCGGCCTCGGGTCACTGTCTGTGTGGAGTTTGCACATTCTCCCCGTGTCTGCATGAGTTTCCTCCGGGTGCTCCAGTTTCCTCCCACAGTCCAAAGATGTGCAGGTTAGGTTGATTGGCCATGCTAAATTGACCGCAGTGTCAGGGAGTTAGCAGGGTAAATATGTAGGGTTACGGGAATAGGGCCTGTGGTCGGTGCAGACTCGATGGGCCGAGTGGCCTTCTTCTGAACTGTAGGGATTCCATTGCAAACAATCTGGCTCAGTCTTGGAGAGGGATGGAGTCAGAGCTTGTGGTAGGGATTGAAGACAATGGAAGGGGAGGAATTTGGGACAGAACCTGATAAATGGAGTTAAGATATAGAACAACCGCAATCTAACTGAATGGCAGAATAGGCTTGAGGGGCCGAATGGCTTATCCCTGTTCTCAGCTGATCAAAACTTTCATTTTGTTGATCAACTCTTCAGAGAAAATATTATTAAAGTATGCATGAAGACGAATGTAAATTGATTTCATTCTGAGAATAAACATGGAATCAATTTATATGCAAATGTCTAATTTTATGATCAGCAGACATTTGTGAGGCAATACAGATGGTACGGGCAACTTTTGGCTCTTCTTCTAACACTATCAATTAGCATATGGGATGAGTGAAATTAATAGTGGGTCTGCAAAATGCACTAAATAAAACCTGAACCTTGTAAATAATATGTAAAAGGGAAAAGAATGCCATCAGTAGTGCCCTCAGTCTCTAGTTCAAAGGTGGTATTTCTGCTACTGGAGGTAATATATGAACGAAACAAACAGCTACATATTGAAAAGGTACTTTTCAATGGTCAGGGGAGGAGAGAGACAGAGAGGGAGAGAATGGTCCGGGGAGGAGAGAGAGAGAGTGAGGTAGAGAATGGTCCAGGAGGAGAGAGGGAGAGTGAGGGAGAGAATGGTCCGGGAGGGGAGAAAGAGGTAGAGAATGTTCCTGAGAGGAGAGAGAGAGAGAGTGAAGTAGAGAATGGTCCAGGAGGAGAGAGAGAGAGTGAGGGAGAGAATGGTACAGGAAGAGAGAAAGAGGTAGGTAATGTTCCGGGGAGGAGAGAGAGAGAGAGAGAATGGTACTTTTCTAGTGAACTGCAGCTCGTTTTACAACACCATCACTGCAAGTTGTTAAATATAGAATAAGGCATATCTAAAAATAAGTTTTTATTGATTTTTCATTATTTTTAGGCTCAGATGGAGTTGAATGCTGAGATGGGCAGGTACTGAATTTTGCAGCAATAGTCAGCATGCTGGTTTGCCAGCACCATTCCACCCTCATGCCATTTTCCTGGAGGCAGCATGGAGGGGACTGGAAAGCCACCCCAGCTGGAAGTGGTGGGTAGCCAGTCAAGGGTTATTAAAGGTAACTCAAAGCCTACTGTCAGAGGCTGACTGAACATTTTTGGTTGGTCTGGGCCCCCTAAGACCAGGCCTAAGTCAGCTGTCTGGAGGTGGCTAGCTGCCTGGAGGCAGCCACCCGACAGCAGACCAAGGGGCCTGTGCTCCAGGTGGGATTTGAGGTCAGGCCTGTCTGCCTGGTATCAGCTCCCATAGTGGCTGCCCAATAGAGGGGTTCCCTCACCACAATGGTAGCTCAGCTGCTGGGTCTTTATTTTTTTATTCAGGAGTTTAAAAAAAATTGGAGAGAGGGTGCCTCCATTTTGGCATGTCCGCCCTCTTACCTGAAAAGGCAACCGGCTATCTTCCATGCTGGATGACCTCCTACTGGGCCCTCCAGCTTCAAAGGCCCACCCATCTGTTGCAATTGGATGGAGAATCCACCCACTGGCTATTAATTGGCTCATTCATGAAAAATAACTTTCGAGTGACTGCTTCCCCACAATGTGGGGCCGTGACCCCTATTTGATGCCAATTCTGTCCCCAAAGGCAAAATCTTGTGCAATAACTCAGTTTCTCTCCCCACAGGCGCTACATGGCCAGCTGAATATTTCTCTTTTATATATCACAGAAGCAAATTGTTCACCAGCAATTTCCTTTGATTAAACCACTCATTATGGTAAATATTTGAAGAGTGCAGTTCAGAATGAAAAGGCTTCCAATGTGATTATTTTGATATTTTAACACCTAGCAATCAAAATGAATTTGTGAAATGTAAATTTGATAAAGCTGTTGGGAGAAAAAAAAAGCCTTTTTATTATACCTCATGAATAATGCTGATCGTGATTTTTGAAGAGTTTAAAATTGGCACTTAACTGGGAAGTTGCAAAATTATGAGCTACGGAATGACCGAAGCACTTGGAAGTGGCCAAGTAAAGATTACGTAACATTCTAACTTCAACTGAATTGGGATGTTCAGCACCTTCGCACCATTTGGCTGATGATAGCAGGCATGACTTACTGCTCGGACAAGATTTTACCTTTTGAGTGTGGTCCTTAATGTTGAACCCAAATGTGGGTCTTGACCCTGCACACTGAAATGAACTGGGCTGTAGGTTTTTCTCTGTATTGGCTAATTAGTGGCCAGAGGGCACACTCATATCCAATTAAAGTTGGTAGTGATCGCTTGAGGCTGGAGGGCCATTGGAAAGCCCTCCAGTATGGAAGGAGTGACAGCCTGCTGTTACTGGCATGGAAAAGTGAGGGCACCTCCATCCTGAGGCGCCAGTCAGTAACCTGAAACATTAACACTCTTTTCCTCTCTCTACAGATGCCACCAGACCTGCGGACCATTTTCTTAAATCACCATCCATTGCCTCCTCCGTCCTCCCCTCAATATCAAGTGTGAACAGCTCTCATGGGCTTTTCTGTCACAAAACTCAAAATTGCCCATTCAGCTACATCTGCTGCCTGCTGTCTTTTCCCTGGCCCACTAGACCAAGCTTCTTCTCATATTCCCTGCTGCTCTGGTCCTGAACTCACATCTTTCTCTAGATTCTATCCCATTTTCTGCCCTGATCTATCCAAGCACATCTTGTCCATGACCAACCTGCTGCTCCATATTTCAACCAAAGACCACACAATTTCTCTTCCTATTATCTGATGTAGTTAATAATGCCCTCTCTTTAGGTACTAGTCCCTTCCCCTTCAAATCTGTTGTCAATACCCACTTCTCACAAACATTACCCTTGGCCCATTGATTACCCATACTACCAGCCATCTCCCACCTCCCTTTTCCCCATCACGGCCTTGAACGTGTTGTCAAATTTTGAGTTTGTTGTCCTTGCAATTCCATGTTTGAATTCCTTCATTAGGTGCCTGCCCCACCACAGTGCTGAAATGGCTCTTTCCAATGACATCCTATGTGACTGAGGCAATCATCTCTCCCCTCGTCCTTGTCGACTTATCTGCAGCCTTTGACACACCATGGTATTACTTCATCTTGTTCTACTCTGATCAAATCTTAACCACAGAATTACCTGCAATGGCCTTTTTCCCACTCCTGGACTGACATCCCCTTCTCTTTGTCACCTCTGTGCTGCCCCTTGGTGCCATTATCCGCAAACAGAATATTAGATTTCATGTGTATGCCGATGGCACCCAGTTCCATCTGGGTGCCAACACTTACCTCTCTCGTCTCCTCCACAGACTCTGATTTTGTTTCAGTGTTTGTCCGACTGTCAAAATTTCCTGTCACTCAATATCAGGAGACTGAAGCCTTTGTCCCTGTCATAAACTTCATTCTCTGTCCACCTTTTCTGGCCCCCTCACTGCCAACTGTCAGAAGCAGAGCGACACTCTTCATAACCTTGGTGTCGTGATTAACCCTGTGATGTGTTCCTTCCTGTATAGCTATTCAAACACCAAGACTGCCCATTTCCACATCTGTAATGTCTGACTCTGACCCTGCCTCAGGCGATGCTGAAATCCTCAACCATGTCTCTGTTATCTCAAGGTTCGATTATTCCAATGCTCTAGGAAGGGAGGAATATCCGACACATTCCAATGATCTCCTGGCCAACCTCTCAACTTCCATCCTACATAGAATCACAGAATTGTTACAGTGCAGAAGGAGGCCATTCAGCCTATCATGTCTGCACTGGCTCTCCAAATGAGTATAATGACATAGTGCCAGTTCTTCTGTCTTTTCCCCGTATCTTGCACATTGTTCCTATTCAAATAATCATCTAGTGCCCTTTTGAATGCCTCAATTGCACCTGCCTTCACCACACTTCCAGGCACTGCATTTCAGACCCAAACGATTCACTGTGTGAAAAGGTTTTTTTTCACATCACATTTGCTTCTTTTGCAAATCACTTTAAACCTGTGCCCTCTCATTCTTAATCTTTTTACAAGTGGGAACTGTTTCTCCCTACCCACTCTGTCCAGATTTTGAACACCTCTATTGAATCTTCTCTTAGCCTTAGATCTTCTCTCCGAGTAGAACAATCTCTCCAATTTATCCTCATAACTGAAGTTTCTCATCATTTTTCACCATAAACTTGTGTTCATTGAAAACTCTGCTGTCTGTATCTTAACTTGCATCAAGTTCCTTCACACAGAATCTCTCTGCTTGCCTACCTACACTCCGAGTGACAATGCCTCAATTTGAAATCTGCTACCTTGTTTTAAACTGCCTCCATGGTCTCAGCCCTCCACATCTCTGTGACCTCCTCCAGCCCAACAAGCCCATGAGATCGCTGTGCTTTTTCAATTCTAGTACCTTGTGCATTCCCTTTCATCCATTCCATTGGTTTAGCTCAGTTGGCTGGATGGCTGGTTCATGGTCCAGAGTGACGCGAATAGTTTTTGGTTCAATTCCCGTACCGGCTAAGGTTATTAATGAAGGCCGTGTCTTCTCAACCTTGCCTCTTGCCTGAGGTGTGGTGAACCTCAGGTTAAATCACAACTAGTCAGCCTATGGTCATCTGGGACTATGGTGATTTTACCTTTTATCGTCCCTAAAATTCTCTGCTTCTCTCTGTCTGACATTAAAACCCATCTCTTTACCCAAGCTTCTGCTCCCTCCTAAAGTCAGTTTCTTTGTCTTGTTGTATACTTGTGCCTCATTATGATTCCATGACATGCCTGGCAATATTTTCCTATGTTAAGGGTGCTATATAAATGCAGCTTGTTGACATGTTTGGTGGCATGGTAGCACAATGGTTAGCACTGCTGCCTCACAGCGCCAGGGACCTCAGTTCAATTCTGTCCTAGGGCGACTGTCTGGGTGGATTTGCATGTTCTCCCCATGTCTGCATAGGTTTCTTCCGTGAGCTCCAGTTTGCTCCCACAGTCCACAGGTGCAGGTTAAGTGGATTGACTATGCTAAATTGTCCTGATTGACAGGGTAAATACCTCGGTATTATGGGGATAGGGCCTGGGTGCGATTGTTGTTGGTGCAGGCTCGATGGGTCGAATGGCCTTCTTCTGCACTGTAGGGATGTTATGATTTTTCCATGATCCTGTGATTCTATAAGGGGGTGTCTTACAGTATACTCTGTAAATTTATCATAATCTCTGTAGGCAGCATAATTTTACCATAAAGAGAATCTAGTCATAGAGCAGGTGGGGAATGTCAAGGCCAACCTTCAGCAAACAACAAGGTACCATCAATCAATCAGAAGTCGAAACACTGTTATCAGCAGGAAGAGCCATAGGTAAGATGTTCAGCCAAGTTCCACATCTGTCCAATGTCTTCATATGTCCCATCTTCTTCATACTTTGACTTTCTTCACCAAGGTGCTCATCACATGTCCTAACAGTAGGAGCCAAGCAAAATGAGAAATAGGCATCTGTGCCCAGCATCAACCAGCAAGCCAGCAAAAACTTACTTGATGCTATATTAATCTCACCCGGTGTCAAGTAGGACTGATGTTACACGAACAACTGGAAACACTGAGAAGCTAACAAAATCAAGCCACAAGTAGAATTAATAGCTGCGGCTCACTATTTGGGAGTAGTGAAGGTAATGAGATATCACATGCCTTCTGAAACTGTCAGAATTTTGTAGAAAGGGATCAGAATTGGAACTTGTCCATCACAATAGCCTATGAGTAGATTCAGAAGTAAATCAACAAGACAGAAGTAAAATGCAGAGTACAAACAATTCTGTTCTCAAACTAGAAAGACATTACAGGTTGACAAATGCAATAGAGAAGTGAATTTTTTGAGCTGACTGTTTTATAGGAGGATAACGGGCAAAAATATAAACTCTCTCAAAATATTAATTAAAAGGGATTAGGGGAAAAAAATAGAAAAATGGTTATTATGATAATTGGAACACACAAATTTTAACTTCTTAACACCCAAACTGTTTTTTCAGGAAGAAATAAAAACTAAAACAAAATCTTACAGCTATATAAGATTCACTTTTGAAAAGCATCCTTTAGATAAGGCTAAGTCATATAAATACCTGACACAAATGAAAGGCAAATAGACATCCAAGTTACAAAGACATTTGGACATGAACTGATTATTTTTGCATTTTATATTTCCTAAGTTCACTTATTGCTGCCTCCCTCATTCCTCAGTTTCACTGCAACAATTCTTTCACAGTTAATCAAATGATGTAAGCTTCAGTTAGGCCTTCAATGGATAACCGTTGCAGTGATAAATCTAGTTTCGGGCTGAAACCTTGTAAAATTTCTTCCAATTGAAGTTGGCAGCAAGGTTCCAAACTTATAAATCAGCGATTGGTTGGAGTAGACATCGAACTAAATTCTGAGCCTGAAATCCCTGAAAGCAATGACTCACACACGGATCAATCAATACTAATCTGTTACCCAAATAAGGCTATTAGGGATCAGGATGGCATGAACAGCATATAAGAAGGAATCGAGTCAGGAAAGTTGGAGTGTGGGAGGCAGGGCGAGGTTGTGGGTGATTCAAAAATTGAGACAATTATTTTTGGCTCATCTTTCACACCTTTTCTATAATTTAATCAGCTCCCATCCACGACTAAATTGCAGACCATTGTCTCTTTTTCTCCCAGCTCCTCTTCCTTGGCTCTTTTCCTCCATATGAGTTATTCATATGTAACATCTCTGATGAAAGATCATGGACCCAAAACATTAATGCTACTTTCCTCTCTCCGCATATGCTGCCTGACCAACTGAGTCTTTCCAGCATTTTCTGTTTCTCTGAGAGTTGAATTTTTGGTCTTGATGCTTGACAGAACATTCATGTCCAAACGGTTCAACTGAAATGTCAGAATTTCCACGTGCCATTTCGCATTGTAGACTGGAGCTTTTCGTGTGCCTGATTTAAAAAAAAAAATAGATGGTATCACTCATATCAGAGTGAGCACAATTAGAACTTTGTACTCAGGAGCAGTGTGAGGAAAAAGATAGCAAAAGTGGCACGACAACTGACAATATACTAATCATACGCATAAGAAAGATAAGTTGTGTAAGCCTTGCCACAAGAACCTATAGGACTAATAGGGAGAGAATAAAAAGCTTTCAAAGAGGTTATATTAGAATATCTAAGGCTTCGGCCTAAGAAAGCAACCATGATCCTTAAAGATGACGTAATTGTTTCTTAGAAAAAAGATAGAGCAGCCATCTTATCCAGGCCTGATGGTGTATAATGCAGATGCAATGGGTGTTGATCAGCCCCATGAGACTAGGGCGTTGGAGTTTCTGGCAGCATAGCACGTGTCTCAGCTATGCCCAGTAGTGACTCTTAAGAACATAGGAACTAGGAGCAGGATCGGCAATTCAAGCCCTCGTGCCTGCTCTGCCATTCAACATGATCATGGCTGATTTTGTCTCAGCCTCAACTCCACTTTCCTGCCCATTCATCATAATCCTTCAACTCATTACTAATTAAAACTCTGTCCATCTCCTCCTTAAATTTACTCACTGTCCCGGCATCCATCGCACTCTGGGGTAGCGAATTCCACAGATTCACAACCCTTTGAGTGAAGTAGTTTCTCTTCATCTCTGTTTTAAATCTGCTACCCATTACCCTAGAACTATGACCTCTTGTTCTAGATTGCCCCACAAAAGAAAGCATCTGCTCCACGTCTACTTTGTCAATACCTTTTTTCATCTTATATACCTCAATTAGATTTCCTCTCATTCTTCTAAACTCTAGAGTTTATAGACCTAAACTGCTCAAACTTCATAAGACAAACTCCTCATCACTGGATTCAACCTAATGAACCTCCCCTAAACTGCCTCTAATGCCACTTCATCCTTCCTCATTTAAAGGGACTAAAACTGTACACAGTACTCCAGGTGCAGTCTCACCAATGCCTTGTATAGTAGCAGCAATACCTCCTTACTTTTATACTCTATTCCTTTAACAATATATGCCACGATTCTATTTGCCTTTCTTATTACCTGCTGTACCTGCATACTAGTTTTCCATGACTCATGCATGAGGGCACCCAGATCCCTCTGCACCAAAGCATCCTGAAGTCTCTCTCCATTTAGGTGATGAGTTGCCTTTCCATTTTTCGGACCAAAATGGATAACCTCACACTTATCCACACTAAACTCCATCTGTCACATTTTGCCTATTCACCTAACCTATATACATCCATTTGTAAATTTTTTATTTCCTCATTGCAATTTACTATCCCACCTATTTTAGTGTCATCTGCAAATTTGACGATAGCACATTCTATCCCTGTATCTAAATCATTAATGTAGATTGTAAATATTTGGGGCTCTGGGACCGAAACCTGTGGCACCCCGCTAGTTACAGCTTGCCAACTGAAAAAGACCTATTTATCTCTACTCTCTGCCTTCTGTCAGCCAATCCTCTATCCAAGCTAACCACATGCAAACTTACCTTGTGGATTAACCTTCTGTGCGGCACCTTGTCAAATGCTTTCCTGAAGTCCAGATGTACTACATCTACAGGATCCCCATTATCCACTTGGTTTGTTACATCTTTAAAGAACTCAAGCAAATTAGTCAAACATGATTTACCCTTCATAAAACCATGCTGACTCTGATGGATTTCATTTTGACTTTCCAAATGTTCTGTTATTACTTCCTTAATAATGGATTCTAATAATTTCTCAGCAACAACATGGGGCAGAATGGTGACACAGTGGTTAGCACTGCTGCCTTACAGTGCCAGGGACCCGGGTTCAATTCTGACCTTGGGTGACTGTCTGTGTGGAGTTTGTACATTCTCCCCGTGTCTGCATTGGTTTCCTCCAGGTGCTCTGGTTTCCTCCCACAGTCCAAAAATGTGTGGGTTAGGTCGAGTGGTCATGCTAAATTGCCCCTTAGTATCGCAAGATGTGTAATTTAGAGGGAGTAGTGGGGTTATGGGGATAGAGCCTGGGTAAAATGCACTGTTGGAGAGTTAGTACCAACCTGATGGGCCAAATGACCTACTTCTGCACTCTAGGGATTCTATGTTTCTATAATAGATGTTAAATTGACCAGTCTATAGGTTCCTATGTTCCGACTTCCTCCCTTTTTGAATAAGGGCATTACATTAACATTTTTCCAATCCACTGGAACCTTTCCCGCATCCAGGGAATTTTGGAATATTATAACTAATGGACTCACTATCTCTGCTGCCACTTCCTTTACTACCCTAGGATGTAGGCCATCAGGCCCTGGGGACTTGTCTGTCTTCAATCCCAATCATTTGTTCAGTACTATTTCCCTATTGATAATCATAGCTTTAAGTTCCAGCCTTTCTAAACCGCTGCATTATCTGTTACTATTGCAATAGTACCAGTGTCCTCCACAGCTAAAACGGAGACAAATATTGATTTAGTATCTCCGCCATTTCTGTGTTCCCCATTATTAACCCCCCCCCCCCGCCCCCCCCCGTCTCATCCTCCAAGAGACCAACTCTCTTCCTTTTTGTGTCCACAAGCATCATACCAATGCCCTCTCACTAACTTTGCAAACTGGGCACAGTAGACACAAACCCACCACAACTGCTAGGAACCTGGCACAATTTTTTTGTGCCCTCATTCACCAAGGAAATTGTTCAATTAAGTGAGCATCCAGAGGAGAGCCAAGAAAAATACAATCTAGTGTCAATTTACCATGAGGACAATTGGCAACATTTATTGAAAGTTACTTTACCAAGTTGTAATCAATAAAGTGATTTGGTGTGGCAATTGATGACATGATGGTTTAATTGCAATTCAAGTCTCATCTACAGTACATCTCATCTGAATGGGCGATTATGTTCTCTGGTCTGTGAAGTTGGACTTTCTGACACAGGTCAGTGTGTTACTCAATGAACATCCTCCATCTACAAATCCACTTGCTTGGGAGGCGATGGCCTGGTGGTATTATTCGTAGACTATTAATCCAGAAACTCAGCTCATGCTCTGGTGACCCGGTTTCAAATCCTACCACGGCTGATGGTGGAATTTGAATTCAATTTAAAAAATCCAGAATTAAGAATCTACTGATAACCATGAAACAATTGTTGGGGAAAAACCCATCTGGTTCACTCATGCCCTTTAGGGAAGGAAATCTGCCATCCTTACATCTGGCCTACATGTCACTCTAGAGCCCTAGCAATGTGGTTGACCCTCAACATGCCCATGTCCCATGAATGAATAAAAAATAAAATGCTTTTTTACATAATTGTATTTTTATACAGTAAGAGTTTAATCCTTCTGTTGTTAATGGGGTCTGGTAGAGTGTGAGAAACTCTTGCCCTTAAGAAAGCAGGTCACGTGCCCTCCATAAAGATAGGAATCTTCTGTTTTGGAGCTGAGGGTTTGTGGTGAGTGCAGAAGTTGGAGTGATTCCAACTGTGCACCAGGAGGGCTGACCACAAGAAACTTTGCACTTTTTAGCTAATTATATATGTAGCTGTGAGGAGTTTGCTCATTCTCACAGCGGTGAAAGGCAGGAAGTTGCTTTCCTGCCCACCCCCCCATTGACTTATGCGGTTGAATATCAGGTGCTGTATTTAAAGTGCACCCACACAGTCTGCCCTATCCCCTTCTATCTTTCCTCGCTAATCTTTCCTCCCTCTCTTGGTCATCTTCCAGGCAACTTGCACAGCCACCACCCGCTCTCAAGCATGGGCTGGTGAGATGATGAAGGGGCAGGGGCTCCGAAAGCTCCTGATCCCAAATAAACCTGTTGGACTTTAACCTGGTGTTGTGAGACTTCTTATTATATTTAAGTGGTTACAGATTGCTTTAAGAGCAGATCACATGATTTAATGGTGATGTCATTAGGGTGTTGTACAATCTGCTGTTTTGCTTTCAGTTTGTATTCTGTACAGGCCAGAGCTCCTAGAATAAACCTGTTGTGTATTACTTTGAATCTACGCTTGCAAAGCACGTCTTTCTCTTTTTGTTAAGACCCACAAACCCGAGCAGATTTTGGACACAGTAAGAAGTCTCACAACACCAGGTTACCTGTGCCCACCCCAGTCCAAGGCTGCCATCTCCACATCGTGGCTACCATAGATTTTGGACATTACAGAGGGAGAACTTAATTCTGGCAAGCTGGCCTTTTAATAGGCATACATGACATGCTAATGCATGCAAAAGGGCTTCCCGACACTGTCAGGAAACTCAACAGCCTTTAACCCTTCAGGTCCTGAGAACAGAATCCCACTGTTGGGGAACAGATTCCCCGCCCACCAAGCTTTCTGCTGCTGGGAGGATCGGAAGATTCTGCCCATTTATGGGTGTTTAAAAGAAGTCTGAAACTATGACTAAGGATGTTACTATGATTATTATTATTATGTTATTTTAATTACGGCTAACTATCCTTCTATAAATACTGTGGCATGAGGGATTATTTTAAGTGAGTGGTGCCATGACTGCTATTAGCTTGATGTGGAAATGCCGGCGTTGGACTGGGGTAAACACAGTAAGGAGTCAAACAATTGTTAGACTCCTTACTGCTATTAGCTTGTCAGCCTTCAACAGTATTTTATACATATGGCCAAACAGTTTCAGCGCATTATTCTAAAGGAATTATTTTCTGTTCATGAGAGCCTTGAGATTCATGGTGGATGGTTAAATGTAAATGCCTTCTATAAGATCCTGCATTTTGTAGTTGCCTCTCCTGCTGTATGTGACTTTGGAGAAATTTATGCAAGATCTCACCCTGGAAAAAAACACCATCTATTTATCAGCTGCTGTACGCCTGGCTCGCTGCAGTTTGACTAATGACCTAATCCATAGAAGTTCAATATTGTGGTCACCTTCGCAGACACTGACTGATCTGTCATTCATCCTGTCTGAATGTCAGAGCGGAGGAGAAGCCATTACTTTGTCACGGCCTTCTTGGCAAAATGTGACTGGTGACAGCAGATCTCCTTCGATCTCCTTCAGCAGTTAGTCTCTTCAGGGTATTTCACTACTTTTCTCTCCTCAGACCCTTCTTTTTCTCCTCCACGATAAATAGAAGTGAGCCATTTGAACGAAGAGGCAGAGGAGTTACCATACGCTGATTTATGATTCGTATGACTCCAAAAAGCCGGGGGTGAAAATGCAGAGGCAATTTAAAGTCAAAGGATAAGTAATCTGACAACAAATGATTCAGAAGCTGAAGCAGCAAGCACAGTTCACAGAAGCAAATCTTCAGCCACGGATACCAGTACCTGGCGTTAAAGCACTCCATTTCAGAATGCAGTTTTCGACATCATTGATTTTATATAAGGTTAGAGAGAAGATTGCTTATTTCCAGTAAGCACTTTTGGAAAATGAGCATTCTCTCCATTTTTAAAAAGATTTACATAATTTATCACCTTCTTGAAGATTTTGCGACAATCCTCATGACAGTGGCCTGGATTTTCACCAAGATGGGCTGATTCAGCCGGATTCCAGGATATACGGTCCCATTCCGAGGCTGTCTGATTTTCGGGAGTCCCTTTAAAGGGTATGGACTGATTCCTGTCAGAAGCCCAGTTCCAGCACTCCCAGCCTGGCCGACTCCATTGTGGAGATGGGCATGTCCTAGTCCCTTCCACCAACCTCTTATGACCTTCATGCCCCTTATGCCAAACTAGGGCACTCCCCCATGCCTGTTGAGCCACTGTGCACTTTCTAGAATCAAAAGCATTGAAAGAAAAAATAATTAATCGGTAACTTACTCCTAGGGGGCATGAGGGGCCATGGGGGTGAATCAGTGGGATGGCATGGGTAGGGCCTGGGAGGTGTTTGAAGGGTGAGGGAGTGTGAGAGGCAAGGGCTGGAGAGATTTTCTGCTTTTATTTTGACTGGGACAAAGTCTCACAGCACAGAGGTGGGGGCTTTTAAACAGCCCACTGTTATACCTGACAATCCCTGTGGCTGTCGCTGCACTTCCTTCGGGGTTGGCTGGCCCGTTTCCAGCCTGCACTCAACAACCCTCCCCATCAATGAAGATCCAGCCATTGCGGGCACTTTCTCCTGAGGCAGGCAGGCTGAGCCGGGAATTTTCCTGACTCCCCGTGCCACCTCGAGGGTAAAAATATGGGCCAGTATGTTCAGATCGTGCTTTTGGGTCTGGTCATGGTGATGTGGGTGGGGCAGGTCTATTTCCTATCTGTCATTTTCACATGCTGGTATGTGCACTTTGCATCTGGTGAGAAACAGACCAGGAGCCAACTGAGCTGGTCTGCCAACTCATGTTTTCATGGTTCTTGCTGACACGGTAGCACAGTGGTTAGCACTGCTGCTTCACAGCTCCAGGGACCTGGGTTCGATTCCCGGCTTGGGTCACTGTCTGTGTGGAGTTTGCACATTCTCCTCATGTCTGCGTGGGTTTCCTCCGGGTGCTCCGGTTTCCTCCCACAGTCCAAAGACGTGCGGGTTAGGTTGATTGGCCATGCTAAAATTGCCCCTTAGAGTCCTGAGATGCATAGGTTAGAGGGATTAGCGAGTAAATATGTGGGGGTAGGGCCTGGGTGGGATTGTGGTCGGTGCAGACTCGATGGCCGAATGGCCTCCTTCTGCACTGTAGGGTTTCTATGATCTATGACAACCATTAAAGAAAATCTGATGTTTATGTGTGCATATCTGAAGACAGCGGGGAATGAAGCAATACATTGGATACCAAAATGATAAGCACTACAATTACCAGGAACATAGCCCTGATTTTAACCTCTCACAATAAGAACAGGGCAAAGGAATTCAAATAGGGGGAAAATACTTACCACCCTACCCGTTGATCATCATTTCAATTCCAACGTTTCAGAAGCATCAAATGCGTTCAGAGCAGATGGACTTTTTAATATATAAAATTTGGGCTTGGCTGACAGACCATTAAAGACGGATTGACAGGGCTGTCAGTAAAACCTGGCTGTAAATCATGGGTAAGAAGGCAATATAGATTTTTTAATAAAGTCATTGAGCTGAAAATAACATCTCTTTCGTTCGATGTTTCCACATTACAGAGTGCCTGCAATCACCTGCATGGCAGTAATATTCCGAGATTAAAAAGAAAGAAAATTTGATGTCGGGATCATTGCAGCCCATTAGAAAAAGATCTTGGGCGGAATGCCATAGATTTTCCAGTTCCACGGAAGTCAATGCGACAGTGGCCGTAAAATTCCACCCTTTGTTTCACTTTAATTGTAGTTTTAAAATGCAATGAATACAATGTTGTGGAATGTATTGGCAGAACTAGGGAATTCCGGTTGCAAAGTCATGGATTTTCTGGGATAGCCCTTCTACTTTGGACTCCAGGGATAGGATTTTCTGGCCATGCTTGCCCCAAGGCCGGAAAATCCCACCAGAGGTCAACGGACCTTTGCATGGGTCATGTCCCGCCTGCTATCATTCCTGTGGCTGGCGAGATGGGAAAATTCCACCCTAGGAGTGGGACTTAGTTTTTATTCAGACTATAGACTTGGACTTAGGAACGGAATTCTCTGTGAGAAAATCTTTATGGACAACAGGAGACTGACTAGGCAATTCACTGGTAAGTTCAGTGGAATGAAGATCCGAATGCTGCTCAGCCACTAAATGCACAGTTGACTCCTCTAAAAGAGACCTCACATGGTGCATCTATCAACTGAAAAGACAAATCATCCTTTAGTATCTCAACCTCCAACAGATCACTCAGTACTGCATGGGTTTCTTCATCATCACTTTCAAGGAAGAGCTAATTCATGCCCGGCAGGTTTCCATAGAACATAGAACATAGAACAGTACAGCACAGAACAGGCCCTTCGGCCCACGATGTTGTGCCGAGCTTTATCTGAAACCAAGATCAAGCTATCCCACTCCCTGTCATCCTGGTGTGCTCCATGTGCCTATCCAATAACCGCTTAAATGTTCCATGGGGATGTTCATTGTCTGCTGTAGTGCCCTCTCTATCTGCCAGCTCTGTATTTGATGAATTGAGAGATTCATAACCTCCATCTCCACTGGGGCCTATTCAATGATGACTCTGTGAAAGAATGGAACTTGCTGCTGAGTGTATCAACTTGCTCAGTTTCTGAGGGTTGAATATCCACTGCTTCTCAATAAAAGGTTGAAGATTATTATCTGAAAGATTGTGAGCTGTTCAAATAATGAATATCATCTGGTTTACCTGGGATTTCTATAAGTATGATAATATCTCCATGCAGTAAGGATGTACATTGATTGTAAAGAATATGGAGAGAATCAATGATGTGTAGCACCCTTATCGGGAAGAGAAGTAACAATTCTGCCTTTCATTGGAAGGTTGACCTTGTAAATTGATGTCTGATGGATGAAGGGTTATTGACTGAAGCCAGTAGAGGTTACTCACGAATGTTTTAACAGCAGTTTCTGTATCAATTTTAAACTTTGTACCAAAGCCTTGAACTTGGTCTGTAACTGACCAATAGTCTGGACGAAGATTATCAATTTCTCCTAGGAACTCTGTAATGCCATATTTTATGTGATTTTTCATTTCCTGGATGGAATGTATTTCATAAGTACTTTTTTTCGACCTTGACTAAATTGTTGGATTTGAAGAAAGACTTGAAATGTCAATTTTGCCACCCTAGAAGCATTCCGTGCCTCCACCGGGTCAGTCCTGGTGTCGATGCTGGGTTTTTGTGCCATATTGTAAGTATCTCAATATAGCTGTTGGCGTGGATTTTCCCACTCTTTTCCCTGGTTTGGTGGGTTTAGTTACAGGTAGGGCCACTGCCTGTCAACCCAGTCAACAGAGTCATGTGAAGCTCGGAGTGACCTAGTTAAATTCTCTAAGCTTGGCCTGCCTTGCACACTGGGCCGCTTCAATCATCAATGGTCTGCAGAAGGTGGAGTTTTCATCCTGGACCCCCACGCCAGTGCAACCATGGATAGCTTATCTTTCAGTGCCCCGTATCCACTAGAACTAGCTTGACAAAATAGATCAGTTAATAATTCAGTCTGTTCTCCAGATCAATGCAGCCCCTGGTGCATGGGGTTTCCTCCCGATCCTCCGGTTTCCTCCCACAGTCTGAAAGACGTGCTGGTTAGGTGCATTGCCCATGCTAAATTCTCCCTCTGTGTACCTGAACAGGCGCCGGAATGTGACAACTAGGGGATTTTCACAGTAACTTCATTGCAGTGTTAATGTAAACCTACTTATGACTAATAAATAAAATAAGTAAAATAAAATAGATTGATTCCTGTGATGAGGGGTGTGTTTTACAGAGAGAGATTAGGCACTTTAGGCTTATACTTCGTGGAGTTTAAATGAATGAGACGAGATCTAATTGAGGTGTACAAGATAATTAGGGGGATCGACCAAATAAATGTGGAGAGAATGTTTCCTCTTCTGGGACAAAAGCTCATAGTGTTAGGATGAGGGGTTGCAGATATAAAAGCGAGATTAGGAGAAATTACTTCTCTGAAAGGGTCGTGAGTGTGTGGAATTCACTATAGAATCCCTGCAGTGCAGAAGGAGGCCATTCGGCCCATCAGGTCTGCACCGACCTCAATCGCACCCAGCCCCTATCCCCTTAGCCCCACATATTTACCCTAGCTTGTCCCCGCGACACTAAGGGACAATTTAGCATGGCCAATCAACCTGACCTGCACATCTTTGGACTATCCCAGAGTGTGGTTGTTGCCGGGACATTGAGTAAATTTAAGGAAGAAGTGGACAGATTTTTAATTAGTAAGGGTTTGAAGGGTTATGGTGAATGGGCAGTAAAGTGAGAACGAGAGGAGATCAGCCATGGGCGTATTGATTGGCAGAGCGGGCTTGAGAGGCTAAATTGCCTACTCCTGCTCATATTTCTTATCATTCTTATGAACCCTCTACAGTACAATAGGTTTTAAAGTTACCAGAATAAGAAAAATTGCATGAAAGCAACATTGTAGAAATTATGGACCATGACTACCCGAAGGGTTTGAACAAACTCCTGGAAATGTGCCTAAAATTGAAATTTAGTTTGAAAGTGGCCCACTTAAAATGGTTTTCAGTCATTATATTTAATACCATTAATTGGCTAAGCTAACACGCTTTCTCAGCCAGTTTAAACCATGGATCTTTCCAGACAATCAAGCCATAAAATCTGTGTCTATTATTCTAGGCAGTTTTGTGCATTCCTTAATAGTGTCATAAAACCATTTGAAAAATTCAGACCATTTAGAGTAATGCTTAATGGGACATAAAAGTGTTGCTTCTCCCTATTTGTGCAGAATAATCCTTGAGTAATGCAACTTGAATAGACCGAGAGCTCATAAAGTGTAAGCATGAAGTCTGTCCTGCTTGGGTGACATTCCAATGGATCCGTGACTTCCACAGGAACTCTGTATTTATCAGAGGTAATTGGTGTGGGGGTGGAATGGGGGATATAATTTCTTACACTGGGGTGATTGTATTTGTAATTGAATGTGAGAACTTGTCCTTGAAATTAAGATATTGAAATAGAATGCTTTACACAGCCGCAGTCAGTTATTAGTCAATCATCGTCGTAAATTGAAGCCTGTAGTCTATAATCAGTAGAATAGCAAAAGGCAATTTCTCTTTGTTAATCTCACTCAACTTTTACTTGTAATTAGGAAATTTTGTTGACTTCTTCTTTTATCTGGCAGAAGCAAAAGGAGTTTTTTAAAATCTGAACATGTTAGAAGTAGAGAAATTGTATGGCTATTCCAGTCATTAGAGGCAGAAGGCTAAATGTTACTGGGAATCGGCTGAACTGAGGATGGAAAATGAGGTGAGCCATTCAAAAGTCCATTGATTTAGGCAGAACCAGACTATCCCACTGGTGAGTGGGGCCATAAAATTCCACCCAGAGCTGATACATTTTCAGTTGCCTGTATAGTTAACCTGTATTATTCCATCCGTTCCTGATTTACTGCTCAAACGGCTAATTCTAACTGTGTCTATTCAAGTGTCTACACACTGAATTTCCTGCTCTGTCCAAGGCCGCAAGAAAGTACAAAGGGTCGTGAATGTAGCCCAATCCATCACACAAACCAGCCTCCCATCCATTGACTCTGTCCACACTTCCCGCTGCCTCAGAAAAGCAGCCAACATAATGAAGGACCTCACACACCCCGGACATTCTCTCTTCCACCTTCTTCTGCCGGGAAAAAGATACAAAAATCTGAGATCATGTATCAACTGACTCAAGAACAGCTTCTCCTTGCTGCCATCAGACTTTTGAATGGACCTACCATATATTAAGTTGATCTTTCTCTACACCCTAGCTATGACTGTAACACTGCATTCTGCACCCTCTCCTTTCCTACTCCTCTATGTACTCTATGAATGGTATGCATTGTCTGTATAGCATGCAAGAAATAATTTTTTTCACAGTATCCCAATACATGTGACAATAATAAATCAAATCAAATCAATTTACGGTTGTGATGAGACCAGTAAGTCATCATTGGTACATTTTGATTGCCTGAATTATTAGAAAGGAATTCAATAGCTTGTGGCTATTTTCAGTTTCTCAGAATCTTAAGAACATAAGGAAGCAGGAATACGCCCTTATGCTCTCTTAAGTTTGCATCATCATTCACTACTGAAGAATGATCAAACCCATTTTCCAGCTTCTTCATATCCCTTCGTTCCCTTAGATCCCAAAAATCTAATGAGTTTAATCTCAAATATGCTCAATAACTCAGCATCCACAGCCCGCTGGGAAAGGATATTTAGATCGAGGGATGGTAAAATAAATTGATTCCAACCTGAAATAAAAGCAGAGAATGTTGGCGATACTAAGCCACTCTGGCAGCATCGAGATAGAGAGAGAGAGAAAAACAATTTACACTCCAGGTTGATACTTTTTGTCAGAACTGACAAAAAAGCCATCAATCTGGGAATGTTAATTTTGCTTCTCTATCCTCAGATGTTGCCAGAGCTGCTGAATATTTCCAGCATTTTCTGTTTTTATTTCAAATTTCCAGCACATTCACAGTATTTTGCTTTTGAATTTTCACTTTGAACTGGTTCCATCTGAAGTCAATTTGTCAAGCCAGTCTCAGGCATCACTCCATCATAGACCTTTACTTGATGGGTAAAATCCTTGGTGATGAATAAAGCAAGGGTATTAGGGATTCTTCTGGTTTCTTGACATAAATTTTTCTGGATGCTGGAACCCAGCGTCTCTGTTGATTAGTATTAAATCACGGTGTGAATTGTCATATTGGCTTAAACAGAAGGAGTTGTTTTGACAATTTAATGATAATACTTGTGCTGCCTCAGGGTTATATTGACACTTCATAGACAGACCATAGGGATGACAATGCATGGAATCATGCACAATACGCGGAAGTGATTCTGGAGGTGAAAGGGTGGGAAAATTCTGAAATGAACATGTCCGGTCTGCTGCCTGATGTGTTCCCTACCTCCAGGCACTCTTGATGTGGAGATGCCGGCGTTGGACTGGGGTAAACACAGTAAGAAGTTTAACAACACCAGGTTAAAGTCCAACAGGTTTATTTGGTAGCAAATGCCACTAGCTTTCGGAGCGCTGCCCATTCGTCAGGTGGAGTTGAGATCTGCTCAAACAGGGCATACAGAGACACAAACTCAATTTACAGAATAATGATTGGAATGCAGTCTTTACAGATAATCAAGTCTTAAAGGTACAAACAATGTGAGTGGAGAGAGCATTAAACACAGGTTAAAGAGATGTGTATTGTCTACAGACAGGATAGCCAGTGAGATTCTGCAAGTCCAGGCAAGCTGTGGGGGTTAAATATAGTGTGACATGAACCCAAGATCCTGGTTTAGGCCGTCCTCATGTGTGCAGAACTTGGCTATCAGTTTCTGCTCAGCGACTCTGCGCTGTTGTGTGTCATGAAGGCCGCCTTGGAGAACGCTTACCCAAAGATCAGAGGCCGAATGCCCGTGACCGCTGAAGTGCTCCCCAACAGGAAGAGAGCAGTCTTGCCTGGTGATTGTCGAGCGGTGTTCATTCATCCGTTGTCATAGCATCTACATGGTTTCCCCAATGTACCATGCCTTGGGACATCCTTTCCTGCAGCGTATCAGGTAGACAACGTTGGCCGAGTTGCAAGAGTATGCACCGTGTACCTGGTGGATGGTGTTCTCACATAAGATGATGGCATCTGTGTCTTGCAGAGGTTGCTGTGGCAGGGTTGTGTGGTGTCGTGGTCACTGTACTCCTGAAGGCTGGGTAGTTTGCTGTGGACAATGGTCTGTTTGAGGTTGTGCGGTTGTTTGAAGGCAAGAAGTGGGGGTGTGGGGATGGCCTTGGCGAGATATTCGTCTTCATCAATGACATGTTGAAGGCTTTGGAGGAGATGCCATAGCTTCTCCACTCCGGGGAAGTGCTGGACGACGAAGGGTACTCTGTCCACCGTGTCCCGTGTTTGTCTTCTGAGGAGGTCGGTGCGGTTTTTCGCTGTGGCGCGTTGGAACTGTCGATCGATGAGTCGAGCGCCATATCCTGTTCTTATGAAGGTAAAGACTGCATTCCAATCATTATTCTGTAAATTGAGTTTGTGTCTTTGTGCCCTATTTGTGAGCAGATCTCCACTCCACCTGACGAAGGGGCAGCGCTCCGAAAGCTAGTGGCATTTGCTACCAAATAAACCTGTTGGACTTTAACCTGGTGTTGTTAAACTTCTTACTGGCCAGACACTCTTGACAGAGCTGATCAGCCTACCCAAAACTTTGACAACATTTTGCATTCAATAGTGCTGAACAGACATCATATGCACACATGATGTGTGTGCAAAAGACATCAACAATATTGTGCCATGGATTGTGCAGATTGTTTAACATAGGGCCAGTGAACGATTCTCGAGTGGGAGTGCAAACACACCTCCCTGTTCACCAGAACCTGTGATTTTAAGAAACTAATTTCCTTTCAATGCTGAAAGCTTTGTCCTTTCTCGTCCTTGTCCATCAGCCCTCTTCATGTCCACTAAGATGCCTTGACCAATCATGTCTCCAAGGCAATAGCCTACTAGACTTGGCAAAACCATTTCACATCCCTCCATTTCAGAATCCTAGTGGTTCCATAGAGTCAAACATACAAGTAAGCGTAAGCTTTATTGGCATAATTAATGTGTATGGAGGGGGACACATGTTCAACATTGATATTTTTTGTTCAAAATAATCTTGGGGGGCTGACTATCGAACCAGTTAATCCTCAACTCTTAAGAAGTAAAAATATTGTTGTTTGTGTAATGTCAATTTTTAAAATTCCATATACGTACATGTAGCTGATGATACCGCATTCTATTCCACACAGGGAAAACGCACTGGAAAGAAAATATTATGCATTTGGAATTAATTTACAAGTACATGTTTTTAGTTTTTTATTACAACTTTTTTGGCTCAGCGTTAAGATTACACGGGGCAAAAGCCCCGGAAAAGCCCTGGAAAATTCAATCAGCTGCAAACACTGGAGATAAACAGCCTGTGACTGGAGGAGCAGAAAGCAGGAGGGAGGTGAGTGCCAGCCAGGGAGGCCTGAGGGCCTGAGCAGCTGGAATGAGGGAAGCTGCCAGGCCAAAGGAGGGAGCGAGTGAGGCTGCCCGGGAGGGGAAGGGAGTGAGTGAGGCTGCCCGGGAGGGGAAGGGAGTGAGTGATTCTGCCGGGGAGGGGGAGGGGGTGAGTGAGGCTGCCTGGGAGGGGGGGGAGGGGGAGGGAGTGAGTGAGGCTGCCGGGGAGGGGGAGGGAGTGAGTGAGGCTGCCTGGGAGGGGGTGGGAGTGAGTGAGGGTGCCGGGGAGGGGGAGGGGAAGGGAGTGAGTGAGGCTGCCGGGGAGGGGGAGAGGGTGGGAGTGAGTGAGGCTGCCGGGGAGGGGGAGGGGGTGGGAGTGAGTGAGGCTGCCGGGGAGGGGAAGGGAGGGGGATGGGGTGAGTAAGGCTGCCGGGGAGGGGGAGGAGGTGAGTGAGGTTGCCTGGGAGGGGGAGGGGGTGAGTGAGGCTGCCAGTGAGGGGGAGGGGGTGAGTGAGGCTGCCTGGGAGGGGGAGAGGGGTGAGTGAGGCTGCTGGGGAGGGGAAGGGAGGGGAAGGGGGTGAGTGAGGTTGCCTGGGAGGGGGAGGGGGTGAGTGAGGCTGCCAGTGAGGGGGAGGGGGTGAGTGAGGCTGCCAGTGAGGGGGAGGGGGTGAGTGAGGCTGCCTGGGAGGGGGTGGGAGTGAGTGAGGCTGCCGGGGAGGGGGAGGGAGCGAGTGAGGCTGCCTGTGTGGGGAGAGGGGTGAGTGAGGGTGCCGGGGAGTGGGGTGAGTTTCTGGATCATCTGAGACCTGATGTATGACTAAAGATGTGTGTCAGAACCATATGGAAATTAGAGTTGGGGCAGTTCCGTGGTACTTACCTGCCTAGCTATCCAGGAAATGTTAGACAATTTAAAATCTGGTTTAATACCTGAGTAATTCCACAACTGACCTCCCTGACCATCTGACCCAACCCCTGAACTGCCCTCATCCAACTTAACCCAACCAGACCCAACCCAGCAACATCCGGCTACCACTCACCCACCCGCTAACTCAAACTGACAAGACTGCCCCCAACCAGCTCCTTGACCAGTTTTGACTACATCCCAGATGCAACCCCAACCCTCCAACCACCTGATTCTCTTCCAATCTGACCCAAACCATTCCCCGCAATCTGACTATCCTCCACCCAAGCCACCCAATTAACCTCTGATCTGAGCTGACCCAACGATTCTCTCTCTGACCCAGCCAGCCCCAGCCACTTGGCTCCCCCTGACAAGCTGACTATCCCCCTACCCCACCAGCCAACTAACCCCCAACCCAACAATTCTCCTGACTGGACGCAACTACCCCATGACCACCTGACAACTCCCCAACCAGACCCAACTACCCCCTTAACATCCAAACTTTAAAAACCAACTGCTGCCCTGACCAGAACAGAGTAAAACCCCTGACCCATCCCAATTATTCCCTTGACATCCAACTGCACCCTCAACCCAACTACCCCCAAACACACTGTGACGCCTCTTCAACGGTGGGTTTGGAGAAATCCCCCCTGACTTGCTGGAATCCAAAGGGTCCAAGAAGCACGATGATGGTCTGGCCTGTTCCGCTGGCTGGCCTGCAAAAGAAGGGTGATGGCATCAATGCATTACTGGGAATACACTTGGAATATTGATTATTCATTTGAGACTTGAGGAATTACGGTATATTTGTTGAGGATTCCCACGTTTCTCTGCTGCCCCCACTTCACCAACAGCACAGGCACGCTCTTCCTCCTCCCCGGCCACCTCGAGGGCTCGCTCCTCAAAACGTGTGAGGGTTCTCAGCTTGGGCATTATTCCAGCAGGCCGTGCCTGCTGACATCTGTTGTAGTTGAGTTTGTCCTGCAATGACACAGAGAGGAAGAGTGTGGGTGGGAGTGTTAACATTTAAGATAGGCTATGGGCCTTAACAATATTACTGAAGACATGCGCTCCAGAACTTGTTGCACCTCTAGCCAAACTGTTCCTGTGCTGTGGCATCTACCCAGCAACATTGAAAATTGCCCAGAGGTGTCCTTTTCACAAGAAACAGGCCAATTACTGTCCCATCAGTGTACTCTCGATCATCAGTAAAGTGATAGAAGGGGTCGTCAACAGTGTTATCAAGCGCCAATTACTCAGCAATAACCTGCTCACTGATACTCAGTTTGGGTTCTGCCAGGGTCACTCAGCTCCTAACACTCCATTACAGCTTTGGTTCAAATGTGGACAAAAGAGCTGAATGCCAGAGTTGAGGTGAGAGTGACTGTCTTTGACATCAAGGCAGCATTTGACTGAGTGTGGCATCAAGGAGCCCCAGCAAACCTGGAATCAATGGGAATCAGTGGGAAAGCCCTCTGCTAGTTAGAGTCATACCTGGCACAAAGGAAGATGGTTGTGGTTGTTCGAGGTCAATGATCTCAGCTCCAGGACATCACTGCAGGAGTCCCTCAAGGTAGTGTCCTGGGCCCAACCATCTTCAGCTGCTTCATCAATAACTTTCCTTCCATCCATCATGAGGTCTGAAGTAGGGATGTTTGCTGTTGTCTGCACAATGTTCAGCACCATTTACGACTCCTCAGATACTGAAACAGCCCGTGTCCAAATGCAACAAGACTTGGACAATATCCAGGTTTGGCCTGACAAGTGGCAAGTAACATTCATGCCACACAAGTGCCAGGCAATGACCATCTCCAACAAGAGAGTATCTAAATATCACCCCTTGGCAATGAATGACATTACCATTGCTGAATCCCTCATTATCAACATCCTGGGGGTTACCATTGACCAGGAATTGATCTGGACTAGCCATGTAAATACAGTGGCTACAAGAGCAAGCCTGAGGCGAGGAATCCTGCAGCGAATATCTCACCTCCTGACTCCCCAAAGCCTGTCCACCTCTACAAGGCATAAGTCAGGAGTGTGGTGTAATATTCTCCACTTGCTTGGATGAGTGCAGCTCCAAAAACACTGACGAAGCTCGACACCCTCCAGGACAAAGCAGTCCACTTGATTGGTACCCCTTCCACAAACATTCACTCACCGTACCACTGATGAACAGTGCTAGCAGCAACTCATCGAGGCTTCTTAGGCAGCATCTTCTAAACTCACTACCGTCAAGAAGGACAAGGGCAGCAGATACCTGAGTACAGCACCACCTGGAAGTTCACCTCCAAGTCACCCACGATCCTGACTTGGAAATATGTTGCGGTTCCCTCACTGTCACTGGATCAAAATCCTGGAACTTTCTCCCTAAACACATTGTGAGTGCCTACACCACAGGAACTGCAGCAGTTTTTGAAGGCAAGGGCAACTGGAGATGAACAATAAACACTGGCCTCGCCAGTGATGACCACATCCGTAAATGAAAAGAATTAATCCCACCCTCAACAACCCAACCTGGCTATCAAACAGCAATTGATGTTTGATCAATATCAATGTTAGATCAATTGTTAAAATTTAAACCTGAGATCGAGATCTGAGTTGTAGTAAAATGGATAGTAACTGCTTGGTTAGAAACTTCCAGATTCAGTGGTGGACTTACCATGAAATAAACCATGTCATGGCATGGGGCCCCCAAGTGACAAGGGCCCCCAGACTGCTGGACATGGAATGAATAAACGCAAGGACTTTGCGCGGTATCTAATAAATGTAGAACCTACTGAACAGAACAGAGAACGGAACAAAAGAGAATTGAGCAGTCACTCAAATGTGCTTCTATAGCCTGTGCAGAAAGACATTTATTTTCCCTGTGCCGTTCTAACAAGCTGCTGAATTGGCCGCGTTGTGTTATACATGTGTGTTGCCTGGTGGCGGTGGGGTGGACAGGGCAGTTTGATTTGCCAAGATTGTCACTCTCATTACAGGAGAGCACAGTTCCAATTGGAGCTTTGGGCATGGATACAAACACAAATGGTTTGCTATTGTTTCAGGTTTAATGGTGTAACCAGGTTAATTAGTATACTTCCCTTGCAGTTTCTTGTTAGCTGTGCTGTTCTTCGGGGTCAGCTCTGCTGCTGTCAGGGCTTTGATAAACCGAGAACCTTTTTTTGTACATTATTTCTTAACTTTGGGGAGAAGTCAAATGTTAGAAATTGACCTTCTGAGAGCATTCATTTCCTGCGATTTCATTTTTTCACAGGAGCTTACTAATTTTGTATTTTGGTGTGTTTAATACATATGTATCTAATAGAGGACGTGAACTAGTTTTACCAAGCTGTTCAGTCTTTGAACTATATACGCTATATAGTATATGATAGTTGGGTAAGTATAAATGGTTCCAGATTAATAATACCATTCAGGAATATCGCTTTGCACCTTGTGATGATCTGCTCCATTGGATTTTTGCTGTTAAACTTCATGATATCTCAATGAGCGAGGGAAAACAGAGAAATCACTGAGCGATGGTATTCCAGGTCACTGGACTGTGACAGTGCTGATGCATAAATTGTATTATGAAGGTTGAACATACGGTTGATTTATCTTTTATTTATTTGTCTGTACTGGAGCTTGGCTTTTGTTGTAGTCTTACACCTAATTTAAAAAAGAACAACATCAGATGTGGGTATTGGAGGGGATGATGTGGAGATGCAGGCGTTGGACTGGGGTAAGCACAGTAAAAAGTCTCACAACACCAGGTTAAATAAACCTGTTGGACTTTAACCTGATGTTGTGAGACTTCTTATTGGAGGGGAGTCAGAGCAGCCACAAATGAGGAGTGAACTGGGTGCAGGCTGAATATGACGTGCTGACAACTGGAGATTTGAGAAAATTTATGGAAAGAATAAATGATCCATGAAATTGACCATACCTGCTATTAAAATATTCATTTGCATCATCGCTATAATATCTATTGAGCCTGTTCAATTACTGCAATGTCCAAATAAACTCAGGCAGTTCCACAACTGGGGCACAGTGTACCTGGGCAGATCCACAATTGGGGAACAGTGTACATGGGCAGTTCCACAATTGGGGCACAGTGTACCTGGGCAGTTCCACAATTGGGACACAGTGTAACTGGGCAAATCCACAATTGGGGAACAGTGTACCTGGGCAGTTCCACAATTGGGGAACAGTGTACCTGGGCAGTTCCACAATTGGGGCACAGTGTACCTGGGAAGTTCCACAACCGGGACACTGTGTACCTGGGCAATTCCACAACTGGGGCACAGTGTCCCTGGGCAGTTCCACAACTGGGGAACAGTGTATGTGGACAATTCCACAATTGGGGAACAGCATACCTGGACAGTTCCACAATTGGGACACAGTGTACCTGGGCAGTTCCACAGTTGGGACATGGTGTATCTGGACAGTTCCACAATTGGGGCACACTGTACCTGGGAAGTTCCACAATTGGGGCACAGTGTACCTGGGCAGTTCCACAATTGGGGCACAGTGTACCTGGGCAGTTCCACAGTTGGGACATGGTGTATCTGGACAGTTCCACAATTGGGGCACAGTGTACCTAGGCAGTTCCACAATTGGGACAGAGTGTACCTGAGCAGTTCCACAGTTGGGACATGGTGTACCTGGGCAGTTCCACAATTGGGGAACAGTGTACCTGGGCAATTCTACAATTGGGTGCAGTGTACTTCAGCTGATTCACAATTGGGAAATATGTGTGTGTATGAAATGATGATAAAATGTGTATCATTCCATGAAAGTGACAAGTTCAATTTAAAGCCCAATTTGAATTAAAAAGCAGATCAGGGAGACTTTTGACTGCAGTGTGCTGATGTGAAACAGATTTGGATGTTCTCAAAATGAAACGTGATTTGAACATAGATTGGCTCTGTCAGGATGAATTTCTGCTCAACCAACATTTTTTACTGATGATCTCAGAGATTTTGCTAATCCTATTATCGGGGTCCTTCTAGACGCACTTTTTTACAAAATTAATGTTTTAGAGCTCTTTAAACATAATGGTAAATCTTTTGGAAACTGGTCGACAGACAGTAATTCCTAATCCTCGCAATAGGTGCTTCTCCTTTCCAGAATCCATACGGGGAAATGCAGAGCGTAAGTTGTCCATTCATTCACATGTAAATGTAGTGCTCAGGAGTCCATGTTCAACTGACACTCTTTAGCAGTTCTTACTATTATGGCTTTACATATCTATTTAGCTAAAATGGTAAAATTTTTTGATGTTGTATTTCAATACATTCCATCCAGGTTGATGTATAACTGGGGGCTGGGAATGGGCTGGGGGAGGACTCGGAGTATCACAAGGCACATGCAGTAGCACATTGAAAGTTCAGGTGGAATCGTAAAAATGTGACAGCTTGATTTCTTAATATTTAAACACCAAAGATATGCTACAGTTTTATGGCAGAGTGCCATGTACCTTTGTATTCTTTCCAATACATTCACCAGAGACTAGTCTTCACAATACTCGCCAGGAAAATAATTGGATGTGGCTGAGGTAGCTTAGCTGAGTATCAAAGTATCAAACATGGGAAATAGAACTTGAGCGTAATTCCTATTGGAAGTGAAATGATTTTCTTTGTAAAACAGTCGAATGCCAGGGGGCCTGAAAATGAATCTGCGCACAGGACCCCACTAACTCAAAACCCGCCAGTCCAGCTATGTGCATCTGTGATGAATGCATTAGCTGTTCCCTCACCAGCCCACAGAAGGTGCGTTTAAGGTAGAAGAGTAAAAAGAGTTTAAAAAAACACATTGCTAATTCATGCCTGTTGTCTTGTGTCAATTTAAATACTGTGGGGTCTAGGAAGTTGATCCATGCCCTGCGTGCTGTGGTTTTAAGTTTAATGGAGAGGTGATGAATATTGAGGATATTGATGAATTCTTCTAATTCTACTTCAGTGTGAGTCCAAAATACCCCATATGTCAACACAAATGCAGAAGGCAATGTCACTATGCAACCGTATCACCTAATTAAGGAGTCAGTGAGAATGAAAAAGCAGCCCCAATGATCAAAAATGTAGCTCTCAAGGAAATCGCAACAAGAGCCCAAAAAGTAACAGAATATCTCTTGCCAATGGAAGATGGCTGTGCAAGATGGCCACTGATACCCATCTGCTCATGCTCACTGGTGCATATGTGTAGAAATCTAGTGACATCACTCGGCTGCGCCCAGCCTGTCAGTACCCTTTGATACGAATCTATAATATCAACATGTGCATACAACATCCTCCGCCTCCCCCTCACAGCCCACCACTCTCCTCTCCTTCCCACCCCTTCCTCCTCCCACCCTTCTCCCCTTCACCCTCAACCCCCTCCTTCCCCTCAACCCCTCTCCTCTGTACATTCCTCCCCCACCCTCTCCCCCCCACCCCACCCCCACCTGATTCCCACTTGGCCCAAATTGACTGCCCAAGACAAAAGTCTGACTAGGGCTCCAACCCAGAAAACTGTGACCCTCTCCATGTGTGACAGGCACACTGGCCATTCTGCTTCAATTAGGAATTAAAGGACCCTGCCTAAGACGCAAGAGATTTGAGCGTTCCATTGATCCATACAGCAATGCCATTGGGAGTCTTAAACTCCTGGCAGGGTCACCCATGACAGTAAGGTTGGAGGGGATGAACCAGACAAAGCACAATCCAAAACAAGTCCTCAATGGTGGATCAGGCGGAGGATTTTCATGTGGTATCAACAGTTGTGATGTTGGATGAAGGTTGCAGCAATAGAGAGATCCCCGTAAACGAGGTTCCCTTGATGGGGGATAGTATACCTGGGCAGTTCCACAATTGGGACACAGTGTACCTGGGCAGTTCCACAATTGGGACACAGTGTACCTGGGCAGTTCCACAATTGGGACACAGTGTACCTGGGCAGTTCCACAATTGGGGCACAATGTACCTGGGCAGTTCCACAAGGGGTAACACTCTACCTGGACGGTTCCACAATTGGGGCACGGTGTACCTGGGTAGTTCCACAACTGGGACACAGTGTATCTGGGTAGTTCCACAGTTGGGGATCAGTACACCTGGGCAATTTCACAGTTGGGACACAATGTACCTGGGCAGTTCCATAATTAGGCAGCAGTGTACTTTGGCTATTCCACAATTGTGGAACCGTGTACTGGGCAGTTCCACAACTGGGGAACCATGTACTTCGGCCGTTCCACAATTGGGACCCAGTGTACCTGGACAGCTCCACAGTTGGGACACTGGGTACCTGGGTAGTTCCACAATTGGGACACTGTGTACCTGGGTACCTGGATAGTTCCACAATTGGGGCACAGTGTACCTAGGCAGTTCCACAGATGGGGGATCAGTGTACCTGGGCAATTCCACAATTGGGGCACAGTGTACTTGGGCAGTTCCACAATTGGGGCACAGTGTACCTGGGCAGTTCCACAATTGGGGCACAGTGTACCTGGGAAGTTCCACAATTGGGGCACAGTGTACCTGGGAAGTTCCACAATTGGGGCACAGTGTACTTGGGCAGTTCCACAATTGGGGCACAGTGTACCTGTGCAGTTCCACAATTGGGGCACAGTGTACTTGGGGAGTTCCACAATTGGGGAACAGTGTACCTGGGCAGTTCCACAATTGGGGCACACTGTACCTGGGCAGTTCCACAATTGGGGAACACTGTACCTGGGCAGTTCCACAATTGGTGAACCAGGTACTGGGCAGTTCCACAATTGGGGTATAGTGTACTTTGGCTGTTCCACAATTGGGAAATATGTGTGTGCAATGATGGCAAAGTGCCTATCGTTCCACAAAAGTGACAAGTTCAATCTAAAGCCAAGTTTGATTTAAAAAGATCAGGAAGACTTTTGGCACTGGAACTGGACCTACCTTTTGTTAAGGTCTGTGTCTCTGCTGATGTGCAATGGCATTTGTTGTGGGGTAAATCGAGATGACGGGTGCTGTCTTAACTAAATCCTTACCGCTCTAGGTGCACGGCTTTTCAATTAGCTCTGCTGTCGAACAGTACCAGGATTCCGTCTCTGGTCTTTCGGGTTATTTACATCTCCCCTTATCCTGCAGCTCTCAGGCTCTGCTAATGGGCGAACATCAAAATTACATTATCTAACTCTTCCCCCCACCCTCATATTAAGCGTGGTTTCTTTAACCCCCTTCATGACCCCAAATGACTGTTCAGATAGGTCAACTTACGGATCCGACAGCTCGACATGTTTCTCCTTCTAACTGAACCGGTGGGGTGGGGGGAGGTTAATGTATAGATATTCACCCTTAGGAGACTTGTCTCGTCGCTGGAGTCTGGTGGCTCTATCCTGTCCTCGTCGCCAAAAAGACTGTTGTGGGGAAAATCGAGATGACTGGTACTGTCTTAACTATAGACAATACAAAACTCACGAGGCAGATATCTTTGCCTAAAGACATAACGTTTATTTAAAAGAAAAACAACAAGCAGTTGCAAGGAGATCACCAAAAGGGTTAAGTAGCTCTGAGATAGAGCAACAGAACCTCTCCAATGAATGTGACGTATACAATCGAAAACAGATCAATTATAGTTTTTCTTATCAATCATTGCAGCCTTTTATTAGCTTAAAATTAATTACATTTAGTATACACACATCAGTAATAATCCTTGACATTCACCTCAGCCAACTACATTCTACCATCCAGCATAATGATATCTCATTCGTCCATTAAATCCGGATGCTAACTCCCATCTTGGCTAAAGTCATTCCTTGTTGCCTGGTTATCCTAGGCGCTTACTATAGGGGTCAAAGTGGACGTTCCCAATGGATCATTGCCAAACTGGATAGACACATGATCTCGCGTCCGGGCACGTCTTTCTTCTAACTCTAGACAATGAATAAACCCATTCATAAATGTTGCAGTATGTGTTCCCGCATAATAAACTTGCTGATATGAATTTTGCTAACTACAGTTTCCCAGACCTTTGGCTCTGAACTATTCGTCTTTACCATCATGCCTTACAGTAACCTTACAGCAAAGAATGATTCATAGAATACTTAAAATATGTTTAAAATATCAATATATATATATGTTTAAAATCATAATTACTTGTTTGACTCTCTTACTGCATCCACATATATGTGAATTATTCTCTTGTTAGCTTATTAACTTGTTTCAAGAATCATTTAACTCTTTACTGGTAGTCCTGTCAGTGTCTTAATTATCCTGTTTAAAAACCTTATTAATTGGTTAGAAATTTCCCACATCAATCTCTCTTCCTGCTCATTGGCCAATACTAGGCCAGTAAACAATAGTAGCTTAAATCCTAAGAAGTGAGTGGTTTCTTGATTTCTTCCTTTTTAACTTTGATTGTCATTACTAATACCATATTGATTGTATGTAACTGGATCTAAATCATAATCCTCACTAATACAAATTATCATAAGAATGGTAATACTATCTCATGTAGGCCATTAGGTAGATGTCTGACAGTACATATTCTTATATGCTGGAAGAGTGTTTGGTGATAAAGACACCTCCTTGTCCTCCTGGATCGATGCCACTGCTGCTGTATTCGCCATAGACTTTGTTGCCAAAGAACAGCAACATTTGAACATTTGTACAATCACAATGATCGTTAGAATAAAAATGAAAAAAAACACTATCCCTTGCACTACATTTGTCCCCAGTGAACCCATCCAGTCAGTCGCCTAGTTCCACAGAGAAAAGGATGTTGGTTGTTTACGTTTCTCGACCTCCTTTCAAATGTGTGTAACCAAATTAGTTATGTTCTCTGAAGTGTCAGGTATGTATGTGCAACACTTTGATCCAATTAAAGCACATGTTCCACCCTTAGCTGCCAATATGAAATCTAATGCATCCGATTCTGTAGCATAACTGCGCATTACAATCATCTCATCACTGATCCCAATGAGGGCTGTAGCAGTATAATTGTCAACCTGTTCCAAAATTGAAATAATGGCTTCAATCTTGATTGACAATCTTACATACACATATGGGGGCATTATTATACCAAGGAAGTTGTCTAATCCCACAAGGGCACGTCGTTTTCTCTCAGTCAGAAACTGGTAAGAATGATAAATATGTGGGTTACATATCCAAGGTAACATGACCCCTTCCATCTGAAAGGCAACTACGGAGATGCCTTAATTCCACAAATCCAACAAGTACCATTAAGGGTCAGATAAGTGTGTACCCCCCTGAAGCAATATGGAATATTGCAAGATCGATCATTAGTGGGTGGATTCAGACAAATTTGGTTGGTTATACCTATTGAGTGTTGACACTTGCTTGTGCGCAAGTCCCCTCCAGGGCCTCTTTTATTCTCAACACACAATATGCCTTGCTGCTTCGATTCTGCTTCATTTAAAATAAGGCTGGGTGCTGGACTGGATGTGTTAAAAACAGGTGAATACCTATTCATGTGACCGGCTCCACCTGCACAGGATCTATTCCTATAAAAGTCTACTTTATCACAAGACCTAGGAAAACCGATGCTATTGCCTTATGATCTCTAAAAGACTGAGTAAGCTGATCCCATACAATTAAATCTGACCATGATAAAGGTACTGGATGTAAAGGTATTCCTCCCTCAGGGCGGCACGGTAGCACAGTGGTTAGCCCTGCTGCTTCACAGCTCCAAGGTCCCGGGTTCGATTCCCGGCTCGGGTCACTGTCTGTGTGGAGTTTGCACATTCTCCTCGTGTCTACGTGGGTTTCCTCCGGGTGCTCCGGTTTCCTCCCACAGTCCAAAGATGTGCGGGTTAGGTTGATTGGCCAGGTTAAAAATTGCCCCTTAGAGTCCTGAGATGTGTAGGTTAGAGGGATTAGTGGGTAAATATGTGGGGCTAAGGCCTGGGTGGGATTGTGGTCGGTGCAGACTCGATGGGCCGAATGGCCTCCTTCTGCACTGTCGGATTTCTATGATTTCTATAGAAATGTGTGAACAAATCCAACATTTAGATACATTAGCAGTTTTAGCATATGTGTATGCCATATACAAATCAGTATTAGTATGCAGTTCTCGATAGACTGTCTATATTAAACACAGCGAACTCAACAATAGAAGAGCAGGGAAATTTACATTCATTTTGATCATTCTCAGCTATGATCTCAATATTCTCTTTTTATATCTCCCGGCTGCTTGTTAATATCAAAAAGATGAACATTTATTTACCGCGCTTTAGTTTCGCTGTCTTTAACTTTGGGTCTTTAGCTTGGCAATCAGTCTTGGGGCTTGATTGTTGATAATAAGTGTCGTGTTCCATGAAGTTGTCTTGAAAGCTTCATGCGCATAATATTCTGTAAGTACAAACAGAGTGGCCCTAAGGCCCTTTAATTAGTAACACAATAACTAAATTATTCCAATTTTCCTCTAATCTAATATTAATCTAATTTCTTGGTGCCATGATCTGACCAGATCTAATAACTGTCTGTAAATTCAAATTAACTCTATTATCAGTAATGTGGCTACTGAAGCCATAATGATCCCTTGTTCTACAAGATTATCCATCCCTGGGACAATGTTGTTACTGCTGGAATGCCCATTTGGATATGGTTTCAGCTGTGTCCAATGTCGCCATCACAGCCCATATTTTTCATCAATTAGGGCACATGTTTGTCCTGTCATAATTACACTGAAAGGCCCTTCCGATTGAATTCCTAACCCTTTTTTGTCTGCCATGAGTTGTACATTACCTTATCTCCGGGAGTAGGTAATTTTGGAGTGTTTTTCTCTACCAATTTCATCCAATCTCTGTGCTGCTATTGAGTGATCACCTGTCTTTTGAGAGAATGTAAATGATCTACTAAATCTCTCATGCACGGATTCTCTGCCAATTTCAAGTTCTCCACCTTCTAGTATCACATCCTCTGGGAGGCGCATTGCCCTACCAGTCACCAGTTTGAAAGGGGTTAATCGTGTTCCTCGTGGTGGAGTGGCTCTCTGTCATAACAATACTGCAGGCAAGGCCTGTACCCAATTGTTTCCTTCTTCTAAAATGGCTTTGGCTAAACTATTCTTCAGGGTTTGATTCATTCATTCTACCATTCCCGAGCTCTATGAGTGATATGGTATGTAAAACCTTTGTTTTATCCCCAACATTCTACAGACTTCTCTTAAAACTCTCTCTGTGAAATGAGTTCCTTGATCTGAACCTAACTGAAGCGGCATTCCTCATCGAGATATTATCTTATTTGCCAATATCAAAGCTGCAGTTTAGTCATGACATTTTTACATGGAAATGCTTCAACCCATCAAGTAAACTGATCAATGATAACTAAACAATAGCTCTTCCCTTTTACTCCAGGTAACGGTCCTGTGAAATCCATTTGCAAATATTCCCATGGTTCTTTGGGTCTTGGAAGATTCCCCATTTTAATCTTGTAGTGATGACCTGGTTCCACTAGGGTGCGTTGTATACACCTTTGACAGAATTTGGTTGTCATTTCTCCCATTTCATTCCACCACTAACAATTTCCAATTAAATTGACCATTTTGTCCCTGCTTGTGTGGGCTACTCCATGATACAACTTTAAGTTTGTTACATTGCTTCTGGTGCTATTATTTTCTCTTCTCCCCTCCAGACGCCATCTTGACCTTTCTGCCCCTCTTGTTTTTCCCATTTCTGCTTCTCCTCCTCTAAAGCTTGTTTTTGTACTTTCCTCACATCAATGTCTGGATTATCACTAATTTGTAATGCTGCCACACCTGCTGTTTGTATTCCTTCCAAATTTTGTTCCAACAAATCTTTAGGTGCCTTATCTGCTTGACGGTTTCCTTTTTGGGCCTGACTCTTAATTTTCTGTGTGCCTGTACTTTGATTATTACTGCTTCTAAAGGACTGTGGGCTGCTTAGATTAAATCTTTAATCAGGCTTTCATGCTGTACGTGTCCTCTGCTTGAGGTAATAAAATTTTGCCTATTCCAAGCTGTCATATAATCATGAATTCCTTTCAAACCCGGGTGCTCCGGTTTCCTCCCACAGTCCAAAGATGTGCAGGTTAGATTGATTGGCCATGTTAAATTGACCCTTAGTGTCAGGGGGATTAGCAGGGTAAATATGGGAGGTTACGGGAATAGGGCCTGGGTGGGATTGTGGTTGGTGCAGACTCGATGGGCCGAATGGCCTCCTTCTGCACTGTAGGGATTCTATGAAATTCTATGAAATTACTCCAAAAGCATATCGACTGTCTGTGTAGATGTTAACTTGTTTTCCTGGGCCCCATTCTAAAGCCTTAGTTAAAGCTAACCTGCTTTTGGCTGAAGCGAACAATGATTCATACAATACTTAAAATACATTTAAAATATCAGTATATATATATATATATATGTTTAAAATCATAATTACTTGTTTAATTCTCTTACTGCATCCACATATATGTAAACTATTTTCTCGTTGGCTTATTAACTTGTTTCAAGAATCATTTAACTCTTTACAAAGAACAAAGAGATATTGCACATTGGAAGGACAAACCAAAGTAGAACGTACAGGGTAAATGGTAGGACTCTGAAGAGTGCAGTTGAACAGAGGGATCTGGGAATACAGGTACAGAATTCCCTAAAAGTGACATCACAGGTGGATAGGGTCGTAAAGAGCGCCTTTGGTACATTGGCCTTTATAAATCGGAGTATCGAGTATAAAAGTTGGAGTGTTATGGTAAGGTTATATAAGGCATTGGTGAGGCCGAATTTGGAGTATTGTGTACAGTTTTGGTCACCTAGTTACAGGAAGGATGTAAATAAGGTTGAAAGAGTGCAGAGAAGGTTCACAAGGATGTTGCCGGGACTTGAGAAGCTGAGTTACAGAGAGAGATTGAATAGGTTGGGACTTTATTCCCTGGAGCGTAGAAGATTGAGGGGAGATTTGATAGAGGTGTATAAGATTTTGATGGGTATAGATAGAGTGAATGCAAGCAGGCTTTTTCCACTGAGGCTAGGGGAGAAAAAAACCAGAGGGCGTGGGTTAAGGGTGAAAGGAGAAAAGTTTAAAGGGAATATTAGGGGGGGCTTCTTCACGCAGAGAGTGGTGGGAGTGTGGAATGAGCTGCCGGGTAAAGTGGTAAATGCATTTTAACTTTTAACATTTAAGAAAAACTTGGACGGGTTCATGGATGAGAGGGGTGTGGAGGGAAATGGTCCAAGTGCAGGTCAGTGGGACTAGGCAAAAAATGGTTCGGCACAGACAAGAAGGGCCAAAAGGCCTGTTTCTGAGCTGTAATTTTCTAAGATTCTATCGTTTTCTAAGGTTCTAACAAAGAATAAAAGAACAAAGAAAATTACAGCACAGGATCACTTGTAATCCTGTCAGTGCCTTAATGTATTCTGTTTAAAAACCTTATTAATCGGTTGGAAATTTCCCACATCAGCATTTCCATGTTAAAAGATGTCCAGCACAAGGCGTTCTCCTAGAGGAATCCCCTACACCCCCTACACAAACAAACCCTGCAGTGATCAGCGAGAGGTGAAGGGGAAAGGACTGTGAGATCTGGAAGTCCCTAGCTTCAGTCCAGCATGTAGGTGGTGGAGTTTGGTTCAGTCATTTCGCTCTTGGAATAGGAACGGGAGAGCATTGCTGCAGCTTTCTTCATGACTGAGCAGCTCTCTTCAGGATCCACTCTGTTCACCTCACTCACTTCCTGGAGATATCCATGATCAAAGCACTGGCACATGATCAACTACATCATCATCCAATCCCGAGACCAAAAGGATGCCCTTGCCACCAGTGCAGATGGCTGCTGGACAGATCATCGGCTCATCTGCTCCTCTATGTCTATCAACTCCAACGAGAAGCAGCAGAAGATCATCATAGACTCCAAGGGCGTGATCTTACCCGCTGTGCACACCACACTCCCACTGCAGCGAGGTTGGAGAACTTGGCGGCCAGCCAAATTTCCATTCACTGCGGCAGGATGGGAAAACCCCACCAGCATGAACGGTGGTAGGATTCTGCCCATAGAATCATAGAATCCCTAAAATACAGAAGGAGGCCATTTGGCCCATCGAGTCTGTGTCCCACCCAGGCCCAATCCCCAGAACCCCACGTATTTACCCTGCTAATTACCCTGACACTAAGGGGCAATTTAGCATGGCCAATCAACTCTAACTCACGTATCTTTGGAATGTGTGAGGAAACCGGAGCACCTGAAGGAAACCCATGCTGACAGGGGGAGAACATGCAAACTGCACACAGACACCCAATGCTAGAATTGAACCTGGATCCCTGGTGCTGTGAGGCAGCAGTGCTAACCATGGTGCCACCATGCCATTCAAAGGTGAAGAAACAACTCTGAAAACAGATCAACGTTGAGTGACTATAAGAACCAAGTATGCTAGCGAATTTCCAACAATGTATTCACCAAAATCTCCAAAGCGTTCATTCCAATGGACTGGAGGAAAACTGGAAAGAGCTGAAGACGGCCATCATCTCAAGCTGTGAAGAAACCATCAGCTACAAGACCAGGAAACACCAAGACTGGTTCAATGAGGATGATCGCATCATCCAAGACCTCACCAACAAGAAGAGGAAATCTCTCTGCGTCCGGCAAACAACATCACCAAAAAGGCAAAGAGGAGAGCTCATCAATCAGTAAAGCTGGAGGGACAAAGAAAAACTCAGGAAATCAAGAACCAATGTGGACTGAGAGAGCTAAGGGGCTGCAACTCCTCACCAAAGAGCAGGACATCTGGGCCATTTTCAGTTCCACAAAGGCAATATATGGATCCAACACCCATGTCCTCAAACTAATACAGAGTAAGGAGGAACTCTTTTGAAAGACAGACAAAGCATCAGCCTTTGATGGAGGGAACACTTCAAAGAACTCCTAAACAATGGTACAATCATAGATAATGACGTACAGATGATAACAGAGAGCAAAAGTTTCGACAAATATATAAAATGAAAAAGAGTGGCTAAAGTAATGATGCGCGTTATCACACACGAGGCTTGATGCTCAGGAAATAAAGGCTTTTATTTGCTGTAACAAGGCAGCTACTAATTATATACACGATCCCAGACTGAGGGGTCCCAGACAGAGCAGAGACCTTTATACCTCTCCCAGGAGGCGGGGCCCGACTGGGATGTACCACAATACTATAATACAAAGGTGTAACAACCCAACCCTAACCCCAACAGCAACAAGTAGAACAACCCATCCCTAACCCCAACAGCAACATATATACATACTTGTAGTACTGGCCAGACCCTGGCTCAGTACTATCCAGTGGGAACCAACGATGGTTCACCACATTCACCCCTCCTTTGAAGACAAAGGCCGGCGGGGTACAAAAACAGAATAATTTGTCATCAGTCTATAAGTTCAGACGGTCAGGGGGACCGCACCGTCGTTGTGACCTCCTCAATACCGGCGATGACACCGGAGTAGGCACTTGCGGTGGCGTTCTCCCCAAGGCGATGTCCAACTGTTCCTCCACAGACTCATGGGCCGGTTGACCCTGAGGTGACGGTAATCCATGGAGTTCCGACACGCCCTGAAGTGGCGACCATCCTCTGGACTCAGGCAAGCTGTACGCGGGAGTAAAAGGGTTAAGTAATGGTCCCGATGCTGCCCGCGCCGTGTCCGGAGGGGAAACAAGAGTTATGGGGTTTGTAACAGGGGGCATGGGAGCGACAGGGGTTTCTACGTCCCCTGTTGGCGCCAGGTCTCGGATCGGGACCGTGTCCTCTCGCCCGTCAGGGTATGCCACATAGGCATACTGAGGGTTGGCGTGGAGGAGATGGACCTGTTCGACCAACGGGTCGGACTTGCGGGCCCTTACATGTCGCCGCAGGAGGACAGGTCCTGAGTACGTCAACCAAGATGGTAATGAGGTCCCCGAGGAAGACTTCCGAGGGAATGAAAACATCCTCTCATGGGGAGTAGCGTTGGTTGCCGTACACAGGAGTGAGCGTATGGAATGGAGCGCATCAGGGAGCACCTCTTGCCAACGGGAGACTGGAAGGCTTTTTGACTTCAACGCCAGTAAGACAGCCTTCCAGACTGTAGCATTCTCACGTTCCACCTGTCCGTTACCCCTAGGGTTGTAGCTCGTGGTTCTACTAGAGGCAATCCCGTATGAGAGCAGGTATTGCCTCAAGTCATCGCTCATGAACGACGAGCCCCTCTCGCTGTGAATGTAGCTGGGGTACCCGAACAGGGTAAAAAGATCACGGAATGCCTTGATAACCGTGGCAGCGGATGTATCAGAGCAGGGAATAACAAAAGGGAATCTAGAGTACTCGTCAATGATGTTGAGGAAGTACACATTCCGATCTGTTGAGGGAAGGGGGCCCTTAAAATTGACACTCAGTCTCTCGAAGGGACGAGTGGCCTTGACTAATTGTGCCCGGTCAGGTCGGTAAAAGTGCGGTTTGCATTCTGCGCATACCCGACAGCTTCATGTTATCATAGAAATCATAGAAACCCTACAGTGCAGAAGGAGGCCATTTGGCCCATCGAGTCTGCACCGACCACAATCCCACCCAGGCCCTACCCCCACATATTTACCCGCTAATCCCTCTAACCTACGCATCTCAGGGGCAATTTTAACCTGGCCAATCAACCTAACCCGCACATCTTTGGACTGTGGGAGGAAACCGGAGCACCCGGAGGAAACCCACGCAAACACGAGGAGAATGTGCAAACTCCACACAGACAGTGACCTGAGCCGGGAATCGAACCCGGGACCCTGGAGCTGTGAAGCAGCAGTGCTAACCACTGTGCTACCGTGCCGCCCCACCGTGACGTCCTCCACCGAGTAGGGCAGATTGCGGGCTTTTATAAAGTGGTAGAGCCGAGTGACCCCAGGATGGCATAGGTCATTATGGAGAGCCTGCAAATGGTCCTCCTGTATACTGGCGCATGTTCCACGCGAGAGGGCATCTGAGGGCTCATTGAGTTTCCCTGGACGATACATGATGTCATAGTTATAGGTGGAGAGTTCAATTCTCCACCGCAAGATCTTGTCGTTCTTGATCTTGCCCCTCAGCGTGTTATTAAACATGAACGCCACGGACCGCTGGTCCGTGATCAGGGTGAACCGTTTTCCCGCCAAGTAATGGCGCCAGTGCCTGACGGCCTCCATAATGGCCTGGGCCTCCTTTTCCACTGCTGAATGCCGAATTTCGGGGCCTTGGAGGGTGCGGGAAAAAAAAGCGACGGGCCTGCCCGCCTGGTTAAGTGTGGCGGCCAGGGCGAAATCAGATGCATCACTCTCCACCTGAAAGGGGATGGACTCATCAACAGTGTGCATCGTAGCTTTCACGATGTCGGCTTTTAATTTATCGAAGGCCAATCGGGCCTCTGGTGTTAGGGGAAAAGAAGTGGACGTAATGAGCGGATGGGCTTTGTCCGCGTAATTGGGAACCCACTGTGCATAATAAGAGAAGAAGCCGAAGCATCTTCTCAGTGCTTTTGCACTTGTGGGCAGGGGAAGTTCAGAGAGGGGGCGCATACGGTCTGGATCAGGGCCAATGACCCCGTTTTCCACCACGTATCCCAGGATGGCTAAACGGCGCGTACGAAACACACACTTCTCCCTGTTGTAGGTCAGGTTCAGGCGAGATGCAGTGCGTAGGAAATTCAGGAGATTTGTGTCGTGGTCCTGCTGGTCATGGCCGCAGATGGTGACGTTATCCAGGTACGGGAAGGTAGCCCGCAGCCCGTTCTGGTCCACCATTCGGTCCATAGCACGCTGGAAGACCGAGACCCCATTGGTGACACCAAAGGGAACCCTGAGAAAGTGATACTAGCGACCATCCGCCTCAAAGGCCGTGTATTGTCGGTCCTCTGGGCGAATGGGGAGTTGGTGGTAGGCAGACTTGAGGTCTATGGTGGAGAACACCCAGTACTGCGCAATCTGATTGACCATGTCAGATATGCGCGGGAGGGGATACGCATCCAGCTGCGTGTATCTATTAATGGTCTGACTATAGTCAATGACCATCCGGGGTTTGTTCCCACTCCTGACCACCACGACCTGCGCTCTCCACGGACTAGCGCTGGGTTGTATGATCCTTTCCTTGAGGAGCCGCTGAACATCAGATCGAATGAAGATCCGATCCTCAGCGCTGTAACGCCTACTCTTAGTCGCAATGGGCTTGCAGCCTGGCACAAGATTCTGGAACAGGGAGGGTGTGGTGATCTTCAGCATCGAGAGGCTACAGGCGGGGCGCGTTGGGCAATTTGGAGGCTGCTGTTCTCCCACTGAAAGCGAAGGGAGTGGCCCACCGCACTGTAGGGTTACACTCCTCAAGTGAACCATGAAGTTTAGTCCGAGAAGTATTGGCGCGCAAAGGTGCGGCAACACAAGGAGCTTGAAACGCTTGTAAACTGTGCCTTGCACCGTTAAAGTTACCACGCAACTCCCTAGCATGGTGACAGACCGGGACCTTGATGCCATAGAAATTGTCTGTTTGACAGGTTGAATCCGGAGTCCACATCGCTTCACAGCGTCTGGGTGGATAAAGCTCTCAGTGCTCCCGCTGTCAAACAGACAATAAATCAAGTGGTCGTTTACCTGAATGTCCATCATAGACTTGTCAAGTCTATGAGGCTTGGCCTGGTCCAGGATGATCGACGCCACCGTTGGTTCATGAGCGCCACTGCAGGCAGCTGAAATTGACGAGGATGACCCCTGCTGGTCGTTCGCGGTCGGTGCCGACCAACATGGCCGCTCCCATAGGTCGCACGTGGGTGATGGCGCCAAATTCAGCGACCCCTGGTGGTCACACATCTCTGACTCCGTCGACCATAATGGCGTCGTCCTGGCCTCGCACGTGGACAAAACCCTCGACGATTTCGACGACGAAGAACCGGGCTCTGAGGAATCGCAGGCCGCACTGCTGTTCCGAGAAGCAGATTTAGATCGGCACACTTTCGAATAGTGCCCCTTTTTACCGCAGGCGGAGCACAACACAGCTTTAGCGGGACACCGTTGCCGAGCTTCGCTCCCCCACAGAAGTAACACCGCGGGCCACCCAGAGCTGCTGCCGTCGTCTGGCCCGAGTGTGAGCACGTCATTATGCAGCATTTCGAACCCGAGGGACGAGGAGGGATTGGCGACTGCTCCTGCCACGTTGTCTCCACGTGGTCTTCAGGATACAATACTAGGCTTTTGGAGGCTGTCTCCAGCATCTCCGCTAGTTCTATTGCCTGGGTAAGGTTAAGGTTACCTTTCTCCAGTAGTTTGAGTCGGATGTACGACGATCCGACTCCCGCCACAAATGCATCTCGAGCGAGGTCGTTCATATTCTGGTCTGCCGACACTGCTTTGCAGTTACAGCCCCTGGCTAGCTGTAGGAGCTCATTCGCGTATTCCTCCATCGTTTCGCCGGACTGCCGTCGTCGAGTGGCTAAGAGGTAACGAGCGTGTATTTCGTTGGGCGGCTTAATATAACGCTTCTTCAGAAGCTCGAGAGCCTTTGTGTAATCGGTGGCCGCACGGATCGCGAGGTAGACGGTGTTGCTTACCCTCGCATGGAGGACCCGGAGTCTGTCATCATCTGTGGTGACCGCTGCGGAGGCTGCCAGGTAGTCCTCAAAACATTTCAACCAGTGGTCGAAGGTGTTAGAGGCGCCCACTGCATGTGGATCTAGTGTAAGGCGTTCAGGCTTCAGTATCTGCTCCATACTCTCTTTTTTTTCTTCGACGAGAGTTTATTTACAGCAAATAAAATTGATGCGCGTTATCACACACGAGGCTTGATGCTCAGGAAATAAAGGCTTTTATTTGCTGTAACAAGGCAGCTACTAATTATATACACGATCCCAGACTGAGGGGTCCCAGACAGAGCAGAGACCTTTATACCTCTCCCAGGAGGCGGAGCCCGACTGGGATGTACCACAATACTATAGTACAAAGGTGTAACAACCCAACCCTAACCCCAACAGCAACAAGTAGAACAACTCATCTCTAACCCCAACAGCAACATATATACATACTTGTAGTACTGGCCAGACCCTGGCTCAGTACTATCTAGTGGGAACCAACGATGGTTCACCACAAGTAAACATTGGTCCTTTAGAGAATGAGAAGGGGGATGTAATAACTGGAAATGAGAAAATAGCTGAGGCATTGAACAGGTATTTTGTGTCGGTCTTCACAGTGGAAGACACAAATAACATGCCAAAAATTGATGACAAGAAGGCGAGGTGAGGACCTAGAAACTATCATTATCACGAAAGAGGTAGTGTTGGGCAAGTTAATGGGGCTAAAGGTAGACAAGTCTCCTCATCCTGATGGAATGTATCCCAGGGTACTAAAAGAGATGGCGGAGGAAATAGCAATGCACCAGTGGTAATTTACCAAACTTCACTGGACTCTGGGGTGGTTCCCACAGATTGGAAAACAGCAAATGTGACGCCACTGTTTAAAAAAGGAAGTAGACAAAAGGTGGGTAACTATAGACTGGTTAGCTTAACTTCTGTAGAAGGGAAAATGCTTGAATCTATCATCAAGGAATAAATAGCAAGACATCTGGATATAAATTGTCCCATTGGTAAGACGCAGTATGGGTTCATGAAGGGAAGGTCATGTTTGACTAATTTCGTGGAATTCTTTGAGAACATTACATGTGCAGGGGACAGTGGGGAACCTGTGGATGTGGTGCATCTGGATTTCCAGAAGGCATTTGACAAGGTGCCGCACCAAAGGCAGCTGCATAAGATAAAGGGGATGGTGTTACAGGTAATATATTAGCATGGATAGAGGATTGGTTAACTAACAGAAAGCAAAGAGTGGGGGTAAATGGGTGTTTTTCTGGTTGGGATCAGTGACTAGCGGTGTGCCTCAGGGATCAGTGTTGGGAGCGCAATTGTTTACGATTTACATAGATGATTTGGAGTTGGGGACCAAGCGTAGTGTCAAAGTTCACAGATGACACTAAGATGAGTGGCAGAGCAAAGTATGCAGAAGATGCTGAAAGTCTGCAAAGGGATATAGGTAATCTAAGTGAGTGGGCGAGGGTCTGGCAGATGGAGTACAATGTTGGTAAATGTGAGGTCATCCATTTTGGTAGGAATAACAGCAAAATGGACTATTATTTAAATGGTAAAAAATTGCAGCATGCTGCTGTGTAGAGGGATCTGGGTGTCCTTGTGCATGAATCACAAAAAGTTGGTTTGCAGGTGCAGCAGGTAATTAAGGAGGCAATTGGAATTTTGTCCTTCATTGCTAGAGGGATGGAGTTTAAAAACAGCGAGGTTATGTTGCAGCTGTATAAGGTGCTGGTGAGGCCACATCTAGAGTACTGTGTACAGTTTTGGTCTCCTTACTTGAGAAAGGATATACTGGCACTGGAAGGGGTGCAGAGGAGATTCACGAGGTTGAATCCGGAGTTGAGAGGGTTGGCTTATGAGGAGAGACTGAGTAGACTGGGACTATACTCATTGGAATTCAGAAGAATGAGGGGAGATCTTATAGAAACATATAAGTTTATGAAGGGAATAGATAAGATAGAAGCAGGGAATTTGTTTCCATTGGCAGGTAAAACTAGAACTAGGGGACATGGCCTCAATATAAGGGGGAGCAGATATAGGACTGAGTTGAGGAGGAAACTCTTCACACAAAGGGTTGTGAATCTGTGGAATTCCCTGCCCAGTGAAGCAGTTGAGGCTACCTCATTGAATGTTTTTAAGGAAAGGATAGATACATTTTTGAACAGTAAAGGAATTAAGGGCTACGGTGAACGGGCGGGTAAGTGAAGCTGAGTCCACAAAAAGATCAGCCATGATCTTATTGAATGACGGAGCAGGCTTGAGGGGCCAGATGGCCTACTCCTGCTCCTAGTTCTTATGTTCTTATGTATCCAAGCAAATGCCCCAATTCCCCATCAAAGATGCTCTTGGAGTCTCACCAAGTGTGGATGAAGTCGAAGCTATCGTTAAAAATGTGAAGTATGAAAAAGGTGTGGCTGAAATTCCAGTCCAGTTTTTCAAACTTGGAGGAGAAGTGATCACCCGTCATCTCCATCAGCTGTTCCTGAAAATCTGGGACAGAGGACAAAATCCTGTTTATCTCCGGGATGCCGTCATCGCCACTGTCTTCAAGAAAGGAGACAAAGTGGACAGTGACAACTCCTGAGGAATCTTCCTACTCTCCATCGTCAGGAAGATCATCACCCGAATCCTCACTGGCTGCCTTCTCCCCGTCCCTAAAGAAATCCTTCTGGAAAGCTAGTGTGGCCTCTGACCAAACCGTGGATGTGATTTTCACCACTCGACAACTTCAAGAGAAATACCAAGAGCAACATCAACCAGTCTACCCGGCTTTCATCAATCTGACCAAGTCTTTTGACTCAGACAGTCAGGAAGTGCTATGGAAGATCCTGTCAAAGTCCAACGGTCCAGAGAAATTAATCAAATTCAGAAATTCATCATGGAAAACCTTTCAACCTCAACTGGATGAAATCCAAGAAGAAAACAATACTGATGTTGCTTGTGGAACTTTAGTATGTGGATGACAACATTATCTCTGCTTTCCCAGAAGTGAGTCTCCAAGCCATGCTTAACACCTCCGCGGTAGCATCCTGAAGAATCCGTCTCAGTCTCAAACTCAAGAAAGCACAAGTCTTTTTTCAATCCATCCCAGGCCAAGATCTGGTCTCTCCCTCCATCAAGATCAACAGAGAAATCCTCCCAAACATGGAACATTTCCCTACTTGGGGAGCCACCTCTCATCTAAGGCTGACATCGTTGCAGGAATCCAACATTATATACAATCCACGAGCACAGCCTTTGGACACCTAAGGATGAGAGTCTTCAACGGCCGTGGCCTCCATGCCGATACTCATGTATAAAGCAGTTATTCTCCCAACTCTTCTCTAAGGCTCAGAAACTTGGACTATGTACAAACGTCACCTCAAGGCCCTGAAGTGGTACCATCAATGCTTTTTTAGATGAATTCTCTGCATCAGCTGGGAGGACAGGCATACTAATGTCAATGTCCTTGAAGGAGCCAAGAGCACCAGCATCAAGGCCATGATCATCCGAAACCAACTCTGCTGGGCCAGCAACATGATTGGGATGTCAGAGTTTTGACTGCCAAAGAAAATCTTCTTTGCCCAGCTCAAGTAAGGCACCAAGAAGGCACCCAAGCAAGAGGAGGATAAAAGAAGTGCCTCAAATACACCCTGAAGGCTCACCTCAAGAAAAGCAACATAGACATCAATGTCTGGGAGATAATTGCTCAGAAGAGACCTGCTTGTAGGAATCTCCCGTTTGAAGGGACACAATGCTTCGAGAACACCCGACGGCAAGGGGAGGTCCAGAAAAGAAGCCTGACAAAGGAATGCTAATGACCTTGAGTCCAAGGACCAATTCCACCTTCCAGAAACACATGTCAAGTATGTCATTGGAGATGCAGCTCTAGGTTCAGGTTCATCAGCCAAGCAAGGACCCAAGAACCCCTAACCAGTGACACGATCTTACAGTTACGAGCCTCGGTGGGGTGCGGGGTGGGGTGGAGGAGGGGCGGGGGGGGTGGGGGGGGGTGGGGTATGGGGTGCCGGTAAAATTCCGGCCTTGCTTCATTTTTTCCTCAGAGTGGGGTAAGATTAGATTTTTAACTCACCCACAAAATCGGTGTGATTTTCTCCCACTTTCATGCTCGTTCGGCACTTAGAATTTCTTCAGTAAGATTGCCCCCTGAGAATTCCTTTGGGAAAATTCTGTCTAATGAATTTGAATCTGTAGAAGTGCACTATCTTGATCTGTGTCCAATCTGTGTGTGTGTGTGTGTCTGCATGTGCGTGTGTGTGCGTGCGCGTGTGTGTGTGTGCGCGTGTTTATGTGTGTATGTCTGTGCGTGTGTGTGTGTGCATGTGTTTATGCATGTTTGTCTGTGCATGTGTGTATGCGCGTGTGTGTGCGTCTGGCAGATTAATTCCTTGTCATCTGCTTGAGCAAAGATTCCTGAACAGCTGTGTGAACTCACATCCTCCTCCAGGCACTCGAGCGCTGGTGTGTGTTGTCATGGTGATAGCAGTCTGATCCTGAACAGCACCACGCTGAACTCACATGGCCTCAGCCTGAACTTTCACTCAGACTTTGGGTGGCTCCTGTCTGCAGCAATGGAAACTGGGGCATCGGCCAGCAGACACTGTCCCATGATAGGAACTATAAGTGTTCTCCTGGAGTTGTGCAATGGTGGAATGGCTGGCCTTCTAGCTCTGTACGAGCATTATTCTTTTTAATGTTTTTACTCCCTCATTAAGGTACGAAGCCAATGCTCAGCGTGGACCAGGCAAACCCGAATCCATTCCTTGTTTGCTCCAAAAACCAAATTCACATTCCAATTGAATCAAATTCATGGTCCCCACAAGAAAGGCAAACACAATCCAAGCTGACAAGATAAGTCATTGCATCCCATCTTGGGCTTGATCTGATGCTTGACCTTAGCCAAAAAGCTGAGAAGCTCTGTGGAAGTATTATGCCAAGATGCCGCCAGACACAGCCATTCTCCTAAACAACAACTGCAGCCTTTCTGGCAGACCCACCAATGCATCAAGCATTTCACTGTTCATGCCCATCAAACTTTGTTCCAATCTATTGCAGTGCCCAGTGAATTCTCCTGCAGCAGGTCCCTTTCCATGATCACCCTGCAGGGAGATGGCACCCACTCAATTCTTCCCCTCTACCTTGGCCACAACTCACTTGTGCCTGGTGACACACAACAGGCAGAATCTATCTCTTATGCTATCCTCCAGAGCTGTGGTTCCCAACTTTTTCAGTAACACGGCACACTTTATAGAATCATAGAATCCCTACATTGCAGAAGGAGGTCATTCGGCCCATCAAGTCTGTAACGACAAGAATCCCACCTAGGCTCTATCCCCATAACCCCTCATATTTACCCCGCTAATCCTTCTAACCTACGCATCCCAGGACACTAAAGGGTAATTTAGCATGGCCAATGCACCCAACCCGCACATCTCTGGACACGCATAAGAGTAAATAGCAACTTACTGAGTTACTTCACCATTTGACTCACCATTTCCTTCATAAACCTTGACAATTTACCATCAGCTTACAGATGTAAATTCAAGACTTCCATTTGATAAATTTACTCTCATACAAATGAAGATCCTCTCTTATTTTAGAATGAGTGTCTGATTGTTTGGTCATTCTCGGGCTGTTGGTGTCAATGGAAATGCTGACACTTGGGGGGCGATTCTCCCAAAAGTGCTGAATTGGCGGAAAAACTGTTCTAAATCCCGTCTGTTCTGATAGTTCAGCTTCTCACCTGAATCTCCGCACTCTGTGCAATGCAGAGGTCCCAATCGTGAATCTCATCAAAATCTCAGGGGGGGCGGGGGGGGGGCCTATTCACGCTGGAGTCTGACAGTTCTGGAACTCTGTGCATGCTCAGTGGCCCCAATCTGTCAGACACCTGTTTGCTGGCCAGCCCAATCGCTGGACAGCCCGGGACCGCCCCCCCCCCTCCCCCATGGCCTGATCGCGGCCCCCACAACAATTTCCGGGCCAGCCCTGACCCTCCTGTCCCGGAGCGCCCCAATGTCCAGGCTCCACCCCCCCCCCCCCCAGCAGTGGCGATCCCCCCACCCACCTCACCTTGGCAGACAGCCCCACCCCCGCTGAACCCCCTAGGGTCTGATGCTCCCCAGAGGCAGACCCCCCCCCCCCCCCCCCCCCCCCCACCGGCAGACCACACCCCCCAGCCCGCCCCAATCGTTGCTCTCCCTCCATCCCAGACCGATCCCAATGCAGAGTGGCAGCGGAACCCCCACCACTCACATCTAGGCCCCACCCACAATAGGCCCCGTCCCATTGGCACTGCCTGATGCCCGGTGGGCAGTGCCAAGGTGTCCCCTGGGCATGGGCACTTTGCCCCTTTGGCAATGCCAGGGGGCACAGGCTGACACTGCCAATGTGCCCATGCTCAGGGGCATCGCCCCCCACCGCCCGACCCCCTGGGGGGCCCTGATTGCCCCTCCTTCATTCCGGCGGGGTCTCCCGCTAGCTCCCCGAACATGGGGAGCTGGTCTGAATCTCGCCGGAATGAAGTACTCCTGGCGGGTTGGGAGAAATCTACATATTTAAAATAGATTAAAAACAGATTTAAATTACTTACCTGCCTTCTCGCTGGTTTCCAGCGTTATCTGGCCGGTGACTGTTCGCCGGCTCTGCGAGATGCTCATGCGTTCCCAGCGCGTGCGCAAATCCCCATTCAAGGCCGCAGACGCGCGTCACCCGGCCAGACCCAGCAGAAAAGTGGCGGGCCGCAATGGGAGAATCGTGGTTTTATTGTCCATTCTCAACTGCCCTTAAGAAGGTGGAAGTAGGCTCTCTTCATGAACAGTGTGTAGCTGTTTTACACAGTGTCTTCCTGAACCACTTCAGCGGGCAGCTAAGTAAATACAAAATAAAAGAGTTGTATTTGTATATTGCCTTTCACAACCACTGGAAGTTTCAAAACCAATGAAAAACTATTTTTTGAAGGGTAGCCACTGTTGTAATGTCAGGACCATGACAGCCAATTTCCACACAGCACGGTTTGTTTTTGTTAAAGATGTCCCAATTGCAGCACTGAAAGAGTGACCGGAATTCTCCGACCTCTGAGCGCCAAATTCTCCGTTCTTGCTGGCAGTGGTAATGGGGCATGCGAATTCCAACCAGTATTTCTGAATGAACTGCTTTCTTTATCATTACAAGTTTGAATTCCTGCTTTTTTTTAGGGAATCTTCCTTGTTTTTTTAGGGAATCTTCCTTGTTTTTTTAGGGAATCTTCCTTGTTCTCCCTATTTTACTGATAAATCCATCTCAGTGATAATTTCCAAACGTCACTTCAATTTATGCTTTAAATCAGCTCAGTTAATTCTTTTCAATTCACACAATCAAAAATAATGTTCTTGGTGTTTACAAATAAATGATTCAGATCGAATCACAATACAGGTGTCCATCACTGCACTCAGGAAAGAGAATCTTACACTGCGTTATTGCTAGGAATTCATTGCCGGATACACAGGGTGGAATCAATGGATTTCATCCTAACCTGGGCTATAGGATGTCGCCACTTGTCGGATAAACTCCAAAGAAAGCTCCCTGTTAATACTGCATTCTCTAATGAGGATTACTTCTAGTTTCACCACACTAGCTGCCACAGAAATAAAATTGGCTTTTCAAAATAATATGCCACATTTCAATAAAAATCAACATGCAGGAACAGTATCGGGAGGAACTCATCACTGACACTTGCAATGAACCAAAGGATTTTTAATCATCCCATTCAATAGACAATTTACAATATATTTACCTCAATGTAAAAAACTTACATGTAAATATACCAGATCTATTAAATGAGAAAGCCAATAACTGAAAACATCATGTCAATTGGAAATGAGAATTAATATTTTATATTAAACTAATGTGTCAATCTACCTTCTCCTTTTCTATTTCTAGTTTAAATGGGCAACAACATCTTTACCCTTTTGGCTGTCAGCAATGCAGAAAACTGATGAGCTAGTGTCTTGGAGCATTGCAAAAACTAATCATAGAATCCTACAGTGCAGAAGGAGGCCATTCAGCCCATCGAGTCTGCACCGACCACAATTCCACCCAGGCCCTATCCCCACAACTCCATGCATTTACCCTGCTAGTCCCCCTGACACTAAGGATCAATTTAGCATCTTTGGACTGTGGGAGGAAACCGGAGCACCTGGAGAAAACCCACGCAGACACTGGGAGAACGTGCAAACTCCACACAGACAGTCATCCAAGCCGGGAATCGAACCCGAGTCTCTGGCGCTGTGCCACTGTGCCACCCTAGTAATCATAGCAATAGTAATCATTAATTCCAGAAAATCCATTGGATTGAACAGAAATCGCTCTCACAAAATCATGATTGGTTTAATCCCCCGATATATCCACTCTCCAATAAATTACAAAAAAAGCCCAAGGTGCGGAGTTCCAACGCACCAACTTAAAGACAATATCTAAAACATTTGAGATATTGATGATGGTGGAATTTTCTGGCTGTTCCTGTCCCACCGCTGCTGCAGGCGAGGATGGAGAATTTGGCGCTCAGGCAGAGAATTCTGTTGGTGTGAATGGCTGGGTAATTCTGGCTGACGTTTATCTGTATAAAACAATATTCATTAACTTACAAGCGACTCTTTTTGAACAGAGGATGCGTAAATACATTATATTTAATAAGGAACAGAGAGCGCTTCATTACAAAGTGTTTCTGGATGTTAATTTACTCTATAATTTCCTCCTGAAGGTTACTCATTGGGGATCTGTTCATGATAACCAGTGAAGTGTTGAATTAAACTCTCTGGACAAGCAGGGCCAGCCCCTTTCATGAAATTGACAGTAACCAACAGGCCCGGGTCCACCAGAAGCCAAGCACATGGGACCCACTCCTGTAAACATTCTTAAATTATACAATCAATCCGAAAAATAATAAAACCTATTCTCCCCATTTCCCCTTGTCAGGGAGGAGACTAAATCTCAGGGTAAGAAGCAGACCCAAACTCATGTGGGCCCATTGGGTGCAGCCTTTGATTGAGACAGAAAGAACATACACATGCACACACACACACACATACAAGCATGCATGCACGCATGCACACACGCACTAAACCGGAGTGAGGACTGTCCACACTCTCTGAAGGTGATTTTAGAATTTAGTTACTATGGGCTCCTAATCAGATATACTCTGAATGATATGAGTGTGTGCAGCTCCCAGGAGTGTTAATTGTGTGAGGGTGAGGGGAAGCTAAGAATGTGAGCTATGAGTTGTGGTTGATAGAGATTGTTGGCAGACCGGTGCAGGAGCTGTAATGAATGAAGCAGTGTGTGAGGCTAATGTTGCAGGGGAGAGGATATGATATTTGGGGGTGTGTTCACTGACCACTTGACCACTCATGTGAGATCATTAAACTACTTTCGACACTTCATCCGGATCTTTTGGGGTTGACTGCTGTTATTGTCCACAGCAGCCTGTCACTGCCTTCTCAATATTTGTCTGCAGGGTTTCCTGGTCCCCTGAGTGAAGAGAACATCTCTCCTCTTGTCCACAAGCACCAAGGCCTCCAGTGTGATACCTGAGAATCCTGGAACACCTCTTGCCTGTTGCACTATTCTTGTATGTTTTTGCTGGCTTTTCACTCTTTTTTGGGAGTTTCGGCTCCTGAAACAGCCAGAATGCATCTTGCCTTCAAGAGGTGCAGATTTACTTTAAGAAGTGCAGGATAGCTTTAAATTCTCCTGACCTCACACAAACTTGGGCCCAAACGTTAAGGCATGCAACCTTGAGCAGTGCAAATATCTGCCTGAATATCTACCTGATGACTCACATCAGGTGTCCTGAAGTAGTTAAATGTTAAAGGCATTAGGATGCTTTATGGATTGATGAGCAATCTTTTGTAACTATGTCAGTGTAAGGATTAATGATTAATGCATTGCAGAATGCATAATTTCTTGTTTGGTTAATAGCCCCACACCTAGGGTATAAAACTCATATCCTGCTTCACATTAATCTCAGCATTAGTTTTATTTTTGCTTGCATCTTAGTTTGAGGAAATGCAGGTCTACATGGAATGATGACAATAAGTAGTCTGGAAGGTGTACCCAGTGGTTCAGAGCAGCTTTCAGCATGAACAAACTTCAGATGGAAAAGTGAACTGAAATATAATGGGTATCTTATGTCAACAATCACTACAAAGCTTTAAACATATAATCCATCATCAAAAAAAAACACCATAAGAAATGTAACGTTCTGTCAATAACAGACTTTGAAGGAAATTGAACTAATTGGTTACAGCACGAAACAACATGACACAATTTTAATTAAATTCAAATAAATGAAATGTGAAAAGCATTATATACTAAGCATATAAATTAGATTTCAACAGAGCCTGAACTGGAAATATAATTAATTGGATTGTGACACCAGGAACTGACATTGTTCCACAGTTATGAAACACTTAACAAAAGTTGTGTTGTTTCATTTAATGAGAAAAAGTAGGCAGGTGATTTAAATCTCAAGTTTCATGGCTAAACTTCAAAATCAAACGTCTTTTGTAAATTTAGTAAATTGGAATATTATTTAAATGGAGAAAAATTACATCATGCTACTGTGCAGAGGGACCTGGGGGTCCTTGTGCACGAATCGCAAAAACTCAGTCTGCAGGTGCAGCAGGTGATCAAGAAGGCGAATGGAATGTTGGCCTTTATCGCGAGGGGGATAGAATATAAAAGCAGGGAAGTCTTGCTGCAACTATACAAGGCACTGGTGAGGCCGCAACTGGAGTACTGTGTGCATTTTTGGTCCCCTTATTTGCGAAAGGATATATTGGCCTTGGAGGGAGTGCCGAGAAGGTTCACCAGGTTGATACCAGAGATGAGGGGTGTAGCTTATGAGGAGAGATTGAACAGATTGGGTCTGTACTCGTTGGAGTTTAGAAGGCTGAGGGGTGATCTTACAGAGACATATAGGATAATGAAGGGGCTGGATAGGGTAGAGGTAGAGAGATTCTTTCCACTTAGAAGGGAAACCAGAACTAGAGGGCACAGCCTCAAAATAAGTGGGGGCCGGTTCAGAACAGAGTTGAGGGGGAACTTCTTCTCTCAGAGGGTAGTGAATCTCTGGAATTCTCTGCCCATTGAAGTGGTGGAGGCTTCCTCGTTGAATATGTTTAAATCACGGGTAGATAGATTTCTGATCGGTAAGGGAATTAAGGGATATGGGGAGCAGGCGGGTAAGTGGAACTGATTCACTTCAGATCAGCCATGATCTTATTGAATGGTGGGGCAGGTTCGAGGGGCTAGATGGCCTACTCCTGCTACTATTTCTTATGTTCTTATGTTTTCATCAAGGCTCCTAATAAATAAGTCAATACTTCTGTGCATTGGTGATTTTCAAAGCAAGTATTTCATGTGGCAAACTTTCATTTTCTGCATTTGTTACAAACAAGAACTGCAGCAAGTCCCCACTTTAAGTTGATTAATTTAATGTATTTCCGCTTTAACACCTTATACAGAATGGAGGTGGTGCGCATATTGAATGTCGTAATAAGTTTCAGGTGGACCTGTGCATGGCGTTGCGTGACATCGACTGAATAGTGTTATCTTAGAGCAGGTCTGAAAGGCGTTCAATCTTGCTCAAGGTAACAGGGTTTTTAAAAAAATATTCCATTGTACACTACTGTATGACAAAACACGATTCCAAATGTATTTGTTTTGAGGCATAATGTAGAAGCCTGGACTTTTCACCTTTGTGCAATACAGGTGCAATTCCTGCCTCTCTAATCCTCTTAATCTTGAAGCCAAGGTATGGTTCTTGAGGGACCATGCATTGGGAGAGGCAGGGAGGCCAACTTAAAGTCGGTGAGCGAGGCATTTTCTGCAGGTAAAATTGTTTTCCTTGGCTCAGGACTTGTTTAGGTGAAAAACTCAAGGTATAGTACTTAATTTTAAGAGGAAAGGGGAAGCCAGCAGATCCTGACTTTGCAATCTTCTGGTTATTTTTGGAGCACCAAGTGCGTCCCTTGTTCTATTTTGCATTGGGTGGTGTCAGAGAGGTTATTTAAAGGCAAAATGTCAAAAGTGCCCAGTAAGTGATGGTAGCAAGTCTGCTTCTGCTAAGAAAACAAGAAAAATTGTCTCTTTAAAAATGAAACTGGAGGCTGGAGAATGAGCATCGATATTGGTAGAGGGATTGGGCTGCCCCTAACTACAATGAGAACGATCTGTGGTAACTCTGACAAAATCAAACAAAGTGCTACCAAGAGAAGTTGAACTAGAAGCAGCATCATGGGGAACATGGGAAGACTCCTGGCAGTCTGAATCAAAGATCAAAGTCAACGCAAAATGCCTCTTTGTATGATAGGCAATGAAGCAAAAACTAAAAACCTGTGTCAAAACAGAAAATGCGAGGAAAACTCAGCAGGTCTTGAAGTATCTATGGAACGAGAAATAGAGTCAATGTTTTGAGTTCAATTGGATTCTTCTTCAGAACATTTCTCTCTCCACAAATGCTGCCAGACCTGCTGAGTTTTTCCAGCACTTTCTGTTTTGATTTCAGATCTCCAGCATCCGCAGTATTTTATTTTTACTATAAACCAATGTGATGACTTATAAAATGAGCTGGGTGAGAGTTCACGTTTGGAAAGTTTTTAGTGTTAGTTATGGTTAATTCAAGAATTTTAAGAGGTGTTGCGATTTTCCTAACATTAAAGTAACCAATGAAGTGGCTACTGCTGATGATAAAGCAGCTATTGAATTCCGTGCATATTTAAAGAGAATTATTAAATAAGGGGTTGTTATAATGAACCAATGAGAACATTGGAGTCTTTTATAATGTAACCAATGGTAACATGCTGTGAGGGTCAGCTGACCCGGTATATATAGAAAGCGGATGGGGATTGTGGGAACTTGTGTGGCCCAGGGTGTGGCCTGAATGGTGATGTAATGGAGTGTCTTTATTAAATCTTTTTCTTTGCTTTGTGAAGTTAGTTCTTTTATTGCTTGCAACTGAAGTATCCTTACTGCTGGGTGAACAGGGGTCTCGCTGCCGAAACAAGTGCTTAACATTGTTGAGGTGGGACATGACTGGAAGCATATGTCACGAGAACATATATCTTCAAAGAGGAGAAGACAGTGCTAGCATTTAAAACTTTCCTGCTTGGCGGGAACAGTGCAGGAGATTTCATGTTTAAGCCCTTAGTGGTGTACCAGCCATAGACACCGAGGCCTTTGAAGGGCTCTTCAAAAGAACATGCATGCATTATTTGGCATTGAATGCATGATGATTCTCCCAGCATGCTATTTCTGCCTGGAGGAATTATTGAGCCAGATAATATACCGCCTCCAAGATATTGCTTCTTTTGGATAGTGCCCCAGGTTATCCTATTAACCTTGATTATTTATTCAAGAATGTGAAGGTTGTCATGTTGTTATAATGATATAAAAGTTTCCATCACTCATAAAGGATTGGGTGAAAATGTTGTGGATTCATTTATTAATTCTAGGCAAATATGAACAGATATACATGGACAGAAAGCTTGAAGATGACAAATCTGCGCGTGCGTGCACGTGTGTGTGTGTGTGTGCACGCGCTCTGCTGAAAGCAAAAGTGAAACTAAAACTAGATCGCATGACACACTTACTTCTAATGATTTCATGCTGCAAGAACATTTGATGTTCAAATATGAAAGCCTGAATGATAGGGGCACTCTTTCAAGAATGGTTCTCTCTGTATGCCAGTCATGTCCAGAGGGAATATTGCACCAGAGAAAATATCACCTTCAAGATATTGCCCCAGGTCATCATATCGACCTTGATAACTTGTCAAATCATACAAATCTACAGTGCAGAATCATAGAATCATCATAGAAACCCTACAGTACAGAAAGAGGCCATTTGGCCCATCAGGTCTGCACCGACCACAATCCCACCCAGGCACTACCCCCATATCCATCGACTAATCCCTCTAACCTATGCATCTCAGGACACTAAGGGGCAATTTTAGCATGGCCAATCCACCTAACCCGCACATCTTTGAACTGTGGGAGGAAACTGGGGCACCCTGGAGGAAACCCACGCAGATACGGGGAGAATATGCAAACTCCACACAGACAGTGACCCAAGCCAGGAATCGAACCCAGGACCCTGGCGCTGCGAGGCAGCAGTACTAACCACTGTGCCACCGTGCCGCCCCTATTTAGTGAATTTAGTGAATCATTTTCCTGCTGCCCAACACAACTTCATTACTACAGACTATTAGGGAGAAATAGCAACATTGAAAGCTTACTACTTACATCATGTCTATTCACAGCTGATCAAGGCAACAGATGGTGTGAATGTACCAACAGTCAGTAAATTTTGTTATTTGCCTGCAACGTCCTCAAGAATATTGGCAATATCGCTGATTCATGGGATGGAGTCATCATGTTTAGATGGTGTGTGGCGGAAAGCATGACCTGAATGTGTAACTGACCAGAGAGGATCTCATGACGCAGTCCTCAAAGTTCAGTGTGAATTCATCACCTTGGTGAAGAAGGTTGGCTTCAATGAGGAGGAGGTTGACATGGTGGAATTGCTTGATTTCCAATGAAGACATAATGAAACGAGAGAATCAACAAACTGAAAAAGAAAATTGCACTGAAACACCATCCCTCAAATTTTGTAGATGAAAAGAGTGGCCAAGGGCTTTAGAGCTCATCAAAGAAGTAATGGAGATCTTCACTGAGGATAAGCCAGAGAACACGGTATCAAAGTGAACAATGATGGCATTAACTGCTATTTGGAGATCAATCAGCAGAAAAGAAACACAGTCCAACAGTGTTTGGATACATTTTTCAATGTCACTGATGATTCTGCCTTTCATCCCATTGATTCCACCAATACCTGGTTGTTCAACCTATGCTGCCTTCAGTTGAAACCCAATGCCCCCAGTCCAACTTTATTCATTGAGCTGCCATATGTTTGTGTGTGCACTCACTCAGAGTGTATGAGAAACCCTTCATTAAACAACTCAAAAATAAAAGTTCTCTTCAAACCAGCTTCAATCACGTAAGAGCCTCCCCCAAACCCTCATCAATAAATGGTGAGATCCTGGAAAAGGTCGACCTCTATCCTATGATCCTCTTTGTCATCCCCAGTATGCAAATCAACTTTTGGCTGACTCAGGATAAGAGTATTTGAGGACCAGGATCTCAAATCTGACATTAAGATCTTGGTTCACCAGGAAGCTATCCCCGTACTCCAATCAATGCTTCTGAGACTGAAACAACCTGCAGCAGACATCCCAAAGCACTACCAGCGGCAAGAAACTTGATCCAATAGCAACATCCTCTCCCAAGCCAATTTGCCCAGTATGGAGGCATTCATCGAGGCAAAAGTACTTTCACTGAAGTGTTTTAGCTTAGCAAGCCCAAAGAGGTTAAACATCCCCACTGACTCGTGGGAGACCCGGCTTGTGACTGACCAAAATGGAGAAGGTTCATTCAAGGTAGCCACCAAGCACATTGAGAAACTCTGTCAGCAACATGCAAAGATGGAGCCAAAGCATTAAATCGAGTGCACAAAACTCCAGACAACTCGAAGCATTAACTGCCCCACATGAGGCAGAGTCTGCAGATGGCACATTGGACTTATCAATCATCTCACAACCCATTGAAGCTGAATGGAAACATGTCATCCTCAATCCCGAGTGACTGCCCAAGAAAGAGCAGCTGGTGAATGTCAACTCATTTAAATTTACACTGTATTTCTTCTATTTGATAAGTTATTTCATTTAGGAATGTATATGTAGCACAAAGTAATTTAACGTGTAATTTGTTTCTTCAGAGTAGAAATGACCAAAAGAAAACTTCATTTTAAATCTTGATTCCCACAGGAACCTGTGATTCACTTAAAATTGTTTTACTTAAAGTTGTGATTTTAAAGGCCCCAAATAGGACTTTAAATGAGGAATTGCTTACTCTGAAGTAAATGTAATTATTATGAATTACATAATATAGATGAAAATAGTCACTGAATTAATAGAACTAACAGCACCTGAAACAGTTCACTTTATATATTTTGTGTTTCAATTTAAAAAAATTCATTCATGGGAAGTGGGCATTGCTGGCTAGGCCAGCATTTATTGTCCATCATTAATTGCCCTTGAACTGAGTGGCTTGCTAGGCCATTTCAGAGGGCAGTTGAGAGTCAACTACATTGCTGTGGCTCTGGAGTCACGTGTAGGCCACACCTGGTAAGGACGGCAGATTTCCTTCCCTAAAGGACATTAGTGAACCAGATGGGTTTTTCCAACAATTGACAATGGTTTCATGGTCATCAGTAGATTCTTAATTCCAGATATTTTTATTGAATCCAAATCCCACCACCTGCTGTGGTGGGGTTCTAACCTGGATTCCCAGAACATTAGTTGAGTTTCTATATTAATAGTCTAACGATAATGCCACGAGGCTATTGCCACCCCCATGAGAGCCTCCAAAACACTTTCCATAAATTAGTGGGGGAAAATGGTATATTAAGGAAAGGTTTTCTCATATTTTTTAAATTCTAATTTAAAAGGTTCAATGTTAGAAGTTTGCAGGGAAATGATGGGTTGGGCCACAGGTTTCTTCAGAAGGGATCAGTTCATACCACTGTAAAAGGTTCTGCCATCACATAATCCTGCTTTAATTGCTTGGTGCAATAAATTGCATAGAGGTGCACAGAAGTTAAATCATAGAAACAGACCATCTGGCAAACCATATCAGCATTCACCCTCCACACAAGCAAACAGTTTTAATCACATTTAACGGATCTACTCCAATTTTCTTTTGTAACCTTTTCCTTCATCCACCTATCCAATTTAATCTTGAACGTTGACATAGTTTCTGCCTTAACCTCTAACTCTGGAAGTAAATACCATATGCTCACAGCTCTCTGGCCGAGATTTTCTCCCACATCAGAAAAGGCTGATGCCTGGTGGGAAAAATGGCTTTGAAGCCACCAATGGTAATGGTGACTTTGTCCGTCAAGTACGGGACTCAGAAAAAAACTTGAAGTCGTGGCTTCCATGCTGGTAGGCAGCCTCTGATTTGCCCACCCCAGCGTCAACTCAGACACTTGATGACCCGGGCGTCATTTTTAAAGCCCGCAAATCAGAAAATAATCTTCACCCAGGTGCAACCGCCAGCATCCCCCAGCACTTCCCATCACCCCCGCACCCCTGGCACTGCTCTGGCACTAAGCTGGCACTACCGCAGCATTACATTCTTATTACCCTGGCACTCTCCAGGCACTACCCGGATACTGCCCTGGCATTACTCTGGCACTACCTGGGCACGATCCTCTCCCCCTGAGCGCTGCACTCACCACCGATCTCCCCTGGGATCGCTGCTCACTAGGTGCACATCTTCAGAGCCCAGTCAGGCTTCATGCCTTTTTGACATCTCACGGTCATGGATGGATCTTTTGACTTGGGGGCAGGTGATTCCGATGTATGGGGCTTGATAATTATATGTTAGTTCATTATAATGAAGGTGCTGGTGTTGAATGTTGGGAACTGTGTGCGTCACTGATGCGGGCAGGGTACTGTCACCGCCTGGTTTGACATTGCGTGGGATCCAGAGTCCACATTCTCTGTGTGTGAGATCACTGTGGCGGCGGGGGGGGGGGGGCTCAAAATCCAGTGGAAATTGTAAATCTTGCCAGCACAATCACCATCTTTAATTTTCCCTGCCCCTTGCCAAAAATGTAATGGGTGTGAACCTGATTTTAATACATTTCAATAAACTTAAATATAATTATACAGCCCCTCACCAAATTACCTCCCCCCAATTAAATTTTCATACCTTACTGATGTGACATCATGGTGAGTTTACAACAGGTTCACCCAAACGTAAACCTGTCATGGGGATCCCGACCGGACATAAAGGTGAGTATAGCCCCTGGGGGAGGGGGACATGGCCAGGCAATGCCCTGGCAATGGCCACTGGCATTAATCCCTGATGCAGGTTGGCACTGCCAGGCAGTGACAACCTGGCAGCACCCTGTGCCAGGGGGCAGTGCAAGGGGTAGGCCGAAGGGGAAGCCTCATGTGCAGGGACTCATCTGTTTGCAGTGGTGGGGGCGGGGGAGCAGACACTGAGGCCAATGGGGGTGCTGTTGATGATCAGGGGTTGGGAAGAGATGGGAGATGATGGGAATGCCAGGATGATTGGAGTGGCGGGGGGATGGGATGATCAGAGGATTGGGAGGGAAGCTCCAAATGCCTCCATGGTTGGGGGCGAGGGAAAGGCTCCGGATATTTCTGTGGTGGAGGCGGAAGGTGTTGGATTGTGGGATTTATTCTTACTTGTGATTGGGGCACCCTTTAAAAATGACGGTGCAAACCTGGCCCTCTCCTTTTTTAGATGTTAAAGTGTCAAAATTTGGAGAGAAATCAGACCAATGAAACTGGTGAGTTTCATGCCAGTTTTCTCACTCGAACTGACATTTTGCCAAATTCAGGTAAGATGGCCCCCAATACCACAATGTTTCTTGCACCTGTCGCCAAACCTGCCCAATGTGAACGGGAGTGGATAAACTCTGGCCTGTCTAAATAAGCATCACTTGATCTCTATTCTAAATCTATTGCACTTAATTTACGCTCCTCATTCTTCACCCACCAACCATTGCTTAGATCGATCTGACCCACCATTGTATAATTTTTAATTATTCTGAGAAATCATCCTATCATCTGCTTCTTTTAACAAAAAGCCCCATCCCTAAATCTTTCTTCAGGTTTGTATTGTAGTGATTCCCTTTTGACATTGCTGTTGCTTTAGAGCTATAAACGGTATCATTTTTCTTATTTGTTCATGGTATGTGAGCATCTCTGTCAAGGCCAGAATTAATTGCCCATCCCGAATTTCCCTTGAGAAGGCAGTGGTGAGTCAGCTTCTTGAACTGCTGCAGTCCACGTAATGTAGTTACGCCCACTGTGCTTATTTGACTTTTTTGTTGTTTTGTGTTAAACAACTGAGTAGCATGGGAGGCGATTACATTGGACATTTAGGAGGCAGCCATATTCTGTCTTGAGTCACGTGTGGGTCAGATTTGATTAAGTCGGCGTGTTTTCTCTCCTGAAGGACATTTGTGAGCCGGATGGCTTTTTGCGAAAATCTCGGTACTTTCCCATCGATCATCCATTCCGAGACTAGCATTCTGATTCCAGATTTATTAATTAAATTTAAATTCCTTCAGCTCCTGTGGTTGAATTTGAATGATGTGGAGATGCCGGCGTCGGACTGGGGTAAAATTGTTGAATTTGAACTCATGGCTCCAGAGAATCAGTCAGGATTACTAACCCAGTAACATTAACACGGTGGTAACATTGCCCCTGCTTAGTAAGCTTGAAATGAAAACTGGCATCTGCCAAGCCATCTGAGTTGTAGTGCAATTAGCTATCTCTAACGTACGCTGAACACTTTTCCTAAAAATATTTATATTGTCCTTATGCTTTTCTGGCTGAACCCTAATCTATTTTAGTAGGATTTCTTCCAGCTTTGCTCAGATCCATATTCTTATCCACATTTACCTTGCTGGCACGATCCATTTTCCCTTGACCCTCACACTCAGCCCTCAGCAATCTGCAATTGTTCCTGTTCTTTCCCTTTCTTTCCTTGCTTGACTACTCTGGTTGTCTTAAACATTCTTTTATTTCTCTGATGATTGATCTTTGACCTTTTGCAACAACTGATATATATATATATATATAAATATATATATGTATATATGCTCAACTGGAACTTCAAGCAGTAATAGAGCGTTGTAGCCAGGACATAATGGTATGTCTCATGGAAAAGACATAAAACAAAGCAGTAAACAGATTATTTGGAATCTCACTCATGCGGTACTGAAATTTCCATGGCATCGAGCTGTGAACTATGAACCATAAGGGTTTCCACTCGCTGAATGTCCAGATGAGGTAGACGAACTCGGGAGACACTCATTGCCGCTAGATTCATGGAGGATGATGAAGAGATCCAGTGAGGACATCCCATTATCTTCACTTGGTTTCTGTGAACATTGTTCTCCAGTCTGACTCTCCAGTGCACTTTCTGTGTGATAAAGCTCCTCTCATGAAGATACAACAGTTACCCATAGTCCCTACATTGCAGAAGGATGACGATGGCTTGCAGTGGAGACAGTGCATAGATCCTGACAGAGCTTCTGTGAATGTCTGA